>NC_041393.1:443849792-443892935 GCF_002162155.2 Triticum dicoccoides | reverse complement strand
TTCTCCTGTCGCAGGGCTTCGCCTAAGCACCACCACAATATGACCGAGGTGTAATATCGTGGAGGGGGGCACCGCACACGGCTAAGGAACGATCTCAATGATCAACTTGTGTGTCTAGGGTGCCCCCCCTACCCCCGTATATAAAGGAGGGAGGGGGAGGCCGGCCGGCCCCCTTGGGGCGCGCCAAGGGAGGAGGAATCCTCCTCCTAGTAGGAGTAGGATTCCTCCTTTCCTACTCCTACTAGGAGGGGAAGGAAGGAGGAGAGGGGGGGAAGGAAAAAGGGGGGCGCCGCCCCGCCCCCCCCTCCTAGTCCAATTCGGACTGGAGGGAGAGGGGGCGCGCGGCCCACCCAGGCCACCCCTCTCTCTTCCCACCTAGGCCCAAGTGGCCCATTAACTCTCCCGGGGGGTTCCGGTAACCCCCCCAGCACTCCGGTTTTCTCCGAAAACTTCCAGAACCTTTCCGGTGTCCGAATATAGTCGTCCAATATATCAATCTTTATGTCTCGACCATTCCGAGACTCCTCGTCATGTCCGTGATCACATCCGGGACTCCGAACAAACTTCGGTACATCAAAATACATAAACTCATAATATAACTGTCATCGAAACCTTAAGTGTGCGGACCCTACGGTTCGAGAACAATGTAGACATGACCGAGACACGTCTCCAGTCAATAACCAATAGCAGGACCTGGATGCCCATATTGGTTCCTACATATTCTACGAAGATCTTTATCGGTCAAACCGCACAACAACGTACTTTGTTCCCTTTGTCATCGGTATGTTACTTGCCCGAGATTTGATCGTCGGTATTCAATACCTAGTTCAATCTCGTTACCGGCAAGTCTCTTTACTCGTTCCGTAATACGTCATCTCATAACTAACTCATTAGTTATATGCTTGCAAGGCTTAGGTGATGAGTATTACCGAGAGGGCCCAGAGATACCTCTCCGACAATCGGAGTGACAAATTCTAATCTCGAATTATGCCAACCCAACATGTACCTTCGGAGACACCTATAGTACTCCTTTATAATCACCCAGTTATGTTGTGACGTTTGGTAGCACACAAAGTGTTCCTCCGGTAAATGGGAGTTGCACAATCCTCATAGTTACAGGAACATGTATAAGTCATGAAGGAAGCAATAGCAGAATACTAAACGATCAAGTGCTAAGCTAACAGAATGGGTCATGTCAATCACATCATTCTCCTAATGATGTGATCCCACTAATCAAACGACAACACATGTCTATGGTCAGGAAACATAACCATCTTTGATTAATGAGCTAGTCAAGTAGAGGCATACTAGTGACTATAGTTTTGTCTATGTATTCACACATGTATCATATTTCCGGATAATACAATTCTAGCATGAATAATAAACATTTATCATGATATGAGGAAATAAATAATAACTCTATTATTGCCTCTAGGAGATATTTCCTTCAGTCTCCCACTTGCACTAGAGTCAATAATCTAGATTACATGGTAATAATTCTAACACCCATGGAGTCTTGGTGCTGATCATGTTTTGCTCGTGAGAGAGGCTTAGTCAACGGGTCTGCAACATTCAGATCCGTATGTATCTTGCAAATCTCTATGTCTCCCACTTGGACTTGGTCCCGAATGGAATTGAAGCGTCTCTTCATGTGTTTGGTCCTCTTGTGAAATCTAGATTCCTTTGCCAAAGCAATTGCACCAGTATTGTCACAGAAGATCTTCATTGGTCCCGATGCACTAGGTATGACACCTAGATCGGAAATGAACTCCTTCATCCAGACTCCTTCATTTGCTGCTTCAGAAGCAGCTATGTACTCCGCTTCACATGTAGATCCCGCCACGACGCTTTGTTTAGAACTGCACCAACTTACAGCTCCATCGTTTAATAAAAACACGTATCCGGTTTGCGATTTAGAATCATCCGGATCAGTGTCAAAGCTTGCATCGACGTAACCGTTTATGACTAGCTCTTTGTCATCTCCATATACGAGAAACATATCCTTAGTCCTTTTCAGGTATTTCAGGATGTTCTTGACCGCTGTCCAGTGATCCACTCCTGGATTACTTTGGTACCTTCCTGCCGAGCTTATTGCTAAGCATACGTCAGGTCTGGTACACAGCATTGCATACATGATAGAGCCTATGGCTGAAGCATAGGGAACATTTTTCATTTTCTCTCTATCTTCTGCTGTGGTCGGGCATTGAGTTTGACTCAACTTCACACCTTGTAGCACAGGCAAGAATCCTTTCTTTGCCTGATCCATTTTGAACTTTTTCAAAATCTTGTCAAGGTATGTGCTTTGTGAAAGTCCTATTAAGCATCTTGATCTATCTCTATAGATCTTGATGCCCAATATGTAAGCAGCTTCACCGAGGTCTTTCATTGAAAAACTTTTATTCAAGTATCCCTTTATGCTATCCAGAAATTCTATATCATTTCCAATTAACAATATGTCATCAACATATAAAACTAGAAATGCTACAGAGCTCCCACTCACTTTCTTGTAAATACAGGCTTTTCCAAAAGTCTGTATAAAACCATATGCTTTGATCACACTATCAAAGCGTTTATTCCAACTCTGAGATGCTTGCACCAGTCCATAAATGGAACGCTGGAGCTTGCACACTTTGTTAGCACCTTTTGGATCAACAAAACCTTCCGGCTGCATCATATACAACTCTTCTTCTAGAAATCCATTCAAGAATGCAGTCTTGACATCCATCTGCCAAATTTCATAATCATGACATGCAGCAATAGCCAACATGATTCGGACAGACTTAAGCATCGCTACGGGTGAGAAAGTCTCATCGTAGTCAACTCCTTGAACTTGTCGAAAACCTTTCGCAACAAGTCGAGCTTTGTAGACAGTAACATTACCATCAGCATTAGTCTTCTTCTTAAAGATCCATTTATTCTCAATGGCTTGCCGATCATTGGGCAAGTCAACCAAAGTCCATACTTTGTTTTCATACATGGATCCCATCTCAGATTTCATGGCCTCTAGCCATTTTGCGGAATCTGGGCTCATCATCGCTTCCTCATAGTTCGTAGGTTCATCATGGTCAAGTAACATGACTTCCAGAATAGGATTACCGTACCATTCTGGTGCGGATCTTACTCTGGTAGGCCTACGAGGTTCAGTAGAAACTTGATCTGAAGTTTCATGATCAATATCATTAGCTTCCTCACTAATTGGTGTAGTTGTCACAGGAACCGGTTCTCGTGATGAACTACCTTCCAATAAGGGAGTAGATACAGTTATCTCATCAAGTTCTACTTTCCTCCCACTCACTTCTTTCGAGAGAAACTCCTTCTCTAGAAAGGATCCGAATTTAGCAACGAAAATCTTGCCCTCAGATCTGTGATAGAAGGTGTACCCAATAGTCTCCTTTGGGTATCATATGAAGACACATTTCTCCGATTTGGGTTCGAGCTTATCTGGTTGAAGTTTCTTCACATAAGCATCGCAGCCCCAAACTTTAAGAAACGACAACTTTGGTTTCTTGCCAAACCATAGTTCATAAGGCGTCGTCTCAACGGATTTTGATGGTGCCCTATTTAACGTGAATTTGGCCGTCTCTAAAGCATAACCCCAAAATGATAGCGGTAAATCGGTAAGAGACATCATAGATCGAACCATATCCAGTAAAGTACGATTACGACGTTCGGACACACCATTTCGTTGTGGTGTTCCAGGTGGCGTGAGTTGCGAAACTATTCCGCATTGTTTCAAATGTAAACCAAACTCGTAACTCAAATATTCTCCTCCACGATCAGATCGTAGAAACTTTATTTTCTTGTTACGATGATTTTCTACTTCACTCTGAAATTCTTTGAACTTTTCAAACGTTTCAGACTTGTGCTTCATTAAGTAGATATACCCGTATCTGCTCAAATCATCTGTGAAGGTGAGAAAATAACGATATCCGCCACGAGCCTCAACATTCATCGGGCCACATACATCTGTATGTATGATTTCCAATAAATCTGTTGCTCTCTCCATAGATCCGGAGAACGGTGTTTTAGTCATCTTGCCCATGAGGCACGGTTTGCAAGTACCAAGTGATTCATAATCAAGTGATTCCAGAAGTCCATCAGTATGGAGTTTCTTCATGCGTTTTACACCGATATGACCTAAACGGCAGTGCCACAAATAAGTTGCACTATCATTAACAACTCTGCATCTTTTGGCTTCAACATTATGAATATGTGTATCACCACTATCGAGATTCAATAAAAATAGACCACTCATCAAGGGTGCATGACCATAAAAGATATTACTCATATAAATAGTACAACCATTATTCTCTGATTTAAATGAATAACCGTCTCGCATCAAACAAGATCCAGATATAATGTTCATGCTCAACGCAGGCACCAAATAACAATTATTCAGGTCTAAAACTAATCTCGATGGTAGATGTAGAGGTAGCGTGCCGACCGCGATCACATCGACTTTGGAACCATTTCCCACGCGCATCGTCACCTCGTCCTTAGCTAATCTTCGCTTAATCCGTAGTCCCTGTTTCGAGTTGCAAATATTAGCAACAAAACCAGTATCAAATACCCAGGTGCTACTGCGAGCATTAATAAGGTACACATCAATAACATGTATATCACATATACCTTTGTTCACTTTGCCATCCTTCTTATCCGCCAAATACTTGGGGCAGTTCCGCTTCCAGTGTCCAGTCTGCTTGCAGTAGAAGCACTCAGTTTCAGGCTTAGGTCCAGACTTGGGTTTCTTCTCTTGAGTAGCAACTTGCTTGCTGACTTTTTGAAGTTCCCCTTTTTCTTCCCTTTGCCCTTCTTCGTGAAACTAGTGGTCTTGTTGACCATCAACACTTGATGCTCCTTTTTGATTTCTACCTCCGCGGCTTTCAGCATTGCGAAGAGCTCGGGAATAGTCTTGTTCATCCCTTGCATATTATAGTTCATCACAAAGCTCTTGTAGCTTGGTGGCAGTGATTGGAGAATTCTGTCAATGACGCTATCATCCGGAAGATTAACTCCCAGTTGAATCAAGTGATTATTATACCCAGACATTTTGAGTATATGCTCACTGACAAAACTGTTCTCCTCCATCTTGCAGCTGTAGAACTTATTGGAGACTTCATATCTCTCAATCCGGGCATTTGCTTGAAATATTAACTTCAACTCCTGGAACATCTCATATGCTCCATGACGTTCAAAACATCGTTGAAGACCCGGTTCTAAGCCGTAAAGCATGGCACACTGAACTATAGAGTAGTCATCAGCTTTGCTCTGCCAGACGTTCTTAACGTCGTCAGTTGCATCAGCAGCAGGCCTGGCACCCAGCGGTGCTTCCAGGATGTAACTCTTCTGTGCAGCAATGAGGATAATCCTCAGGTTACGGACCCAGTCCGTGTAATTGCTACCATCATCTTTCAACTTTGCTTTCTCAAGGAACGCATTAAAATTCAACGGAACAACAGCACGAGCCATCTATCTACAAATAAACATAGACAAGAAAAATACTATCAGGTACTAAGTTCATGATAAATTTAAGTTCAATTAATCATATTACTAAAGAACTCCCACTTAGACAGACATCTCTCTAGTCATCTAAGTGATCACGTGATCCAAATCAACTAAACCATGTCCGATCATCACGTGAGATGGAGTAGTTTCAATGGTGAACATCTCTATGTTGATCATATCTACTATATGATTCACGCTTGACCTTTCGGTCTCCGTGTTCCGAGGCCATATCTGTATATGCTAGGCTCGTCAAGTATAACCTGAGTATTCCGCGTGTGCAACTGTTTTGCACCCGTTGTATTTGAACGTAGAGCCTATCACACCCGATCATCACGTGGTGTCTCAGCACAAAGAACTTTCGCAACGGTGCATACTCAGGGAGAACACTTCTTGATAATTAGTGAGAGATCATCTTAAAATGCTACCGTCAATCAAAGCAAGATAAGATGCATAAAGGATAAACATCACATGCAATCAATATAAGTGATATGATATGGCCATCATCATCTTGTGCTTGTGATCTCCATCTCTGAAGCACCATCGTGATCGCCATCGTCACCGGCGCGACACCTTGATCTCCATCGTATCATCGTTGTCGTTTACGCCATCTATTGCTTCTACGACTATCGCTACCGCTTAGTGATAAAGTAAAGCAATTACAGGGCGTTTGCATTTCATACAATAAAGTGACAACCATATGGCTCCTGCCAGTTGCCGATAACTTCGGTTACAAAACATGATCATCTCATACAATAAAATATAGCATCACGTCTTGACCATATCACATCACGACATGCCCTGCAAAAACAAGTTAGACGTCCTCTACTTTGTTGTTGCAAATTTTACGTGGCTGCTACGGGCTTAGCAAGAACCGTTCTTACCTACGCATCAAAACCACAACGATAGTTTGTCAAATAGACTCCGTTTTAACCTTCACAAGGACCGGGCGTAGCCACACTAGGTTCAACTAAAGTGAGAGAGACAGACACCCGCCAGCCACCTTTAAGCACGAGTGCTAGTAACGGTGAAACCAGTCTCGCGTAAGCGTACGCGTAATGTCGGTCTGGGCCGCTTCATCTCACAATACCGCTGAACCAAAGTATGACATGCTGGTAGGCAGTATGACTTATATCGTCCACAACTCACTTGTGTTCTACTCGTGCATATAACATCAACGCATAAAACCTAGGCTCGGATGCCACTGTTGGGTAACGTAGTAATTTCAAAAAAATTCCTACGCACACGCAAGATCATGGTGATGCATAGCAACGAGAGGGGAGAGTGTTGTCTATGTACCCTCGTAGACCGAAGCGGAAGCGTTGACGCAACGTAGAGGAAGTAGTCGTACGTCCTCCCGGTCCAACCGATCCAAGCACTGTTACTCCGGCACCTCCGAGTTCTTGACACACGTACAGCTCGATGACGCACCCCCGATCTCCGATCCAGCAGAGGCGCGGGGGGGGGGGGGAGTTCCGTCAGCACAACGGCGTGGTGACGATCTTGATGTTCTGCTGTCGCAGGGCTTCGCCTAAGCACCGCTACAATATGACCGAGGTGTAATATCGTGGAGGGGGCACCGCACACGGCTAAGGAACGATCTCAATGATCAACTTGTGTGTCTAGGGTGCCCCCCTACCCCCGTATATAAAGGAGGGAGGGGGAGGCCGGCCGGCCCCCTTGGGGCGCGCCAAGGGAGGAGGAATCCTCCTCCTAGTAGGAGTAGGATTCCTCCTTTCCTACTCCTACTAGGAGGGGAAGGAAGGAGGAGAGGGGGGGAAGGAAAAAGGGGGGCGCCGCCCCCCCCCCCTCCTAGTCCAATTCGGACTGGAGGGAGAGGGGGCGCGCGGCCCACCCTGGCCGCCCCTCTCTCTTCCCACCTAGGCCCAAGTGGCCCATTAACTCTCCCGGGGGGTTCCGGTAACCCCCCCGGCACTCCGGTTTTCTCCGAAAACTTCCGGAACCTTTCCGGTGTCCGAATATAGTCGTCCAATATATCAATCTTTATGTCTCGACCATTCCGAGACTCCTCATCATGTCCGTGATCACATCCGGGACTCCGAACAAACTTCGGTACATCAAAATACATAAACTCATAATATAACTGTCATCGAAACCTTAAGCGTGCGGACCCTACGGTTCGAGAACAATGTAGACATGACCGAGACACGTCTCCGGTCAATAACCAATAGCGGGACCTGGATGCCCATATTGGTTCCTACATATTCTACGAAGATCTTTATCGGTCAAACCGCACAACAACATACTTTGTTCCCTTTGTCATCGGTATGTTACTTGCCCGAGATTTGATCGTCGGTATCCAATACCTAGTTCAATCTCGTTACCGGCAAGTCTCTTTACTCGTTCCGTAATACGTCATCTCATAACTAACTCATTAGTTATATGCTTGCAAGGCTTAGGTGATGAGTATTACCGAGAGGGCCCAGAGATACCTCTCCGACAATCGGAGTGACAAATTCTAATCTTGAATTATGCCAACCCAACATGTACCTTCGGAGACACCTGTAGTACTCCTTTATAATCACCCAGTTATGTTGTGACGTTTGGTAGCACACAAAGTGTTCCTCCGGTAAATGGGAGTTGCACAATCCTCATAGTTACAGGAACATGTATAAGTCATGAAGGAAGCAATAGCAGAATACTAAACGATCAAGTGCTAAGCTAACAGAATGGGTCATGTCAATCACATCATTCTCCTAATGATGTGATCCCACTAATCAAACGACAACACATGTCTATGGTCAGGAAACATAACCATCTTTGATTAATGAGCTAGTCAAGTAGAGGCATACTAGTGACTATAGTTTTGTCTATGTATTCACACATGTATCATGTTTCCGGATAATACAATTCTAGCATGAATAATAAACATTTATCATGATATGAGGAAATAAATAATAACTGTATTATTGCCTCTAGGGCATATTTCCTTCAGGTGTTCTATTCCATAAAAGAGCAACCAACAAATAATTATACAGTCTGAAGTTTAGGTCAGCTTACATAAGAAGTTCTGGTATATAAAATCATATAAAATCGATGTAGGAAAAAAATATACTTAAAAAAATTAAACTTTTGCCGTATGAACTAAGGTTAGCAAGCCTAAGACAACGCGCTCAGATATGAAGTTCTGTTTGGATACGTGCAGAAGTTCATGTACAATGCCGACAAAAGACATAAAGAAAAGTTAAGGAGTGTATGAGAATATTTTACACAAAGTTATAGTTGAAATCCGTTCGCAGTTGAAAAATCACAAAAAAACAAATATAGATTCTATGCAAAAGGCTATGTATTGGTTGGGTTAAAAAATAACAATACATTACACAACACAAAAAATCCTATCCATCTGAAACCAGCAGCCCAGCCAGATCTCAAGCAGAATTTCAAATCAAAGATCATATGTTGGGGCCCAAAATTAAACAACACAAAAAAACGAGCAGTTCAAGCATAGCCATGGGAGAAGTTCAGGTACATCTGTTGGTGAAAAACATACTACACATGGATACTGAAAACGATGCATTATATTGAAATTCACAAGCCAAATCATTCTTCACACCAAATACATTTGTCCTCAAATATCCTAAGTAATAGCGTTGCAGCTATAGATACACAAATCAGTAAACAATTCCTACAACCAAATCTTTATAGAATCGTTCCAATACTATCAAACATAAATCTTTACGAGATCAAATCTGCACTAAAACTAATGCTTCGACCTCACGGGCCAAAGGACTGGATCTCTTTAGGAAGCTCTGCATGCACGACTTTATTCTTCTCGCTAAAGATCAGAGTGTGCATGAAATCGGCCTTCCAGTCATTTGCAGCAGCCTGCCAAACAGGAAAATGAAATGATGGTTTAATAAAGGATAACAAAAACCACAGCAGGAGCGGCTCAGGAAAACACACAACAAAAAGGAAAGGATGATCAGACAAGAATAAGGAAAAAACATACCTCCACATCACCAAAATCATCAACAAGCTCATCGCCATCATATGTAGAGCAGAACTTCATGGCAAAGAAACCACAATCATTATTCACTTGGTTTGGAACATCGATAAAAGTCGGCCTCTTTGCAATAGTCACCCAGTTAGGCTGCTTGCTCGCTTTGTACGCAGCCTTGCCGTACACCTCCTCGAGCAACCCAACAAATCTCTTGATCTGCAGGAAATGCCAAAATAAGATGAAGTCAAAAACATGTTAACCAAAAATAGTTAGGTACAGGTACATAAAAGGGACACTTGCATACGATCCAGCTAAACAAATACGAGAAGATCAACTATCAAATGATATCCAGTTCAAGCAGTATTACCAAAACAGGGATAAAAAACATATTTTGTCAACACAAGCCATAGTAAACTTTGTGTCAAACAAGCATATCTAAAAAGGAGGTTCAGGCTAAGAAACACTCACGATATTATGGCAGTCTCCATGGAAACTTGTTCGTGACGTTCCCTTATTGCTGTAAGGTACTGAATCAAGGATGTCAATGCTCCCATGATATCTATTTAGCACATACACACTGTAGTGTGCCATTGTGCCAATTGGCTTGAATAGTATCAAAAAAAACCTACCAAGAATGAAAGAAACGGTGAACACAAACTATAAAGCACAAGTATTAAACAACCGGGATGAAAACAAATTTCTTTACAAACTCAGCAAAAGGATGTACATAAAATTTTAAAAAGCAATAGTTATGAAAAACTAACCAGTTTTGCGTTAAGAAGGTCTTCTCCCTTGCGAACAAACATTGGGAGGAGTTTAGACGATTTTTTGCATCAAACTTTGGAACTGTTGCAGCAAAGAAATCATACTCCAGGCAGTACTGTGCATTCAGAAAAACAGATTTAAAACACCTCCCAAATGCCACTACACCAAAACTATATAAAAAAGGGACACAGGGGTGCAAAGAACCGAAACCTGTATGAAGTAGGGACTAAGTACAACCTTGTCAGGAGAAGAGAAGATATCAAAGGTCTCTAGCTTATCCTTCCACAAGTTTATGAGATAATCCATTATATCTCCTTCCATCTGCTGCCCTTCACCAAAAAGAGTATAAAGCACATGCCATGTGAGGTCAATCACATTCCCAGGGATGGTAAACATGCAGTAGCTTGTCCTGCAGATTTAAAAGGATGGGAAAAAATATTAGAAGTTCGGACACTAATACAACAAAAGTTCAGAAACTATAACCCCAAAAGGCTGGTAGAAATTAACAGAAGTTCAGATAATACAAAAACAGAAGTTCAGACACTATAACTCCAAGTCAAGGGAGAAATGAACAGAAGTTCACATACTACAACAACAGAAGTTCAAACACAAAGTAGCATCTCTGGCAGCAACAAAGTTAAGTAGAAGAAAACTCACTCAAAATACTTCTCCAGACCCTCTTTACTAAGCACATACTGTCTCAAATTCCGGGCCTCGGATAGATGAGGGTAACTGTATTTTTTTAGGGGAGCGACAGCACAACGCCACTTCAAAGGCAATCTTGATGCTCGCTTGGAGGTAGTTATGTTTCCAGACTCAACTACCGGTTTCCTCCTGGTGATGACAGCATTTCCCACCTCTCCCAGCAACAGTACCAGCAGTAGATTTACCATTCTTCGGGTAAGCAATCTTTTCAAAATCATCATCAGACGAAATCACTTCTGCTTCGGCTGCTTCGACTACACCAACCTTCCTGGAGCAAGGGGTTCTTGGAGTACCACAAATACCACCAGCCTACTTCCCCAACTTGGAAGGAATAAGGGTTCGAGGTCTATCATCTTCGATCGGAGTTGTGCTCATCGATTCCTCCCTAGGCTGGTATTCCTGTGACCCGAGGAATGAGTAGTGGTAATCGGTCAAGTCCAACGGTTCCACTGTCAAAGAAAAGAAGGACGAAAAACACCATTAAATAATACTGAAGTTCAGGCACAGCACAAATGTGCAGTCCAACTAAAATATAGATGACATGTTTACTACTAAAGCTGATCTAAAAAATTTAGTTGCATTTCTCTCCCTAATAATAAAGAACAGATTGACTCCTTGGGTTCACCGTCACAATACGCTTTCTTCCTATGAATTTACGCTTTTAGTTTGAATTTAAAACATATACACGAGGTGGTACTAATTCGGGTCTACGTCAAACAGATGTCCATTCGCATTGGAATCGCGCGACTGGGCCGGCCCATTTGGATTTAATAAAGCACGGGTTGAGTCTGTCGGGTTTAATAAAACCCATTTGGATTTAATAAGTAAAAAACATTTCAAGGTGAGTCATGCGTCATCTGTGATGGGCCTCATGTGCTGATGGGTTTGTCCTTGCCTTCCTAGGATCTGTCAAAACATATGTATGTGCGGAATTCGAACTCACATCATTGACTTGCATCAGTACGGCTGGAGCCAACGGGCCAACCATATGCCTATGTTAGAAAATAGAGTTCACTTTGTAATGAAAAATAGTTCCACCTCGCTCTTTACATCTAAATTTCTAATTTATATATGTTGGATTTTTTTGTGTATCAACGAGCAGTGCCACAATAAGGAAGGAAAGACGGATTGAAACAATAAGGAAGGAAAGAGAGGGATTTCGGGTGTGACAGAAAAATAAAGAAGGAATGAATGAGGAAGGATATGTAAGGAAAGAATAAAATCCATAAAAAATAGAAGGAAAGAGGGATTAAATAAGAATTGAGGATGGGAGAAGGAAAGCTTACATATGCAATATGAGGCAGAAAAGGAAAGTAATCATGTATTGAAGAGACTCGTGAACTATGGTAAGGAGAGTCCGTCTGGACACATACAAATTAGAGAAGTAGAAGAAAAGTAGAAAGGACTATCAAGAATATGTTTTTATGGACGCATATAACTTGAGGGCATACAAAATTCGATGTCTTGCACTTGAAAAAGAAACTTAGATCATGTAATGATATGATCTATCCGGAATATATAAAAACATGCATAAAAAGTTTTTTTTATGGAACATGCATACAAAATGAGCTTAACGTGAGCATATACAAAACTAGATGCCTTTGCACTAGAAAAAGAAATTATATTGTGGTCGATCAAGATTTTGTGTTGTTCAAAAAATTAATGGGATGCACTAACGCGCGACTTACGCAACATCACCCATGGAGGACATAGCAGTAGCTTGCAATCGGATCATCATCACATGCGCGGCCGGTCTCGCACATTAAATGGTATGGCGCCCATCGCGCTTGGACGGATGAGCAAACACATGCGTGCATTAGAATTCTCGATAGTAATACTAGACATATTTTATTAATTAGATGGATAAAAATACAACTTCACTTACATGTGAATTGCAAGATTATAAAAAAGAAATAAAGTATGAAATATATTTCCGTTATTTAAAATTAAGTTATAAGGCTTAAACATAAAATTTAACCAGTAAACAGAATATAAGATTAAAGTTAAAGTAAATTATAATGCGATTCCAATCTAAGTAGAATATAAATTCGTTGAAGAACAATAAGATATTCGACAAGTAAAAAAATGAATATACACCAAAATTACTTCACTCCATATACGAGACATTTAGTAATTATCCCCCTAAAATATCATAGTTTTTCTTTGTGTCTAAATCATCTTGAATCGTTTTTAGCTAAATTGCGATAACACATGCAAAAAAACTATGTCTAATCACAAAACTTTCATTATTTGTTGGTCATATGCTATATTTTTCTAAGAACAAAACAAATCATCGCTCTTATTTTTCAGCTCGACCCACTAGAACCCATCACCAAAGTACAAGGAGTTGGACTCAGAGTCCCTACTGTGTGTGACACCAACTCTGCACTTTTATCTGTTATATTAGCCAAAGATGCGGTATCTTTGGACAACGCTCCTAATATTTTTTTTCTCGTGTGATAATGTGGAGGATTTCAAGGAGTTGTTGATGCTGACATATCTAGTGATGGGTACTGGGGGGAGGAGGAGGAGGTCTTGAGTCATTGGGTTAGTGAAGTGAGGTTTTTTGTCTCCCGTTGCAATGCACGGGCATTTGTGCTAGTAAAAACTAAAAGAAGTTCAGGCACAACCAAAGGCACAGTTCAAGATAAACTGATGAACTGGAAAACATTCAACTACAGCTAACAAAAGCATAGAAAGGCATCATCTCTGAAGTTCAAGTAGAAGAAATGCTCGTGTCCAAGTAAGCAATGGAAGGAAAAAACACTGAAATAAAACACACAAGCAAAATAAAAAAGATAAAAAATGAAGTTCATGTACAAGGAATGCTCCTCTCCATCTGAAACCAGTAGCCAGCAAGATCCCAAGCAGAAGTTCAAGTTCAAGAAATAGTGAAGTTCATGTAGAATAAAAGATGTAGTACAGGTAAGCAGTCCAAGTTACAAGACTTACATGTGTAGTAGCCAAACAGAGCTTGGAAGTCTGCCTCAAACAGGTTGGAAGAAGCGATTGAGTACAACCACGTCTTCCTGATATCCGAGATATTTTCATGGGAGTAGTTTGCAAGAACCCCATCATGAAACGAATTAACATTCGTAAGCATGAAGAATCCGAAGTCGATACTGCCATAAAACACAAAAAAGAACAGTGTTAGAACAAAAAAGAAAGCCAACGAATAAAACAAGTCGCACCTTACGTACAACTACAGTTAAATAGAAGCAATACAGACAAAAGTGAAACTCATACTTGTTATTCTGCTGGGGGACATCAATCCAATCCAATTGGAGATGGTCAATAGTAACTGGGTTGAAGGGTGTCTCCCTGTCATTGCTGGCATCGTTCCAAAGCTTCTTGATGTTATCGGTCATCCACCGAAATAGGCGTACCACACAGTCATCTTCTGGTCCATAGTGGGAGTCGAGAAGCTGGACCCTTGAATTCTTAAGGTCAAGGAATATCGACACCCAATGACCGACACCACCCATGGAAGCAGGAATCTCTGGCAGGTCAAAAGTGGGGAAAACAACCTGAAGCAACATAAACACATTTATCATTGAAAACTGAAAATTAATATGAAACGGTACAAAGAAAAATAAAACAATACAAACATAGTGGATCATAATGCAAAACTAATAGAGAGGCAGAAAACAAGATATTGCATACCGAATCATGTGCATCCATGCTATCTGGACCAGTTGCCAAGAAGTACTTCCTCACACGGGAATCAAATTGACCTCTGAAAATCTTGTCCTAAAATAATGCAGACAACACCAACATATGATAAATACAAAAATGAGACAAACAAGTTTTAACTAAAAAATGGTAAGGAACAAAACGAAAAATAAATCACTATATGGTTGACTTACACAAACCGAATACGGCAGGATGAGTTTGTCTGATCCCTGGTACTTCGCACGTAGACAGTAGAGTGCAACCTCAGCCACGTTAGATCGAAGCATTCCGCGAGGAGCAAAACATATTGCGACATCTTCAACAGAAGCTTCACACTCATTTTTTTGGAACATAATCATTGATCTAAAACAAGCAAACAGAAAGTAAAAGGAGTTCAGCATCAGGAACTTAGGAAGTTCATAACACATGTAAGCCCAGAAGTTCAGCTACATCACAACATGCAGTACAAAAAGGCCAGAAGTTCAGCAACAGAGAAGTAAAAAAATTAGAAATTCAGCAACATAGAGTAAAGAAGTTCAGGTATGAAACCACAGGCAGTTCATAGGGGGTATATGGATGTAAAAATTGAACAACTACACTCACCTCTTGGAACGAACATTCTTAAGCCTAGTTACACTGAAATAAAAGTCATCAACCTTCTTTCGAACGACAGCAAGGTCACTATCTGCTCAGCAAAAACAAATAGCAATTAAGAAGAACATCTTAAGCACATAGATTCACAACAGTTTAATTAATAGCAACATTCAAGCACAACATTCAAGCACAGGCACATCTCAGCATTACAAACACCCCCCACATACAAAATAGGTCCACTAAACTTTATTTTACAACCCACACGACAAAGCACTAAACCAGAAGTTCAACTTGCACCACACATGCAGTTCACAGGGATATCATGGACAAAAATAAACAACAAAAGTGACGGGGATGGGGAAAGAAGAGATGAGCATGCTCCTCTCTTTATAGATTCTTGCCTAGACCAGTGGCAGCACTGGAATGATCAACCTCCTCTTCATAGCTATCGCTTTCAGTCTCTTCGTCATCATCATCTCTAGTTGACATTGCAGCGTCGTCGGGAAGAACACCAGTAGCAGCTAGAGCAGCTGGCGAATCTGAAACAACAAAAAGAATTGGCTCTGCAACACTAGGAAGAGCTGGAGAACCAGCATCAACAGCAATTGATGGCTCTGCTGTAGAAGACTTCTCCTGGCCTGCAGCAGCACTACCACCGGTCTCAACAGCAGCCTCAATGGGATCTTCCTCCAAAATGATATTTCCAGCTGCCTTGCCCTGCTCATCATCAGAAACCTTAGCCGCCTTTCCCTGCTCAGCACCAGAAACCTCATCTACCTTTCCTTGCTCAGCATCAGAAACCTCAGCGCTAATGGATGACTGAGGTTCAGTCGGGTCCACCCCGTCGGAGCAGCCGGTGCCTGACACAGACTTGTCTGCAACCTTCTCTGGAGGAACACTAGCATCATCATTCTGCGGCAAGAACAAAAAGTCATTACAAAGGGCCACATACTGATAATAATGCACCACAAACAAGTAAAATAAAAAAATGAGACAAATGGACAAGATAAATGATACCTTATTTTCAATGCCATGAACCTCATCAACTAATACATCACTAGAGGGACAAGGTCCATGCATAGGGGCAGCTTCATGCACAAGATCAACTTCATGCACAGGTAAAACATCCTCCTTAACCCTAGCACCATCATCAATAGCCTAGAAAATAATCATGTAGGAAACAAATACCTAATCAGCAGAAGTTCACGTTACACAATCAGAGAAGGTCAGGTATCACAACTGACACATAATGGAAGTCCAAATACAGTAAACTTAGCAGACCAAATATCAAACTACCATTAAGATACAAAAGAAAACAAAAAGGTCCAGTCATCAAAGTCATAGAAGTTCAGGTGCTGAAGCACTTGAAGTTCAGGTTCTATAAACAGAGAAGGTCACCTAGGAAATACTAGTACTAAAAAGAAAAAAGACTAGAAAATACAGTAATCAGCAGAAGTTCACGTTACATAATCAGAGAAAGTCAGGTATCACAACTGACACATAATGGAAGTCCAAATACAGTAAACATAGTAGACCAGATATCAAACTACCATTAAGATACAAAAGAAAACAAAAAGGTCCAGTCATAGAAGTTCAGGTGCTGAAGCACTTGAACTTCAGGTTCTATAAACAGAGAAGGTCACCTAGGAAACACTAGTACTAAAAAGAAAAAAGACTAGAAAATAATCATGTAGAAAACAAATACCTAATCAGCAGAAATTCACGTTACATAATCAGAGAAGGTCAGCTATCACAACTGACACATCATGGAAGTCCAAATAAAGTAAACATAGCAGATAAGATACCAAACTACCATAAGATACAAAAAGGAACATAAAGGGCCAGTCATCAAAGTCATAGAAGTTCAGGTGCTGAAGAACTTGAAGTTCAGGTTCTATAAACAAAGAAGGTCACCCTATGACTACAAAACATTAATAATTGAAAGCTAACAATGAACACTAGTGCAAAAGAAATTTCAAAAGCCAACATAAACAAACCTCTTCGGTACGCTCCACATGGCCTCCTTCACGACCCAAACGAACGGAATCCTGCCTCTGAATATCTCTCACAACACCATTTGCCTCATCTTCAAAAGGCTTGCAACGGTCATCCTGCATTTCCTTGAACAACACACAGCTAGCCCGGAGGTGGGAAGTGCTCTCACGAAGCTCAGCAAGATATTTAGCTTCAATCGACAAAAGCTCCTTCAAAGACTCAACATCAAAACCGTGGCCAGGCGGAAGAATCCCATCCACGCGACTAAGACGCTCAAATGTTGTCGGAACATGAGCCATCTCTCCACAAATAGTTTCCAGAAGTCCATCAATCCTAGAAAGGGAAAGATTGGCAGCATCAAACAAACTCTCGGAAGAAACGGCACCTGGAACACTCACACGGGCAGAAGAACCTCCTGGATCTACAGGGGGGCACGAGTGTTGACATCCCGCGGGAATTCAAATCTCGGAGAAGTTCCACTACCTAGGCCGGCGACACGAGGCATAGAAAGAACAGGACGTTCGATACGCATAAATAACACAACCTCAGCCTGTGTCTTCCACTACATATACAAAAACAAAAGTCAACACGTCACAAAACAAATGAAAGAACATGGAAGAAGAAATACAGAAGACAGTAGCAGAAGTTCAAGTTAGTACCACAAGATGATACTGAAAAAAGAGACAATGACAAGTATAAAAGGCAGAACAATCAGATACACAAACTACACCAAAAATTCCACTAATGCCTACACACACAGTACATTTCAGAAGTCCAACTATGTCTACATAGGCAGTACAACCATGTATGACCACAAGTTAACATGCTTTCAAAATGTTGGAAATTTACATAGCAGAAGTTCAACCATGTACAACAAGGCAGTAATAAAACATGTATTTCAGAAGTCCAACTATGTCTACATAGGCAGTACAATCATGTATGATCACAAGTTAACATGCTTTCAAAATGCTGGAAATTTACATAGCAGAAGTTTAACCATGCATGTACAACAACAAGTTTAGCTAATTTCTTATGTATCTATCTAGAAGTTCACCTATGTACACAAAGGAAGTAATACCATATAAGCCAAGTAGTTCATCTAATTTACTCGTCTATATGAACCAGAAGGTCAGCTGTGTACATAGCAGAAGTTCAACCATGCACACAAAGGTAGTGCTAACTACATAGGAAAGAAGAAACTCTCACATGTAGTCTCCCAAACACCCAGTTGGCTGGGTCATCATCTCCTTTCTTGACCAAGTCAGCCGCATCGAGCTCAAGAAGCTTGGCCTGATCCATGAAATTGATGCAAGGGGTCCTCAAGTCAACATTAGACGTCTTGCCAATGATAAGGCAGTCCAGGTACATAAGAAGCAGTGCGATGGCACAAGCCTATGACAGCTTTTCCTCTACTAGTACCTTGCTGATACCTAACAACAGCACTTCAAATATTATCAACAACCAACTGTCAGTAGTCCATATCTGCCATATCCTCAAACACAAGATTCTTAGCCAATGCTGCCTCCCTGGACACTCATGTAGACGTTCCAGGGATAACCACCTTCATGAAAACAATCAGGTAAAACACTTGCAGAGCAAGATCGTCCTTCGTCTCATGCTTCACAAGTTCCGCGAGAATATTACGCAGATCCTTTGTCTTGATGTCGTCACTCCTAGCGTACCCAAGCTTGCCCTTCAACCTCATAACATCATCATCAAACCCATCATTCGAGGGCCTAGCAGGGGTACGATTACCTTGAGGGAATCCAAACAGATGGTGAATAGCATCACTTGTAATACGCAGAAGCTTGTTCGCCTCACCCATGTCCAGAATCATGGTTGCAAGGTCAATCCTCGTGTAGATGTTGCCCATCAAAGGACGAGTAATGTTGGAATCAACCTTCAAGTCAAACACACAACCAAAACCAGCATTGATAACCCTCATCTTGTGCTTAAGTTGTAGCATTTTCACACACGTCCTCTTTTAGTGAGCAGCGAATAGTCTTGTTAAAATGTTTTGCCGCATCTCCTCCTTCGTCACCTTCTTCGGGTGCTTTTCCTGCTCTCTTCCTCCTCTCAGGCTGCTTCACAAGCTGATACTGAAAAAAATACAATGACAAGGAAAAAGGATGAACAATGAGATACACAAACTACAACAAAATTCCACTAATGCCTACATACAAAGTACATTTCAGAAGTCCAACTTTGTCTACATAGGCAGTACAACCATGTATGATCAGAAGTACAACTTTGTCTACATAGGTAGTACAACCATGTATGACCAACTTTGTCTACATAGGCAGTACAACCATGTATGATCAGAAGTCCAACTTTGTCTACATAGGCAGTACAACCATGTATGATCAGAAGTCCAACTTTGTCTACGGAGGCAGTACAACCATGTATGATCAGAAGTCCAACTTTGTCTACATAGGCAGTACAACCATGTATGACCACAAGTTAACATGCTTTCAAAATGTTGCAAATTTACAAAGCAGAAGTTCAACTTGCACCACACAAGCAGTAATAAAACATGTATACCAACAAGTTAAGCTAATTTCTTCATGTATATATCCAGAAGTCCAACTATGCAAACAAAGGCAGTAAAATCATAAAAACAAAGCAGATCGGCTAATTTATTCGTCCATATGGAGCAGAAGGTTAGCTATGTACACCAAGGCAGTGCTAAAAACACAAAAACTACAACAATAGCAACAAATGATCTAAAAAGCGGTAAACATGAGACATTCATACCTGATTAGAGGCAGCATCATCATCGACGTCATCCTCATCATCAGCGTTGAAATAAGCATCATCCTTGTCCTCTGGATTAGCACGAGAACGCTTCTTCTCATTCTTGTTGACCTTTGCAGGTGCAACCTTGCGCTTGACGCCGCATTTCTTCCCCTTACAAGATGCGCCAGCACCAAACGGAGAAGGTATAGGCGCGACAGTCGCAAGCACACAAGGACTACGGCGTGGCGTACCACCAAGGCCTAGCCCTTCAACTTTAGCAAGTTCTGCAAGCCTTGAAACACGTGGGCTCCTCCGAGGAGTAACTTCACCAACTAAATGCTTCCTCGCAACGGTCTTCTTGATTTTCTTCTTAACAGGGACAACCGTGCCATCAGTGCCACATGGCACGTCTTCCTCAACCGTGAGCTCAGCCGCATGAATAGATCCAGGAACATCAGAACCTTTCTGAAGGTGGGCCTTCCTTTTGTTCTCAAAATCTTCTTGCTTCTTCCTCTTACGTTCGTCCTCCAGAAGAAGCTGAAGAGGGACATCCTCAGGTTGCGTGACAGGTTCACTGCCATCAACAGATTGCGACTGCGTCTCTGACATCTGAAGAGAGCACAAAGGATCCAGAATGGAATCACAACCTTTGACTGACGGGCCCCCGTGCTCAGTAGCAGCAGGGTTTTCTGATAAATCCAACTCAGATAAAACATCGTTGATGGTGTTCACAGCTCCCTCCTCTGTGGACACATCTGCTAAGAACACAAAAAATCAAATTAAACAATAAAAAAGTCAAGAACAAAAAAAAATACAACCGACAGGAACAAATTAAAAAAACACGGCTCGAGAATTCATAATGAAAAGAAAAGGGGTTTCACATACTAGGTGAAGCAAGAGCTGCAGAAGCAAGATCCTCGAGGCTTGAAAAATTCTCAAGGCTCGAAGCAACCTCAGCAATCACAGTCAAAGGAAAAATGGGTGATTTAGCCGCATCAGATATTGGAGCATCAGTATTAACTTGTGAAGCTCCATCTTGATCACAAGCATTTTTTCAGAACTATTCAATTCATCACCAACTACAAAAAAAATGCAAGAAAAAAGGCAGCTCAGTTCTAATCCGCAAAGCTAAACCAAAAGGGACTTCTACTTTTACATCAATGTCCAATACCCAGAAGTTCAACAATACCTAACAAAGCAGTAAACACAACAAACAATCTAAAATTTACATACTAAATATAAAAAACACCTACACCAGAAGGGCTACTACATACAAGATTAATGTCCAAAAGTTCAACAATATATAACAAAGAAGTAAAACAAAAGGTGCATAGCAGAAATTCAACCAAATTTCATTATAAACAAACAATAATTAAAACAAAAAGTTCAACTATGTGACAAAAGCAAGTAGCACATAAAAAAGATGTAGCATGACCACAAATAGTATTTCACAGGCAAACTACATATCAATACCATGAACATGATAACAAATAAACAAAAAACAAACATATACACTATAAGTATGCAACAATTGGGAAGTCCAACAACACTTGTTGACATAGTTTCACCTGCAAATCATCAACTAAAAAAAATAAGCAACACTATACTTACTAAAAGTAAGCATAAAATGCATACACATAAACTTTGTTAGAAGTTCACACTATTAAGAATGACAGTCCAACAAGAAAACCAAGTGAAGATATGGGCAGACATATATAACAATACTACTATTTAAAATACAAGATCCAGCTACATTAAGATACCTGGAGAAGGTTTTGAAGCCATGACAACACAACCACCTTGATGAATGCAACTCCAAACACTAGAACAACCTACTAAAAACAGGAGATTAATTCCATATAGTTAGCAAGTAGAAAATCATACAACAAAATACAAAAAAGAAACTGAATCAAACCCTAGGATGAAACAACTAGAACCAACAAGTATGAATAGATGAACGGTAGCACATATAGGCAAGCACAACAAAAAATGTATCCATAAACTAACTACAATGTCACAAACATAATCTAGACCTCAAAATCCACAGCACTAATGCAATTAGATACAACAGATCCAACATCAACAATCACACCACACCCTCTCTGACATGCATCTGACTGCTAAAATCAACAAAGGGGAAATGAAAATCCACACACAAGCATCTCACAAACAAATCTGACCACGGAGGAATGCATTCCAACCACCACACTGTCGGTGGGAAACGACACCTATGGGATCAGTGAAATCCCTTCTACGGTTGCGGGGCGCGGGATCGTGAGAAGAGCGGGACTAGAGGATAGCACGAAGGGGATTTACCCAGGTTTGGGCCGCAAAGATGCGTAAAACCCTACGATCCTGCTTTGGTGGTTGTATTAGTGTTCTTGAGCTCTTGAACTAGCTCTGGATGCTGCGGGGTTCAAAAGAGCCGAATCCCCTCTCAGTATGCCATGGGCCTCCTTTTATAGGCGAAAGGGGCAGCCACAGTGGCACACAGGAGGTGTAAAGTGCTACAGCGTTGCGAGGTTATCACTAGTATTACAGGACAAGACACATTAAATGCGAGGCTTAGGTGTCCTTCACTTTATTGGGGGACGGGGGCGAGGCCCGTCCCGTCCGTCGCCGCCCCTCCTGGCTTCGACATGCGCCCCGGCCAGCAACGCATGCAGCACCATGTAGGCAGGTAGGCAGCTGAGGTGGCGCGGTGGTGGAGCCTCCACGAAGGTTTGCATGCTGCCACGCAGGCGCCTGTCCAGCTGGTTGGGTCGGCGGCCGCGTACGAATGGTGGTAGGAACTTGGCTGGTGCGGGCCTGGCAGTGGCATTGCTGGGGCGCTTGGCGATGGTCTTGCCGGGTGACCCGGCAAGGGTCTTGCCGCGGCGCGCTGGCTTCCCCGGCAAGGACCTTGCCGGGGGGAGGAGGCCTATGGGTTTCTTTGGTAAGGATGGTTGGTTTCCTATCCTCTATTGATCTTGATTGCTCTTTGTCTTCACAAAGATCTACATGCCACCACTGGGGTGCCTCCCGAACCCTGCACCAACGTGGCTGCTCAACGTTGGTGGGCTCGAAGGTGGCTCGCTCAGCTGGCGTGGACTCGGCAAGGGTCCTTGCCGGGGTAACCTGTATTGCCCGAGCGACCTTTGTGGTCTTGGTGCTTTGTTGTTTGCTTCGCTTGTTCCTATGGCTTTGGCTTCTCTCCGGCTTGCCTCTCTTGCCCTGCTCATGTGTGGTCGTGGCAGGCGGCTCTAACTGCCCGTGCAGAAGTAAAGGGGTCAAAAGCTGGGCCCCTACTTTTGTACACCAACAGGAGCCCCCGGGCCTGGGTCACACATAGGCGCAGCATGCTGTTGGGCCAAGCCCAGAACGGTGTGCAGGCAGTTGAGGCGGATTTTACCGCGGCCACTGTTCCGCCCGCTGCGCTTCCCCATGACCTGTGTTGAACGCGCGACGTGGGGGAGTGTGCGCACATGACGTGGGGACGCTGGCGTCAACTGGTGGTGGACAGTAAAGGGGCGGATTGCTTGTCCCTTTGAGACCGCAGGGCCGCCCCCCTCCTCCATTTACTGCCTTTGCTCGGGAACTATCGCTCCATGCGTCCCATTGCGCCACCCCTAGCGCCATGTTAGCTGCATGCAGGGCGAATGACAGGCGCAGGGGTCATGGGTAATCACGCACATGCGGGTTGATTCTCTCGCGCCTTCAATGGAGCGGGGAGGGCGGTCGATGGCCCCGCTCGCTGTCACTCCAAGAGGACGGATTGGCCGGGAGGGGGGGGGGCAAACCTCATCCCCGCCTCTTTATAAAGAGGGGAGCAAGAGGGACGGTGCCTCTCAGTCCTTCCGCCATTCGCCTCTCTCCATTCCTGCTTCCTTTCCTCTTCTGCCATGGCGAGGGGGCGTGGCGATGCTTCATCAGTGGTGGCGAGGGTTTCAGCTAGACAGTGCATCGCTCCTCCCCAGGAACTCATAGCGGCGGAGCTGGTCGCTAGAGGGAGGGGGAGGGGGCGAGGCCGAGGCTGCCGTGGAGCCCGGGGGAGAGGAGGACGGGGCGGTAGATCTGCCTCGCCCCCTCCAGCAGCCCTCCCTCCGATGGAGGGCCATGCTGGGGACAATCCTTGCGAATTCTTCGTCAGGCTGCGCCATCCGCCACGCTGTCGCCTCCGCCTTCCGTCCCTGTTTGCGTGGGAGATGGAGCTGGATCCGCCACAGGCGCTGCGGCTGCACATGAGGGGTTGCGGGAACCGCGGCTCGTGGTTCTACGTCGAGTTCCCCGCCCCCACGTCATGTATCTTCAACAAGGGTGGAAGACCTTCGCTCGCCTCCATAGCTTGACGGACAGGCTAGCTCTCCATTTCAAACTAATATAGGGCGGTCTCCTCTCCGTCAAGATCTTCGGGCATTTCGGGACCCGCGTGAGGTGCTGCGTAGAGAGCTTCTCCGACAATGAAGAATCATCCTTGAGCGAGAGTGACGAGGAAGACAACGACAGCGACGACGAGGGCAGCAGGCGGCAGGATGACGGGTCCGACTAGGTGTCAGGCGTCGCTCCGAGTGGCACCGGCGGCCCCATCATCCGTGTCGCCGGCTCCTTGAACTTCTCAGGGTCGCCTCCTTGGGCGACTGGCGTAGGGAGGCTGTAGAAGAGGGAGAGGACGAGCGGCAAGGCCGTCAAGTCGGAGTACGTGGGCACCAACGCCTTCGTCACGTGCTGGCGTCCTGCCGCCTCGTCTTCGATCTCTGCTTCCGGCGTCGCCATCACCATCCAGCCTTCGGACGGTCACCGAGATGTCCTCTTGGAGTCTTCTGCCACTCATAGCTCACCTAGGCACCCCTTTTGCCTTTTTGCTTTCTTGTTCCATTTCCTGAGGAGAGGGACAAGAAAGGGATTACGGGCACCTTATATCTTTTTAGTCTTGTAAGCCTTCAGGCCTTTGTTAGCTTTAGAACTTGTAATCCCCCTTGTTCATGTTTTTCATTTTGTACGAACTGTACCTGTACGGGATGTTTTTTAATGAAAAAGGGACGTTCACCGGGATTACGTTCGCGGGAGAAACCCATGGCAAGGGATGAATCCTTGTCATCTTTCAAGACAAACGTTTTTTCCCGGCAACAGGCCTTGCCATCTACCCACCTCGCTCGTCCTTCCCTACGCTCTTGGTGGGGGCAGGGACGAGGTGGGCTTAGGCCCCTCATTCCCCTCCTCTGCTGCCGCGGCTACGACCAGATCCAAACCCAGGAGATAATCCTTGGGTGCTGAAAAGAGGGAGCATGGTAGCTCAGAGATAGAACAAGGTTTCATGCATCCCAGTCCATAATGAAACACATGATAGGGGATAAAGGACTTATCTGGATCTGCAGCCCCCGACGATCTTGACCTGCCATGGAGAGACCCTCGTTCTTGCGGCTCCCGGCAATTCTGGCCTACCGGGGCCCGGGCGTCGGTCCGCTTCCTTCCTCCCAGGATAGCTCGGCAAGAATACTTACGTGCCCTGCGAACCAAAGAAGACAGGGAAGGACAGAGATGCACACTCGACCTCTAAGCTAGGGGTTAGTCGCCGCCAAGCACTATCAACCCTAACCAAGGAAGAGAGTCAACGTAGCATGCATGCTATAGCTTAGGGCGCCAGCGCTTTGTTTATTTATGCTCAGGGTCTATGCCTGACTTTGTACAAAGAGTTACATGCCTCGCCGGCAAGGCTTGTACAAAAGGATGGCTTGCCGGGAGGCCCGGCAGCCGCACCTTATGGGTAAAACTTGTGAAGATGCTCGATGGTCTAGGAATTGCTCACTGGGACGGCATCTTCGGTCTCTAGGCGGACTGCGCCGGGCCTGGTGACTCGCTTATCCGATAAGGGCCTTCGCACTTTGGCGTCAACTTGTTGGAATTCTTGGCCGACTAAACATGCCGAAGAACAAGGTCGCCTTCCTCAAAGCCCCGGGCATGAACCTTGCAGCTATGGTAGCGGCGCAAAGCTTGCTGGTAGCATGCTGCTCTCACAGCCGCCCGGAGACGATCTTCCTCGAGGAGCGTTGCATCATCTTTCCGCAGTTGCTCTTGCTCAAGCTCATCATAAGCGAGCACTCGAGGTGACCCGTATATGAGTTCCGTGGGGAGAACTGCTTCTGCCCCGTAAACCAGGGCAACGGGTGTCTGGCCGGTGGCTCGATTTGGCGTCGTTCTGATCGACCAAAGAACCACCAACAATTCCTCAATCCAACGCCTTCCGCTCTTGCGTAGTCTGTCAAAAGTCTTCGTCCTCAAGCCTCACATGACTTCAGCATTTGCTCTCTCAGCTTGGCCGTTGCTCCGTGGATGCGCCACGGAGGCAAAACAAACCCTGTTGCCGAGATCCTCAATGTACTACATGAAGGCATGGCTTGTGAACTGCGTGTCGTTGTCGGTGATGATCCTGTTGGGCACCCCAAAACGGCAAACTAGTCCCTTGAAGAACTTGATGGCTGACTGTGCCGTCACCTTCCTCACTGCCTCTACCTCTGGCCACTTTGTGAACTTGTCGATGGCAACGTACAAATACTCAAAGCCCCCGACGGAGAGAGGGAAGGGGCCCAAGATGTCGAGCCCCCAGACCGAGAAGGGCTAGGAGAGAGGGATGGTTTGAAGGGCTTGGGCTGGTTGATGAAGCTTCTTCGAATGGAACTGGCATGCTTCACACTTGGTTACTACTGCCGTTGCATCCTGGAGGGCGGTGGGCCAGAAGAAACCCTGCCGGAAGACCTTGCCGGCAAGGGCCCTTGACCCTATGTGGGAGCCACATATGCCTCCATGTATCTCTGCTAGCAGCTTTAGTCCTTCTTCCCAGGAGATGCACATCAATTTCACCCCATTCGTTCTTCTTCTGTATAGCACGTTATCAATGAACTGGTACAGAGCAGACCGGCGGGCTACTCTTTCTGCCTCTTCCTGCTCCTCAGGAAGCTCCCCTTTTTGAAGGAATCGAACGGTGTGCTGTGCCCATGCCGGAGCCTGTGGCTCGATGACAAGGAACAAAGGCATCTCTTCTGCTGTGGGGGCACCCGCCTCCATGGCCATGACCTGAGGTCCTGCCGGAGCCGGTTGCCCCGCGGTAGGATCGGCATCCACGGCAACATCCCCGCCTGCAGCTCCGGGGAGCTCGGTGGGGAAGTACTTGCCTAGCTTCCTCCACTTGTTCTGCCCAGTCGACGGCTGAACGGATGATTGGGTTAACTGAAGCACAGAAGTACCTGGTTCCACAGGTAGCTTGAGGGCGGCGCGCTTCGACATGTACTCAGTGATGTCGTTCTCCGCTCGAGGGACGTGCTCTGTTTGTATACCGTCAAATGCTCCTCCAACTTCCTCACTTCATCCACGTAGGTTTCCATCAAAGGGCTTTGATAATCTTTGTTGACCTGCCTAACGACGAGTTGCGAGTCGCCCCTGACAATGAGCTTTTTGACTCCGAGGTCCGCTGCGATCCGGAGACCGGCAAGCAAACCCTCGTATTCGGCGGTGTTGTTGGTTGACATCTCTCGGGGATAGTGCATTTGGATGACGTACTTGAGGTGCTCCCCGATGGGTGCGACAAGCAGCACACTAGCACCGGCGCCTTGCAGCGAGAGAGCCCCATCAAAGTACATGATCCGGTCACCGCTTGTTTCCTCGCCAGGAAGAGTGGTCTCTTGTACCTCTTCATCGGGTGTAGGGTCCATTCTGCAACAAACTCCGCCAAGACTCTGCTCTGAATCGTCGAGGTGCTCTCGAACTTCAAGCCGAAACTTGACAGCTCTAGGGCCCATTCCACGATCCTTCCTGTCGCATCTGGGTTATGTAGGATCCGTTGCAATGGAAGGCGGGTAACAACGGTGATCTCGTGCGCCTGGAAATAGTGGCGCAGCTTCCTCGAGGCCATAAGGAGGCCGAAGAGCAACTTTTGTACACCTGAATACCTTGACCTAGCCCCCAGTAGGAGGGAGCTGACAAAGTAAACTGTGTGCTGCACCATCTTGTTTCTTTGCATCACTTCACCTGGACGTGTGGGTGTTGTCGCATCAGCATCAGGCCTGCCGGGATCGGGCCCTGCCGGGGACTCAGTCTTTCCAGGACCGAGCCCTGCCGGGGAGGGTTCTGACCCGCCAGTTGTTGACCCTGCCGCCGCTGCCGTCTTCCCGTCAACCTCTCTCTGTGCCACCAATGCGGTGCTAACCACTTGATTCGTTGCCGCTAGGTATAGTAGCAACGGCTCTTGTGGTTTAGGCGCAACCAGCACCAGGGCAGAGGAGAGGTATTTCTTCAAATCTTGCAAGGCCGCCTCGGCCTCCGGGGTCCACTCCACCGGGCCTGTCTTTTTTAGGATCTTGAAAAAGGGAAGGGCACGCTCTGCGGACTTGGAGATGAATCTGCTCATGGCGGCAATGCAGCCAGTGAGCCGACACACGTCCTTGATCTGCTTGGGTGCCTCAATCTGCTTAATAGCCTTAATCTTGTCCAG
Organism: Triticum dicoccoides; assembly: GCF_002162155.2. Classification (NCBI taxonomy): domain Eukaryota; kingdom Viridiplantae; phylum Streptophyta; class Magnoliopsida; order Poales; family Poaceae; genus Triticum; species Triticum dicoccoides. Next base: position 443,864,541 of record NC_041393.1, on the reverse strand, counting down.
GTTTGCCTCAATCCCGCGCTGCGACACAAAGAACCCGAGAAGCTTGCCGGATGGGACACAGAAGACACACTTCTCAGGGTTCAATTTGAGGTTCATCTTGCGCAGGTTTCTAAAGGTCTCCTCCAGGTCTTGTACGAGCGTTGCTTTGTCCTTGGTTTTGACCACTATGTCATCCATATAAGCTTCCATATTTCTATGTAGCTGGGGTTCAAAGCCAATCTGGACTGCTCTCGCAAACATTGAGCCAGCACTCTTCAACCCAAAAGGCATCCGTAAAAAGCATTACATACCACAAGGGGTGATGAATGCTGTCTTCTCTTTGTCTTCTTTTGTCATGAAGATCTGGTAGTATCCCTAGTAGGCGTCGAGGAATGATAACAGGTCACACCCTGCCGTGGAGTCAACAATCTGGTCGGTGCGCGGCAACGGGAAGGGATCCTTTGGACAAGCTTTATTGATGTTTGTGTAATTAATACATAGTCTCCACTTCCCGTTGGCCTTGCGCACTACCATCGGATTGGCCAACCACGTCGGATGGAGCACTCCTCTTACCAAGCCTGCCGCCTCTAGCTTCCTGATTTCCTCCATGATGAACTCTTGCCTCTACAGAGCTTGCTTCCTGACCTTCTGCTTGACGGGCCGTGCATGAGGACAGACAGCAAGGTGGTGCTCAATCACTTCCCTGGGAACGCCGGGGATGTCGGAGGCTTGCCATGCAAACACATCGACATTCGCCCGCAATAAAGTGACGAGCTCACTTTCCTATTTGCTGTCGAGGGTGGAGCTTATGGTGAAAGCCCCACCCGTGCCGTCCTCCTTGACGGGCACCTTATTGGTCTTTGGTGGTGCAGCTTTGGGCTTCTTGCCCCTGTCGGCAGAGCTCTCTGGAACGTCCTCGATGGCAGCACAACACCCCTAAGAGGTGAGCTTGCCGGAGTGGGTGTGAGGGGTCTCACCAACAGGTGCCTAGGCGGCAGCTGCTGCAACTGCTTCCCGGTAGAGCTGGTCAGCGCAAATCAACGCATCTTTATCGTCGGAGGGGACGGTGATGATGTTCATCGGCCCGGGCATCTTTAACATGTTGTAGGCGTAATGTGAAGCCGCCATGAACTTGGCTAGTGCCGGGCGGCCGAGGATCCCGTTGTAAGGCAAGGGGATCTCGGCTACATGAAAAACGATCCTCTCCGTCTTATGATTCAGCTCGCCTACGAAGGTCAGAGGCAGCATGACCTTTCCCTTTGGCTGGCTCCTCCCCGGGTTAACCCCTTGGAACGTGCCTATTTCCTCGAGGTCTTCATCAGGGATCTGTAGCTTTTTGACCACGGCAGGTGTCGGTGTCAAAACCGGCGGACCTCGGGTAGGGGGTCCCGAACTGTGCGTCTAGGCGGATGGTAACAGGAGACGAGGGACACAATGTTTTTACCCAGGTTCGGGCCCTCTTGATGGAGGTAAAACCCTACTCCTGCTTGATTAATATTGATGATATGGGTAGTACAAGAGTAGATCTACCACGAGATCAAGGAGGCTAAACCCTAGAAGCTAGCCTATGGTATGATTGTTGTAATGTATGTTGTCCTACGGACTAAGGCCCTCCGGTTTATATAGACACCGGAGAGGGCTAGGGTTACACAGAGTCGGTTACAATGGTAGGATATCTACATATCTGTATTGCCAAGCTTGCCTTCCACGCCAAGGAAAGTCCCATCTGGACACGGGACGGAGTCTTCAGTCTTGTATCTTCGTAGTCTTGGAGTCCGGCGGACATTGATAGTCCGGCTGTCCGGACACCCCCTAGTCCAGGACTCCCTCAGTAGCCCCCGAACCAGGCTTCAATGACGATAAGTCCAGCGCGTTTATAGTCTTCGGCATTGCAAGGCGGGTTCTCCCTTCAAATTCCATGTACCTGCCGAACAGTGTCCGGCTTCATCTTGAATACTGTGTTCCTCGGCTTCTATGCCAAATTAAGGCCCTCTTCCACGCGTCGCACGAATGCGAAAAGCCAGGGTGTCTTTTGCATTTCACCCCCCAATTGTGCGAGTTGACCGCCTACAAAAGAGGCAAGAATCCAGATCCAAACCACACCGTCTTCCTCCTGCGAATACTCCATCGAAGCGCCTTTGACCTAGAAATCCATTCCACCATGGATCGTTAACACGGCTCTTCTTCGCGCGTTCCCAGCCCACCGCCGGGGAGTTGGAGGAGGTGCTCTATTTCGCACAACGAGCTCGAGAAGCTCCAAACGGGGGGATTCCTCCCTCCGGCCATTATGATCCCAGTCCGGGCCGTACTGGTTACTTATCAAGGTGGGAGACAGGCGGAGGACACTCCAAGCCCCAATAAGGGGGAGCGAGTATGTTTTGTCCGTTATCTGACAAGGGGACTCGGATTTCCAATACATCCGTTCCTCCGCGGGCTCCTGAAGTTCTACGGACTCCAGCTCCACCACCTCACGCCCGCCTCTGTCCTGCATATCGTGGGCTACGTAGCTCTTTGCGAGCTATTCATGGGCATTGAGCCCCATTTTGCATTGTGGAAGAGGCTGTTTTGCCTCGTACCCCATTCTCACCAGGGGTCCATATATCAAGTGGGCGGCGCCGAAATATGGCGCATCGCCGGGACCGGATACCTATCCGGCACTCCCAAGAAGGCGTCCGAAGACTGGCCCTCGGAATGGTTTTATATAGAAGACGCTCCGCTGCCAGACCCAGTCCGGATCGGCCTCCCGGAGTTTAGTGCTGCTCCCTTGAAGAAACGCCTCAGCTGGCGCCCGCGGAGCCCCCGATTGGAGGAAGACAAGAGCGTCCATTACTTGATGGGCCGGATAATATTAATGGCTCATTCCGGCTTGACCATGATCGGAGTCATGGCGACATGCATCAAGCGAGGGGTACAACCACTAAGCATAGACACTCAGCATAGACAATACAGAGGCCACCCCATGTGGGATTTCAACGGGGAAGACGATGTTACCCGTCATGGCCGCAAAGGGCCGGATTCGACCGATGATCTGGTGAAGATCCTGTCCGGCCTGTACAAGGGGGAGAAGGAGGATTTCCTTCGAACGAACCCTTTGAATGGGTTTTCCATGATCAACCCCAGAGGATGGGTAAGTGAACACCTTGAAGGGCCCAGCCCATGCTTTCGAAGTTCAAGCTTCTTACATTATGTCTTCGGCGCAGGGTCTACGCCGGATTGTGGAGGACATGGTAAGTCCTGCTCCGCAACCCGAGGATCCAGAGGATCCCTGGGTCCGGCCTCCGAAGAGGACCCGGATATCGAGGTGGAGCTGATCGACGGGGTGTATCACCAGCTCAGCATAGACAATGCTTTGGTCGCCATTACGGCGGACTACCCCGGACTAAGTCTGGCTTCCCAGGTGACCGCGACCGAAGTCCGGACACCATTATCTCATCCCTGCCCATTTCTGACCTTCGCGAATGATGGTATCTTGCAGGAAGCGCCTTTACGGCAGGAAGCCGAGCCCGCGGCGGCCGACCAACAGAGGTCAGTCCGAACCAGCAGGCGGAAAAGGAGCGCAGTGCGGACGGAAACGTCGCCGCAAAGGTATAGCTCGTATTTGAATTTTTAGAGCATTGTTCCGAGGAAACGTCTAAGTGCCCATGATTTTTGTAGGAGAAAAAGCGCTCGCCGGACTGCGAGCGCAGGAATTGCCCATCCAACCAACCCCGGCCAGGCTCCAGCGCCCGGCCTGGAGGGGGGGGCAAGCGCAAGACGCAAGCCGGATCCTTCTCCAACGGAGGATACCGACAGACTGTCCGCCACCAAGTCTGAGGTGGAGAGCGCCATGAACCATAAGCGCCGCCGGACAGTATTTCAAGAAGCGTGCTTTTCCCCTGAGGCATTCGATGCCTTTAACGCAGGGGACGCGCATCTCCGTGCTGCTCAAAATGGTTTTACCAGAGCCACGGAGCAGTATGTGAAAGACATACGGGTAAGGGAATTTTAATGGTTGTATATACCAGTAGCCCTCGAGACTTAAATTAGTTATGCTAACTGATTTAAGGATCATTATAAATTTCAGGCACTTAACAAGAAGAACGCCCAGCTGTCTCGGGAGCTGCAAGATTGCAAGGCCCAACTTGAGGCCGCACTTGCTGCCGCAGGAGGAGACGGAAAGACCCCTCCTGGTAACACATTCTTATTAATAAATATAAGCGCTGTGCGGCGTGCGCGCGAGTCTAATAATGACGTTTGCAGGTACCGCCGGACAAGATCCGGACAGGCAACCATTGCTACGCCAGCTAAAGGCCGGCGAGAGTGTGCTGAATAGGGTTCAGCAGGAAAGGAACAAGCTCCAAGATGCCAACGCCAAGCTCGGAGAAGAGCTGAAAGGCGCTCAGGCCGAGCTGTCCGGCTCCGTTAAGGAGAATCAGCGGCTTCGTCGCAGCATTTATAGTAAGTGCTTGAGCGAACTCTTTTGAAAAGAAGAGTTTGGCGAGGAAGCATTTTAACATAGTATGTCTTGTAGGTATACTCACGGGTCGTCCTGCAGAGGAGATGCCCATATCAATGGGTGATCAACTTCCTGAATTGTTGCAGCTGCTCGAACGAGTTCGGCAGGCAATGAGCGACGTCGTTCAGGCTTTATGGCCAGCCCTCACCCTACCCGAGGGCCTCGGGGAGCTTGCGGAGAAGCTGCAGGGAGTGCGGCAGCGCTTCCGTTTGTGGAAGATTTCGGCTTGCCGTCAAGGTGCGAGGGAGGCTTGGGCCATGGTGAAGACGCGGTACAAGAAGGCAGATCCCAACCACATGGCCGAACTTGGACCGGTGGGGCCCGATGGGAAGGAGATCCCTGTGAGTTTAGTGTATAGCCAAGTAGAGTTGGCTGCTAAATTTTCCCAACAAGACTATAAACTAGACAGCCTGTTAGATGGGACTGAGGAAGAATACAATCAATAAATTTGACAATGTATGTTATCCTTTAAAATGACATGTGAAATGCCTTCTAGCCGGATTGTAGATCGTTTGTCTTTGCCGACCTTTTCGCTTCGACCTCGGGACCCTAGAGTCCGGAGTGTGTCAGAATACCTTTTTGGTTAAGAAACAACCGTGGTATGCATGGAGACCAGGCGTAGGGGTCATTAGTGCTTTTTCAGACAAGTGCCCAACTAGTTATGTTATATTACATGGTTAGTAAGAAACATCTTCCAGGGAGAATAGTTCCGTTAAGGGTTCCTTTCGCTGGGAGGCATGCCCTAAAGTGCATGTCCGGACTGCAAAGAAAGCAGTAAAACATCTGGGGGCAAATAGATAAATAAGTAAAAAGTCATCTTTTAAGTCACCGACCGAATATTCCCTTAAGAACGCTAGCTTTCGGCTTCACCCAGTCTGAGGTACACATCCGGCTGACCCGGCAGTAACAATCGCAGAGGTGCTCCCTTTACCTCCTAGCCGAACAATCGGGAACGTAGGGGTAAGCACAGGAGCCAGGCAACCCAGCTTGGCCAAAACTTAAGTCATATCGATTCATATAATGGCGAATAAAAGGTACATGTGGAAGCTTGACACATGTGATGGGTATAAAACCCGTATAATTGAGCTTCTGTAAAAGAAGCCCCCAGGAATAATGAGTGTCGCACTTGTGAAAGTGTTCGGACTTTATCACACCATAAAATGTTGGACATAAGCCCCTGGTGTATTTTGCCGTACCAAAATATACGGGTGCCAGATGTCATATAATGAGCATATATATATAGAATGTAATGCAATTGCGATCATAAAGGTGCTGCATTATTAATGAAAGAAAAGTCTGCTAGTAGAGCGGACTGATACAAATAGTGCGGTAAGCAAGGGATATGGACTAAATAAACATGTCCCCCTCCAGGGATGAGCTGCGGATTTGGTGTATATAATTGAATTTAATGCTCGTAATTGAGACCACCTGAGTGTTCGACGCAGCCTTCTTTAGTCCCTGACTGTTGCATCATGAGTTCGGCAGGTTCATCGCCGGACAGGGCTTCTGGGTAACAGAGTCCTATGTACAAAAAAGAAGAAAAATAATAATAAAAGAAAGGCACATTTGCGAGCCCCTGGTGTGGTCGAACCGCACTCTGGGTCCGTTGTGATCGTGCCCCCTCCCTTGTGCCCATGGTATCTCCAAAGCGTAATGATGTACGCAGAGTGTTATTCTTGCGATCATACGCGAGCGAGGGTTGGGGCCGCATTGCTACGCGTGCTCTGATCGCGCCGGTTGGTCTTGGTTGATATTGCTTCGGGCGCGCTTTGCTGTATCCGGCCGTTTAACGGCCGGACTCGAGAATTGCCTTAGAAGGCAGCTCTGTACTTCTGCCGCGAGAGCCGCTGTATGTTCCTCCGTTCGGAGGGAGCGTTCCGTATTCCCATTGACCGTGATGACTCCATGAGGGCCTGGCATCTTGAGCTTTAGGTATGCATAGTGCGGCACCGCGTTGAATTTGGCAAACACGGTTCGCCCGAGCAGAGCGTGATAGCCGCTGCGAAACGGGACTATGTCGAAGATTAACTCTTCGCTCCGGAAATTATCTGGGGATCCGAAGACCACTTCCAGTGTGACTGAGCCTGTACAATTGGCTTCCACTCCTGGTATGACACCTTTAAAGGTTGTCTTTGTAGGTTTAATCCTTGATGGGTCTATGCCCATTTTGCGCACTGTATCCTGGTAAAGCAGGTTCAGGCTACTGCCGCCATCCATCAGGACTCTCGTGAGGTGAAACCCATCGACGATTGCGTCTAAGACCAATGCGGCGAATCCGCCATGGCGTATGCTGGTCGGATGGTCTCTTCAGTCGAAAGTGATCGGACAAGAGGACCATGGGTTGAACTTTGGGGCGACTGGCTCCATCGCATAGACGTCCCTTAATGCGCGTTTCCTCTCCCTCTTGGGTATATGGGTCGCGTATATCATATTCACCGTCCGTACTTGTGGGGGAAAACCCTTCTGTCCTCTGTTGTTCGGCGGCCGTGTCTCTTCCTCGTCATTGCTATTTAGCCCCTTGTCATTGTTTTCGGCAATTAACTTGCCGGCCTGCTTGAACACCCAGCAATCTCTATTGGTGTGGTTAGCTGGCTTTTCAGGGGTGCCATGTATCTGGCATGAGCGGTCGATTATTCGGTCCAAGTTGGACGGACCCAGAATGGTTCTTTTAAATGGCTTCTTCCGTTGACTGGGTTTAGAGCCTCGGAATCCGGCATTGACTGCCAGATCCTCCTTATCGTCGCCGTTAATTCGACGCTTGTTTTTGTTTCGACATGACCTGCCGTTGTTGTCCTTAGTATCCGGACTGCCAGAATTTTTATGGAGATTGTTGCTGCGGGCTAGCCAGCTGTCCTCTCCCGCGCAAAAGCGGGTCATTAACGATGTGAGGGCTGCCATGGATTTCGGCTTTTCCTGCCCCAGGTGCCGGGCTAGCCATTCGTCCCGGATGTTATGTTTGAAGGCTGCAAGGGCCTCTGCGTCCGGACAATCGACGATTTGATTTTTCTTCGTCAAGAACCATGTCCAGAATTATCTGGCCGATTCGTCTGGCTACTGAATGATGTGGCTTAGGTCATCGGCGTCTGGTGGTCGCACATATGTGCCTTGCAAGTTATTAAGGAATGCGGCCTCCAGGTCCTTCCAACACCCAATTGACTCTGCGGGCAAGCTGTTAAGCCAATGCCGAGCTGGTCCTCTAAGCTTGAGTGGGAGGTACTTGATGGCGTGGAGATCGTCGCCGCGGGCCATATGGATGTGGAGAAGATAGTCTTCGATCCACACCGCGGTGTCTGTAGTGCCATCGTAAGATTCGATGTTTACGGGTTTAAACCCTTCGGGGATCTGATGATCCATTACTTCATCAGTGAAGCATAACGGGTGTGCGGCGCCCCTGTATTGAGCGATATCGCGACGCAGCTCGAGAGAGCGCTGTCTGCTGTGTTCGGCCCGGCCGGGGTTATTGTATCCGACACGACGGTATTCGTCGTGGGTCGTAGGGCGCCCACGTGATCCATAGATGGATCTGGATTGCCTTGCTTTGTCCTCCAATATGTCTCGCAAGTCCGACGCGTTCCCTCTTGGCTTCGTACTTTTGGAGCGATGCCGGGGTATTGTCTTGGCTGGCAGCCTGGATGCCTCTCTGTCACGACCACGGGGTGGTCGGTCAGCCATATCCTGTGCTGGTGATGGATGTATGTATGCTTCCTCCTCTAATCGGGGGAGCAGCTTGCGTTTTGGGTAACTTTTGGAGGGACATTCGAGTTTATACTCTTCGGCCGCGAGGACCTCGGTCCATCGATCGGCCAGCAGGTCTTGATCAGCTTGAAGCTGCTGCTGCTTTTTCTTTAGGTTGTTTGCTGTGGCGATAAGCCTGCGCTTGAAGCGCTCTTGTTCAACGGGATCCTCGGGTACGACGAATTCGTCATCGTTGAGGCTTGCTTCGTCTTTGGAGGGAGGCATATAATTATGATCCTCAACCTCTTCGTCTGCTGCCCCCTCATGGGGGCTTGCTTCTGCATCCTCCTGCGCTGAGTCTTGCTGGAGGGGATTGTCTTCGGCACTCTCTGGGGTATTATTATCTCCTGTGCCGGAATCTCCATTCTTGCTGTGGCGAGATTTAGAGCGGCGCCACTGACGCCGGCGCTTGGGCTGTTTCTTTAAGGGATCTGCCCCCGCTGTTTCTCCGCCGTCCCCATCTTTTGGGGTATCCACCATGTATACGTCATATGACGAGGTGGCCTTCTAGTGCCCTGTGGGCGCTGGTTCCTGTTCGTCTCCGGCATCGTCGTCCATAGCGTCGATGTCTTCGGAGTCGTAGTCTAGCATGTCGGTTAGATCGTCGACAGTGGCTACAAAGTGGGTTGTGGGTGGGCTTTGAATTTCTTCGTCGTCCGCATCCCAACCATCCTGGCCATAATCCGGCCAGGACTCTCCTGATAACGAGAGATGCTTTAGTGAATTCAAGATATCGCCGAAAGGCGAGCATTGGAAGATGTCCGCGGCGGGGAATTCCATAACCGGCGCCCAATCCGGATCGATTGGTAGGGGCGCGGGAGGTTCGGAGTCCGGCGAGGAGTCCGGCGCCTCGGAATCACGAGTTTCGCAGGGGACAAGATTAGTGTTCGGCTCCATCGCCGTGGATGTTGATGCCCCCGGGGCGGCGTCTATCCACCGGCCCTCGATCTGGGCGATCGGTTCCGGGTCGATGGCCGGAGCGGATCCGTGTGCGGCCACCAAGGCACTGTTTGGCGGCAGAGCTAGATCATGCCCATCGTCACAGTGCGGCGCACTTGGCTGTGGCTCGAGTCCGTCGAGGATCAAGTCTCCTCGGACATCGGCCGTGAAGTTTAAGCTTCCAAATCTGACCTGACGGCCAGGGGCGTAGCTTTCGATCTGATCCAGATGGCCAAGTGAATTGGCCCGCAGGGCGAAGCCGCCGAATACGAAGATCTGTCCGGGGAGAAGAATCTCACCCTGGGCAGCATTGCAGGTTGAAGATGCCATCAAGCCTATCGGTGACGACATAGAGGAACTCTCAATGAAAGCACCAATGTTGGTTTCAAAACCGGCGGATCTCGGGTAGGGGGTCCCGAACTGTGCGTCTAGGCGGATGGTAACAGGAGACGAGGGACACGATGTTTTTACCCAGGTTCGGGCCCTCTTGATGGAGGTAAAACCCTACTCCTGCTTGATTAATATTGATGATATGGGTAGTACAAGAGTAGATCTACCACGAGATCAAGGAGGCTAAACCCTAGAAGCTAGCCTATGGTATGATTGTTGTAATGTATGTTGTCCTACGGACTAAGGCCCTCCGGTTTATATAGACACCGGAGAGGGCTAGGGTTACACAGAGTCGGTTACAATGGTAGGAGATCTACATATCCGTATTGCCAAGCTTGCCTTCCACGCCAAGGAAAGTCCCATCCGGACACGGGACGGAGTCTTCAATCTTGTATCTTCGTAGTCTTGGAGTCCGGCGGACATTGATAGTCCGGCTGTCCGGACACCCCCTAGTCCAGGACTCCCTCAGCAGGCAAGATCAAGTTCAGGCCGGCCCCGCCATCGACCAACATCCTTGTCACCCTGAGGTTGCAGATCGTTGGGGAAACCAACAATGGCAAGCACCCGACCGCAATAGTGCGGTCAGGGTGGTCCTCGGTGTCAAAGATGATGGGCATGCTGGACCATTTCAGCGGTTCCGTGCGTCGAGCGATGGCTCCACTAATGTGATCTCACGCGCCCACTGCTTGAGCTAGCGGTGAGATGTATGCAACGAGGCACCACCATCGACACATATGGCCTCTGTGGCTTTCTGGAACTCGTGATCACCGGACTCGTCGTCCCCGTCGCGATCATCATCTTCTTGTTTCTTGTCGCGGCCCCTGGCGGTCCTCTCCTGCAGACTGTCTTTGCCGCGGTAGCTTCCTTGGCTGCCATGTTTCTTGTCGGATCCCTCAGCACCATCTTGGCCCTTCTCCTTGTCCCGCCGCTCATATTCGGCCTTCTGCTTCTTAGCAAGCAGCTCTACTTGCCGGCAGTGCTGGAGGTCATGGCTCTTGGTGCGGTGGATCTTGCAATACTGCCTGTCGGAGCCTCCTGGCTTGTCGGCGACCGCCAAGGCCCGGCAAGCGACACACCCGGCAACCTCCTTGCCGGGGTCGCTTGCCTTGGTCTTCTTGGGGGTGCCGGTGTCGTCGGATCCGTCGACGGCAAGCACGGCCTTGCCCTTGCGTTTCCTGTTAGGGCGCCGGTCCTTCTTTGCTGGGGTGGCTGTATCGCCAGTGGAATCAGTTTCCGCACCGACATCCTCGCTAGGGTACTTCCTTCCCTCTTCGGCGCGAGCGCACCGATCGGCTAGAACATAGAGCTCGGCCACATATTTAACCTTGTTCATTGCCAGCTCTTCATGCATCTTGCGATTGCGCACGTTCTGATGGAACACACTGATTACGGCGGCGGGATGAACGTCAGGGATGTTGTACTGCACCCGGCTGAACCTTTGGATGTACTTGCGCAGGTTTTCTCCTTCCTTCTGGGGGATGATGTGTAAGTCACTCGCCTGGCCATGAGCTTGGTGACCTCCGGTAAAGGCGCCAACAAACTCATGGCACAGATCCGCCCAAGAAGAGATGGAATCCATCGGCAAGTGCATCAACCATGACATAACATTAGGCTTGAGTGCCAATGGGAAGTAATTGGCAAGCACCTTATCGTCGCGGGCCCCAGTAGCTTGCATCACGATGGTGTAGATGCTGAGGAATTCTGACGGGTGAGTCTTGCCGTTGTACTTCTTGCCGACGTCAGGCTTGAAGGTGCGGTGGGAGGGCCACTGGAACTGCCGCAGCTCATGGGTGAAAGCTGGACAACCCACCTCGTAGGGTAGGCCACCTAGCCTCCCAGCGTCGGGTGGTCCATAGCAGGCCCTGCCCGCTAGTCCGACTGGTGGCGCGCGTCACGTCGGCGCTCGATGGTGGTTCGAGCGTCCTCATGAGCCCGCTCCCGATGGACTTGGCGCTGATCGTGGTTGGTTCGCGGGTCAGACGATGCGATGGAGACATCAACACGAGCATCGTCACGACGGGTCGTCGCCCGCGGCGGCCGGTGCTGAGGAGGGGAATACATCGTAGCCGCATCGCCTTCGGCTCGGCCCCTGCTAGCAGGGGTGGCACGACGGAGCGACGGCCCACGGGTTTTTCCGGTCGCAGCACGTCGTCGTTAGCGAGGCTGACGAGGCTCCGGACGGTGGCCCTCCATTCATCAAGCTTTTCTGCCATGGGGGGAAAGTCGAGGAGGAGCTGCGCGCGCCAGGGCTTCTGCTGGCGTGGGTGGCGGCGAGAGTTGGGTGGACCGCGATGCGCTTCGACTCCTAACCACGTTAGAAGGAGCCTCAACACGGCTCCGCAACCGCCCGCCCCCTTCATCGGCGCCTCGGCGTGCATGCTGGCCCCCCTCATCCTGCGAAGGATGCATAGGGCTTTTCCCAGGGCGGCGCCCTGGGTCACCAGCAAGGTGGCGCTGCTCATCACGTATGATTTGAGAGGAGTGTGCCGTAGGTGCTGGCGTTGGTCTCTTGCAGGTTGCCGCGCCGTCGGTGGGCGGCACGACGACACCCCTGGAGGGCCCCACGCCACCCGCGGGGGGCCCGGCGTCGTCTCTGGGGTCGGCGCCGCGCGGCTCGTCGCCCGTCGCACAGGCGGCACCGCCCATCGGGCTCGGACTGCCAGGGTGATGCGGGTGTTCGCGGGGCCGCGCCGCGGGTCCTCTCCGCGACTGGCCCACTACTGGCCCGTACCGGCGACGGCAGTCTGGTTCCGAACGAGCCAATCGCCGTGGCCGTCTTCTTCTTAGGAGCCATCGCGATGATGAACTGCTAGGCCTATCCCTAGGCCAGATTCTCACAATTAGCGCCCCTACCTGGCGCGCCAAAGATGTCGGTGGGAAACGACACCTATGGGATCACTGGAATCCCTTCTACGGTTGCGGGGCACGGGATCGCGAGAAGAGCGGGACTAGAGGATAGCACAAAGGGGATTTACCCAGGTTCGGGCCGCAAAGATGCGTAAAACCCTACGATCCTGCTTTGGTGGTTGTATTTGTGTTCTTGAGCCCTTTAACTAGCTCTGGGTGCTGCGGGGTTCAGAAGAGCCGAATCCCCTCTCAGTATGCCATGGGCCTCCTTTTATAGGCGAAAGGGGCAGCCACAGTGGCACACAGGAGAAGTAAATTGCTATAGCATTGTGAGGTTATCGCTAGTATTACAGGACAAGACACATTAAATGCGAGGCTTAGGTGTCCTTCACTTTATTGGGGGACGGGGGTGAGGCCCGTCCCGTCCGTCGCCGTCCCTCCTTGCTTTGACACGCGCCCCGGCCAGCAACGCATGCAACGCCATGTAGGCAGGCATGTAGCTAAGGTGGCGTGGTGGCGGAGCCTCCACGAAGGTTTGCATGCTGCCACGTAGTCGCCTGCCCGGCTGGTTGGGTCGGCGGCCGTGTACGAACGGCGGTAGGAACTTGGCTGGTGCGGGCTTGGCAGTGGCCTTGCCGGGGCACTTGGCGATGTTCTTGCCAGGTTGCCGTGGCGCGCTGGCTTCCCCGGCAAGGACCTTGCCTGGGGGGGGGGGCTGTGGGTTTCTTTGGTAAGGATGGTTGGTTTCATATCCTCTTTCGATCATGATTGCTCTGCATGCCACCACTGGGGTGCCTCCCGAACCCTGCCCCAATGTTGCTGCTCAGCGTTGGTGGGCTCGAAGGTGGCTCGCTCAGCTGGCGTGGACGAGCTGCCCCCGGCAAGGATCTTGCCGGGGCTGCTGAGGCTGCCCTCGGCAAGGATCCTTGCCGGGGCAACCTGCATTGCCCGTGCGACCTTTGTGGTCTTGGTCCTTTGTTGTTTGCTTTGCTTGTTCCTGTGGCTTTGGCTTCTCTCCGGCTTGCCTCTCTTGCCCTGCTCATGTGTGGTCGTGGCAGGCGGCTCTGGCTGCCCGTGCACAAATAAAGGGGTCAAAAGCTGGGCCCCTACTTTTGTACACCGACACACACGCACAAGAACCCGACCTAATGTCCCACTCAACCATCAGAAGAAGGGGGTAGGAGGCGGACGCGAGAGCAAACAGAACAAACAAGCAGGCCTCGATAGATCTGGCGAAAGTAAATACAAGCATTAGGTGGGGGGCAGCGTTTGTACCTCTCCAAACGACCCGCGCACGGACGAATCCATGGAGGTTCTTCCACTCTCCACAACGCCACGCGCAGGCAGTTGCCGCCCTCGCTTCAGAGCAGAGGAGAGCAGGCTGGGCGAGGGAGAGCGCGGCGCGGGGGAGAAATAGGAGCGGGGGCGTGCGCTGGTTACTCCTCTCACGAGGGCAGGGGACAGGGGCGGAGAAATCAGAGGGAGTTGTAGTGGAAGAAGGTAGCGAGTGACGAAGAGGGGGGAGAGAGCGAGCAACAGAGGGAGAGGGGTTTTCTGACAGGTGGTGGAGAGGGAGATGGTCAGTTAATGCCTCTCTGTCATGGGAGTTGCAGCGCCGGTCAAATCGCTGTTTTACCGCCCAACAACTATAAAAGTAAATACAACTATAGATAAATGAATGCACCATTTGAATGCATCTATTATAATGAGATAAGATCACACAACATCACTGCTGATATCCTTAAAAGCAAAAATTGATGGCAAATACACAACCAAGGGAAGAAAAATACATACAGAAAATATGCACCTAAAAAAACAAGAGAAAAGAAGTTCAAAAAATAAAGAACAGAAGTTCAAGTACCCTAATCAAAGAAGTAAAGGCACATGAATAAATAAACACTAAGTAACAAAAAGAAGAAGTTCAAGTACAAAAACAGATGAAGTTCATACCTAACTAAAATACACAACATAAAAACAAGATAGATAGTGGGGTCATGGATGTGACGGACTCGCCTCCGCATGCGATGAAGCGGCATGCTCGTTCCTATCTCGGCCTCGCATGGGGAGGGGAGGGGGGTCCCGACCCCCCTCCCCCCTGCTCGGCCTCGCGCTACTGCATTGCTGCGCTAGGTTTTGACAGGACGTGATGCGGTTATTCTGTTTCCACCCCCACCGCACACACCCTAGAGCCACACCCCTAAGATAGATAGTGGGGTCACGGATGTGACGGACTCGCCTCCGCATGCGACGTCACGGCACGCCGCGTTGTCGTCTGCTCCGGCTCGTTCCTGTCTCGGCCTCGCAGGGGGAGGGGAGGGGGGTCCCGACCCCTCCCCCCTGCTCGGCCTCGCGCTACCGCATTCC
>NC_041393.1:443812051-443849267 GCF_002162155.2 Triticum dicoccoides | reverse complement strand
GTTCCTGTCTCGGCCTCGCAGGGGGAGGGGAGGGGGTCCCTCCCCCATGCTCGGCCTCGCGCTACCGCATTGCTGCGCTAGGTTTTGACAGGACGCAGTGCGGTTATTCTGTTTCCACCCCCACCGCACACACCCTAGAGCCACACCCCTAAGATAGATAGTGGGGTCACAGATGTGACGGACTCGCCTCCGCATGCGACGACGCAGCACGCCGCGTCGTCGCCTGCTCCGGCTCGTCCATGTCTCAGCCTCTCAAGGTGAGGGGAGGGTGGGTCCCGACCCCCTCCCCCCTGCTCGGCCTCGTGCTACCACATTTGTCAATAGGCCCAATGCCTATTTCAATGTCTACAAATTTTTAAATCCTAAAATAACAAACATAATTATAATTAAAGAAGTTCAAATAGTGAAGATATAGAAGTTTGGGTTTTTGTCAAAACCTCAAATTAACATTTTAAAAACGATTAGCATACAGAAGTTTAGGATAGTTATTCACGGAAGACCAATAACTATTATTAGTACGAAAACATACTAGAAAAAATAAGAAATATATGCATATCCGTTGGCCAATTACATGGTTGCTCATGGGACTATCAAAAAAATCCAAAGTAATGCAAAAGAATGAAAAATAACATAAAAAAGAAAGAAATACATAGGACTTGCTCCATTACCTTGCAAAGAAGGAAAAACAGAAGTTCCGGTATGAACAGCATAAAAGTCCAGCTTGTACAACAACTCTCAGATGATCTAGAAAAAGTGCATGCATACTTGGACTAATCCCATGATTGCCCACAAGACAAACTTTAAAAAGAACATCTCAAGAACTAAAATTATAAAAAAAAACAAAAAAAACAAAATATATAGCACCATGCACCTTCGCCTTGCAAATGTGGAATGCAATGTGGAAAACCAAAAGTTCAGCCATTAATTAGAAAAAAGTCCAGCATCTCTTGAAGATAGTGGATGATCAAAAATAACAACCATCTACTGAAGTCCAGCATCTACTTAGAGCACAGAAGTTCAGGTACGAAAGTTCTAGCAGTCCAGCTTGTACAAGAGAACATAAAATGATTGAAATAACAACCCCGATTAAATTTGGTTCCCAGATTTAATCGTTTGGGTCAATTCCAACACGTCAACAGCCATTTTGAACGTCGTCATACTCCAAATAATACAACAAAAGAAGATCCGCCATCAAGCTGTCCACTCGAACAACGAACCACGACGGGACGTAGAAAGTCCAGTCCACAATTTCGGAATGAATGAGCCAGCCAAATCAAATTAACAACATGGAAAGGATTCAACTGCCATTTCGAACGTCATCATGCTCCAGATATAAACATGAAATGATTCTCATCATGTTGTCCCTCGAACAGAAAACCACGGCGGGAGGCAGAAGCTCCAAATCGCCAGATTTTGATTTGTATGAGCCCGCATAATCAAATTAACAACATGGGCAGGATTCAGTCTCACTAATGCACGCAAATCCACAACCATTTAAACAGCAAAACTACAAATCTACAACAGCGGTCGAAACCACTCCCGCGGACGAAGAACAGAGCCGGCGGAACACCAAATCAAATTCCTTCAAAAATAACAACAAAACATGGAGTAAACTCATACCTAAACCCAATTCTCATCGTGTTAGAGATTCTATAACATCCAGTAGATGCGAAACACTTGTAACAGACCCATGTTCATCACCGCCTGAGAGCAAATCCGCCAACGAGCTAGATTCTGAATCAAACCCAGAATTTAAATTCTTAAAACCGTGTCCACATTACATTTACATCGCAAACAACACGCATGATCAGAAAAACTCGCGGTAGAAGGCACAGTTGAGAAGATAGCCCGAAGGTCGGGTTCGTACAGAGGGAAGTTCAGGCGCGTTACTCTGGCAGTTCAGGTTGTGATCAGAATATTATTCTGATCCCGTGATCAGAATAGTGTTTATATATATATATATATATATATATATATATATATATATATATATATATATATATATATATATACTGTATTACAAAAAAATAACCCCCTCCTAAGTCAAATTAACCACTCTCGTTGTCAGGCAAGAAGTAGTGATGGACCAAGTGGGCCCACAGATGGAAAGGATCGATATCACTGATAACCGCTAAAGTGGGTGCGAGAGGACAACCACCAATGCTTTGCATGTGGGCCAAACATATGTTGAATACCTATAATGCACAACTTTGATGTGCCACATGCCTCAAAACCGTAAACCGTGCACCCACACAGAACGAGGTTCATGAAGCGTACTACATATGATGGTCCCCTTCCCCCTCTTCGACGCATACTATATGCTCCTACCGTAATACAACCCAAAAAGAATCCTCATCGATGGTGAAATTAATTACCCTCTCCCGATGTAGGTCAAAGTGATGCATGCATCAATGATGGCCTCGTGGGCCCATAGATGGAAGCATCACACGTGAGTGTCCTAGCTAGGATAACCACCTTCTGCATGCATGTGGCGCAAAGAGGTGTTGTGTGAAGTTTGAAGAGACATTTTCACAATTTTGATGTGGCACGTGCCTCGGAAACCAAAATTCCCGACACTGAGTCAGGTGTACTTGTTCACGAACGCGTATGCATAGTGTGTGTGTGTGCGTGTATATATATATATATATATATATATATATATATATAAATTAACCTCACTACCGGCTGTTTGTCATAGTGATGGACGACGACCTCGCGGGCCCACAGAAAGCGTCATACGCGAGTATCGAGTGTCGTGTAGGACAACCATCGACTGCATGTGCCCAGAACATGTATGTATGAAAGGGTTGTGTAATGTTTTAAATTAGAATTCACGACTCTGATGTGGCACTAGCCTGCCTAACAAAACGGCCAACCCACACGGTGGCTCACAACTCGTACTGTACTGCGAGCCACCCGCCATCCCCAAACGCACACAGCCACACACACACCGTGAATCCACCGCAACTACGACGCATGTTAAATTAATTATCTCGCGGTGAACATATATATGTTACCAAAGGAGGGACATTTTAATTTTGAAAAAAATCAGAGATCATTAAGATGTTTTAGTACATTAATTGATTGATTTTGTACGAGTATAATGTGCAAAAATCAAATTCGAGCTACATGCACACGTGACAGTGCACCTAAATGGATTGCAAAAACACATGTATCTCACTAGGTGCATGTTTACTCCCCATGCAACAAATTTCAAACAATAAGAATCTTGATTTTTAAATTCTAGTACATCCAAAACTTATTTGAAGTTCATGAAACTTATCGTGTTGTCATATGGACACCAATACAAAGTTGCATTATACTTTTTTGGGTCAAATTTGAGACCAGTTTTGATGTAATCTTTATCTAATTACAAACGGGAGATTATTAATAATTGGGAACCATTATCCCAAATGGACTATTTACTCGAATCGTGAGTGTTTGACCAACAATGGATACGTGCCATGTTTCGGTTAAGAAATAAAGTAGCATCATTAATCATCCAAATAGAGAAACAATATATGTGCCGCCACATGGCCCGTGTGCCATGCGAGCAGGCGTGAGTTGACGGGATGCATGCAAGCAGTCCGCCACGCAGGCAGACCGGGAGGCATGCGTCCAGGTGTGTGAATTGACGGAAGCGTGCTCACTGCACAGTGTCATCGAGAGGCGTGTGAGTAGCTATGTGAAATGATGGTACGCATGCTAGCAGTCTAAAAGTGCAACTAATCCCTGGGTGGTTTTGGTAATTCTTAACAACATATAGTTCATTGAACTAATGATCTTTAAAGATAATCATTTCCGAAAATTCAATGATTGGCATGGCATGGACTAGAGATGTGGACCCCTCAAAATGCAAAGGACATATATTGGCCACAAGTTCAAGACTCTACATTTTCATTTTAGTGATCCAAGATCACATTGAGTCCATAGGAAAGCCAGTACTATTAAAAGGGGATGAGGTGTTGCTTAATGAGTTACTTGCTCAAAATGCTTTATGATATTCTCCAAAACACTTAGCCACTTTCTCACATCCACATATGTCCTAAACCTAAAAGTCAAATTCGGCCCCACCAATTTGATCTATCCGGCGCCACCGAGTTTCATTTCACATAGACACTGCCACAAACCCTAGTTACTTCGGTCTCACCGATAGGGATCTCGGTCTCACCAAGATGGGATTGCAAACTCTAGGTTTCCTTTTTGTAACATTTCGGTCTCACCGAAATGAGCAAATCGGTCCCACCGAGTCTGCATTGCAAACTCCCTGTTTCCTTTTTGTAACACTTCGGTCCCACCGAAGTGAGCAAATCGGTCCCACCGAGTTTGCCTGACCAACCTTCTGTGTACCTATTGCTGAAATCGGTCCCACCGAGTTTATGCGATCGGTCACACCAAGATTACGTTATGCCCTAACGCTAGCATATCGGTCCCACCGAGATGACTATATTGGTCCCACCAAAAATCCTAACGTTCACATTTTTACCTGGATCAGTCTGACCGAGTTTGCTGATTCTGTCTCACCGAGTTTGGGAATCTGCGTGTAATGGTTAGATTTTGTGTGGAGGCTATATATACCCCTCCACCCACTCTTCATTCGTGGAGAGAGCCATCAGACAAACCTACACTTCCACTACTCATTTTCTGAGAGAGAACCACCCACTCATGTGTTGAGGCCAAGATATTCCAATCCTAGCACATGAATCTTGATCTCTAGCCTTCCCCAAGTTGCTTTCCACTCAAATCATCTTTCCACCATAGCCAAATCTATGAGAGAGAGTTGAGTATAGGGGAGACTATCATGTGAAGCACAAGAGCTAGGAGTTCATCAACAACACACCATCTATTACCTTTTGGAGAGTGGTGTCTCCTAGATTGGTTAGGTGTCACTTGGGAGCCTTCGTCAAGATTGTGGAGTTAAACCAAGGAGTTTGTAAGGGCAAGGAGATCGCCCACTTCGTGAAGATCTACCCAAGTGAGGCAAGTCCTTCGTGGGCGATGGCCATGATGGGATATACAAGGTTGCTTCTTCATGAACCCTTCGTGGGTGGAGCCCTCCGTGGACTCGTGCAACCATTACCCTCCGTGGGTTGAAGTCTCCATCAACATGGATGTATGATAGCACCACCTATCGAAACCACGCCAAAAATCTCCTTGTCAACATTGCGTTTCCTCCCTCCAAACTCCCCCCATTTACTTTCTTGCAAGTTGGATGCTTTACTTTC
Source organism: Triticum dicoccoides (assembly GCF_002162155.2). Classification (NCBI taxonomy): domain Eukaryota; kingdom Viridiplantae; phylum Streptophyta; class Magnoliopsida; order Poales; family Poaceae; genus Triticum; species Triticum dicoccoides. Next base: position 443,844,042 of record NC_041393.1, on the reverse strand, counting down.
CGCTGCTCATATACTTTTTGCATGCTTGCTTGAATTGTATTGAGATTGCTTGACTTGTGCTAAGTTGCTAAAATCTGCCAAGAACTAAAATTGGGAAAAGGTTAAGTTTTTATTTGGTCAGGTAGTCTAATAACCCCCCCCTCTAGACATACTTTCGATCCTACAAGTGGTATCACAACTTTGGTCTCCTTTGCCTTGATTTCCATAGCTTTGGTGATCATAGCCTTGGTTTCACAACCTAGGAGAGTATGGCGTCTAGCGAGGGAAGTTACCACCATAGAGGTCCTTACTTTGATGGTACAAATTTTGCTAGTTGGAAACATAAGATGAAAATGCATGTTCTTGGACATAACCCCGGCGTTTGGGCTATTGTTTGTATTGGCTTGCAAGCTGAATTATTTGATGGGATAGAACCAGACCGTGAAGATACCGCGGAAGAATTGAATATGTTGCAATACAATGCTCAAGCTTGCAATATCCTCTTCAATGGATTGTGCCCTGAATAATTCAACAAAATCAACCGTCTTGAGAATGCAAAGGAAATTTGGGATACTCTGATTGATATGCACGAAGGTACTGACTCCGTCAAGGAATCCAAGTTGGATGTGCTTCAAAGTCAACTTGATATGTTCAAAATGAAGGATGGTGAAGGTGTCACCGAAATGTACTCTAGGCTTGCTCTCATCACAAATGATATTGCCGGCTTAGGAAGTGAAGAGATGACCGACAAATTCATCATCAAGAAGATCTTGAGAGCCTTGGATGGAAAATATGATACCGTGTGCACATTGATCCAAATGATGCCAAATTACAAAGATCTCAAGCCAACCTAAGTAATTGGAAGAATTGTTGCTCATGAGATGTCACTCAAGGACAAAGAAGAGCTTCACAACAAGTCTAGTGGTGGTTACAAAGCCTCATGTGATGCTCCTACATCATCAAATGAGAAACAAGCCTTCAATGAAGAACTGAGCTTAATGGTGAAGAACTTCAACAAATTCTACAAGAGTAGGAGCAAGGAAAGAAGTTCCAAGTCAAGGTTCTACAATGAAAAAAGATCTTCTAGTCGTGAGCGAAACTGCTATAATTGTGGAAGACCCAGATGAGGGAGTCCTGGATTAAGGGGACCTCGGACGGCCGGACTATTGACATGGGCCGGACTGTTGGATTATGAAGATACAAGATAAAAGACTTCCTCCCGTGTCCGGCTGGGACTCTCCTTGGCGTGGAAGGCAAGCTTGGTGATTCAGATATGTAGATTCCTTTCTCTACAACCGACTTTGTACAACCCTAGTCCCCTGTGGTTTCTATATAAACCGGAGGGTTTAGTCCGCAGAGACAATCATAATCATATAGGCTAGACTTTTAAGGTTTTAGCCATTACGATCTCATAGTAGATCAACTCTTGTAATACTCATATTCATCAAGATCAATCAAGCAGGAAGTAGGGTATTACCTCCATAGAGAGGGCCCGAACCTGGGTAAACATCGTGTCCCCCGCCTTCTGTTACCACCCGACCTCAGACGCACAGTTCGGGACCCCCTACCCGAGATCCACCAGTTTTGACACCGACATTGGTGCTTTCATTGAGAGTTCTGTTGCGTCGTCACCAAAAGGTTTGATGGCCCCATCAATCTTCTACAACAATGCAGTCCAGGGGGAGGTTTTCCGCCCCGGACAGATCTTCATATTCGGTGGCTTCGCACTGCGGGCCAACTCGCTTGGGCATCTAGAGCAGATCGATAGCTACGCCCCTGGCCATCGGGTCAGATTTGGAAGCTTGAATTACTTGGCCGATGTCCGCGGAGACTTGATCTTCGACGGATTCGAGCCCATGACGGCTGCTCCCTGCCACCATGATGAACATGACCTAAATCTGTCATCGGACCATTGATAACCCAGAAGTATAGGGGATCAATTGTAGCCTCTTTCGATAAGTAAGAGTGTCGAACCCAACGAGGAGCTAACGGCAGAACAAATATTCCCTCAAGTTCTATCGACCACCAATACAACTCTACGCACGCTTGACGTTCGCTTTACCTAGAACAAGTATGAAACTAGAAGTACTTTGTAGGTGTGATAGGATAGGTTTACAAGATAATAAAAAGCGCGTAAATAAAAAGTAGGGGCTGTTTAGATGAAGACACAACTAAATTAGTTTTAGTAGAGAGCTTTTTGTCACGAGAAAGTTATTTGTCCCTAGGCAATCGATAACTAAACCGGTAATCACTATTGCAATTTTATTTGAGGGAGAGGCATAAGCTAACATACTTTCTCTTCTTGGATCATATGCACTTAGGATTGGAACTCTAGCAAGCATCCGCAACTACTAAAGATCATTAAGGTAAAACCCAACCATAGCATTAAAGCATCAAGTCCTCTTTATCCCATACGCAACAACCCCCTTACCCGGGTTTATGCTTCTACCACTCAAGCAACCCACTATAAGAGAATCATGAACGTATAGAAACACCCTACAACAGGAATCCGTCACACTTGCGTGACACAGAGAGCACCATAGGACAACACCAATAATAAAACATGCAACTCAAACCAATCACGATCATCAATTAACCCATAGGACAAAACAGATCTACTCAAACATCATAGGATATCCATACACCATTAGGAAATAATATATAGCGTTGAGCACCATGTTTAAGTAGAGATTACAGTGGGTAAAAGAGGGGTTACACCGCTGCATAGAGGGGGGAAGAGTTGGTGATGAGGGTGGTGAAGTTGTTGGTGTAGATCGCGGTGATGATGATGGCCCCGGCGGCATTCCGGCGCCACCGGAAGCAAGGGGGAGAGAGCCCCCCTTCTTCTACTTCTTCTTCTTCTTCTTCTTCTTCTTCTTCCTCCTTGACCTTCTCCCTAGATGGGAGAACGGTTTCCCCTCTGGTCCATGGCCTCCATGGCTTAGTGTAACACTCTAAAAATTTTGATTTGGTTTTTATTAAAATCCTTTATTTGATTTTAAAAAGGGGGGCTATTTGAATTTTTCTAATAGAAGGGCTCTCCTTCTCAAAACTTTTTTTTGACAAATATTTTAGGAGCTCTTCTCAATTTTGATTTTTGGTCTTGAGGGTTCTTCAACTTGTGTTGGGTCAACACATATTTTCTTGGGTGGTTTTAATATTTCTTTTATTAAAAAGAGTTCCTTTAAATTATGGGTTATTCTTTCTACTCAAAAAAATATTTCTCTTGCCATGACATATGTTGAGATATTTATCCCAAAATCCACTCCCAACCTTGGGTCAGGTCAAACATCCAACTCCGGCAAGTTTCAACCCATTTTTGATTTTTATTCTATTTATTTTATCCTCAAAACAATTTCTGTCATTTATTTTGGACATGGTGACTTACAAAGGAACTACAAGTTTCCTTTTGAGTTTTGGTCCCAAATAAACTCCTTTGGCTAGTCCTTAGTACCCTCAACCTAGATCCATCAAGATCCACCGGTCCACAGTTCAAATTTTTCAAATTTTGCTTGCTGCAAGTTTGAACCAGATTTGCCATTTTTGATGAAATTCATTATTTTTCTTCTCCTAAAATTCTGAGATAAATCAGGCAGCCCCTAGATGCATGGAGAGGTCACCTCACCAAGCCCCAACTCCCGAAATTTTTTCCAAATGCCAAAAACATTTCATCGAACACCTGGCGTGCACTGTTTCTATCAAAATTCAGAAAGTTTAGAGATTCAGTGATTCAGTTTCAGTCGACGGTGTCGTTAATTCAGAGCGCGGCGTCAATCTCACCAGTGCCCGCGTTGGCACCTTGCTCACTGCTCCCTCTCCTTATCCAGTGTGCCACACGGTCGTTTGGACGGGCGCACGCGTCGGTGGAGACGTGTCTCGCCAACGCCGGTGTCTTCTGCGGTGGCAGAACCACCCAGGGTGGCTAGCAGGGGCCAGCCCTGCCTTTCGGCGCTGTCCAGCACCTCCCAAGCCACCAGAATCCTACGCATGGCCATCCCCTCCCCAGTGCACGCTGCAGCACCGTCGCCATGGCCGGAGAAGCACAGGGCGCGCTCCCTGCCGCCGACGTGCCCGCGAGGCTATTCCGTCGAGAACTTGGAGTATCACACAGGGCATGCCAAGTTTAGCCCTGGGATGGAACCAGTGGACCAATCCGCAGCCGCCTAGCCACCTAAACCACCTGTTCAACCACTGCCTCGCTATAATCACTCACCGGAGTTATCCAGTTCTCGGCAACCGCCTCGGGCCGTGTATAAATAGAGCCCCGAGCTCGCCTTCGACTAGGCATCACCCCTCCACCTCACCAGAACCACACCCAGCCACTAGGAGGGCCTCGAGGAGGTCTTCTTCCCTGACTCCGGCCGTCCCGATCCGCTTCGGGCTCCGGCACAATTCTCTCCGGTGAGGGCACCTCCGCCTCCCAAACCGCGTCAGCAACCTCCTAGTGCACCCACTCTTCTGACCCTAGCCTCAATTTGGCGCCTGCAGCTCTCCTAGGCGAGATCCATCACCACACGAACCACCGTCCGCTGGAGTGAAGGCCGCCGTCGACATGGTGCTCGCCGACGACCAACTCCACCACCCCCAGACGCGGGAGAGCACCGTGAGTCCGTAGGTACCATCCACTCCCCCTACCTCGCCGTGGATCGATGCAGGCGACCACCGCTGTCCTCGGGTGCAGGTGCACTCTGTTTTGAAATTCAAACCTGACGGGTGGGACCCCCTCGTCAGCTTTTTCCCTTTTTCAAACCGTTTTCTAAAAATGCCTTCGGGCAAAATACGTTTCCTAACTGAAACGTTTTCTGTCTTTTTATAAACTACCCCCTGGAAACTTTCTGCTTCGTTATAGATGAGTCCCTGGACTAAAACCTTAATAACTTTTAAACAAAAGATGATTTTGAATTGATTCTTTTTCTGCCATCTTTATTTTTTTGTCTAGTTTTTATCATGTTTATTTGAAAAATATTTGGAAAATTTTTTGTGCACGCATGGTATTTACGTAGTATATGACTATCTTTTATACCGTAGATACCGAAGGAGGTGACGGAGCCGCAAACTTCACCGAGCTAGACTCCGACTACTCCGAACCAGGCAAGCATGTTTGAACCTTTGATATGCTGAGTGTTTTGCATGTTTGCTTGAGTAGTTATTTCGTGGCATGTTTATATAAGCATCAGTAAGTGTTATACTGCATGCAAGACAACTACAAGTGAGCTTCGAAACTTGATGTGTCATTTGATGGGAGATAACATGATCATGTGGTGACATGAAAGGTGGTAAGATGGTATTGTTGAAGCATGCTAGTCTTATGTCAAACCGTTTAACTCCGGTGTTAACGTGGATCAAGTCACATTACTGTCTGTCCCCTTTCCGTGCTGCCACATGTTTTCTGCAAAGAATACAGTTTAGTAAGTTGCAAACCTCTTTCCTCGTACACACCAAATAGAGGGGCCGTGATGAGGGTTCCATGGCCCTAGATTAAAGACCGTCATCCGGTCAGGGGGCATGGGTATTTCCGGCTGGGACCGAGAGGGGGGCACCCCTTAGAGCGCATGATATAAATTTGATCCCATGCTATTCGAGGTTGTGGACTCCCCGTCTTATAGTTTTCTTGAACGTTGCCTAGGGTGATCCCTAGCAACGGGATGTGGAATGGGTGTGTACTGGTTAGATGTGTTTCTTGTAAAATACCGTAAACAGAACTAGTCCTTTGTGACTATTGAAATCTGTTGGCTGTGGTTAAATAGTACAAACTCTACAGAGTCAAAACCATTCGAGTAACTGTATCTATGGTCAAGGACTGTGATCAACTTATCTATGTCAGTCTCAGTGTCAGTATCAGTGACAATCTCCGGTGAACGAACATGAGTGGTAAAACCAGCTGAACGTTATTCCTGTGGATGGATTAACCCGTTTATTATTATATACTGAGTATTTCCATGGAATGATTTAAATTCATGAACTGCTTGAATTTTTCGAATGGTGAAATATAAGCCCTTTATGTGATGTCGCTCAAACGTCCGACTGTGGCACTCTTGTTATTTACTTTCGATATAAGCCCTTTATGAGATGTCGCTCAGACGTCCGACTGTGGCACTCCTGTCATTTATTTTCGATATAAGCCCTTTATGTGATGTAGCTCAAACGTCCGACTGTGGCATTCTTGTTATTTACTTTCGATATAAGCCCTTTATGTGATGTCGCTCAGACGTCCGACTATGGCATTCTTATTATTTACTTTCGATATAAGCCCTTTACGTGATGTCGCTCAGACGTCCGACTGTGGCATCCTTGTTATTTACTTTCATTATAAGCCGTTTTCGAGAGGTCTCTTAAGACGTCCGACTGTGGCACGCACTGAGTATCCAGACTTAGTCAAGAAGTCTACCAAAGAAGATGATTCGGTAGATATGGAAGAGGAAGATAATCCTCCAGCATATGAATCCACTGACACTGAAGAAGAAGAAGAGAATAGAGACATGGGTTTAGTTGATGAAGAGGAAGAGGAGGAGGAGGACAGACCCATTGTAGTATATAACAAGGAGAATCCATTATTTGCAGAAGGCTCGGTATTCCCCTCTTTGTTGGACTGCAAGAATGCACTTTCTACTTTTGCAATTAAACGTGAATTTGACTATACAGTCGAAAAGAGTGATTCTAAGAGGCTGAGAGCAAGTTGTGCATATAAGAGGTGTAAGTGGAGAATTCATGGCTCTTATATGAGGAATAGGACGATATTTCAGGTATAACTTGCTAACATCTAATTGATTTGTTTATTGTACCCTTTATTTTGTGGAACTAGTAACTATTGAAATGTGGCAAGTTTTAACATACTAGCAACATACTAACTGATTTTGTTGTTTCCTACAGATCAAGGTGTGTCCTTTCTCTCATACATGCCCAACTAAGCTGAGAAGTGAGAAGTTCAAGCCAGCAAAGAGCAGGTGGGTTGCTGATGTTGTGCTGGATTGGGTGAGAAAGAACCCAGATATTGGCCCTACTGCTCTTCAAGAGAAGATCCATGAGAAGTACCACTTCACGGTGCCATACATGCGTGTATCTCGTGGTAAGGACAAAGCAATGGATATGATTAGTGGAAAATGGGAAGATAGCTTCCATCGTCTCTATAGTTTCAAGGCAGAGGTGGAGAAGTGTTCTCCTGGTAGTGTAGTGGAAATAGACAAAGAGACTATGCAGTACACGATCAAAGGAAAAGTGAGAGAGAAGGAATGCTTTAGGAGGGTGTTTGTTTCATTCAAGGTATGTTGGCAAGGCTTTTTAAATGGATGTCGACCATACTTGGCCGTAGACTCAACTGCACTAAATGGGAGATTCAAAGGGCAACTAGCTTCTGCTTGTGCCATTGATGGCCATAATTGGCTTTACCCAGTTGCATATGGGGTGCTAGAGACAGAATCAGCTGAAAGTTGGGCTTGGTTTCTTCAAAATCTGTGTGGGCTTATTGGGCATCCCGAAGGACTAGTCATACACACTGATGCTTGCAAAGGTTTAGAGACAGCAGTAGAACACGTGTGGCCTGGAGTGGAGCATAGGGGGTGTATGAGGCATCTTGCTGCAAATTTTCGAAAAAAAATTCAAGGGCAAGGTCTATGATGATAATCTTTGGGCTGCAAGCTTAACTTTCAGCTCTAGAAAGCACAATTGGCATATGAAACAGATCCTTGCTAAGAAGAGTGTCCAAAAATATATGGCTGAACACCACACAAAGATATGGTATAGAAGCAAGTTCAATGAAATCTGCAAGGTTGACTATGTCAATAACAACCTCACAGAGTCATTTAATAGCAAAGTTAGGAAAGTTAAGGCTCTTCTTATTGTTGACATGTTGGACAAGATTAGGCAGATGATAATGGAGAAGTTTGATCTACGGACGAGGATAGCATTAGAAAAATGGCTTGGCCATCTCATAATACCAAGTGTGATAAAGACACTGCATGCCAAATCCAAAGGTAAATATCTTGTATTCTTTCAATTGATTAATTTCATAACAACTAAATTCAATGATTAATGTTTTGTGTTCTTTTTAGGGCTGAAGATGATGGTAATTAGACGCAGTGATGTTGAGGCAGAAATTACTGCAGTGGACAAAGAGAATAGGGAATGGAGGTACCCTGTTGACATCGCAAAGGAAACATGTAGCTGCAGGCAATGGCAGGTCAAGGGTTTGCCATGTATCCATGCCCTGTACTTTATTACTTCACTATGAGGTCTGGTATTAGAAATTGAACCATATGTACATGAGTTCTACTCCGTTGCAAAATTTAAGGCTGCGTATGCGGACAACATACCTGCAATGGTAGGCAAGCAACAATGGAACATTGTTGACCCTGCCTTCAAACTACATGCTCCAGTGTTGAGGAAGCCAAAAGGCCGACCAAGGAAAACTAGAATTAGATCTAGTCTTGAAGGTGCTGGCGTGGGCGCTAGGAAAAGGAAGTGCAAGCGATGTGGAGGCTTCGGGCACATTGCCAGATTGTGCACAAATCCAATTGACCCAACATTTGGAGAAGATGAGGCTGACCTCCAAGCTAGGGAAGCCCCTTTTGTGGCAGGAGAAGGTGACCCTGCACTATCAATGGTTGCAACCCCTGAACTATCAATGGTTGCAAGTTCTGCTAGGTACACGAAAAGAACATGTGCTTTTATATATGTATTTTCAACATCCATTTTCATTCTTTTTTGCAACATGACTAACTTCTGTACAGCTCAAAGAAACGTGTGAAGAAAACAAGTGTGAAGAAAACAGAGAAGAACACTAGGAAAAGGAAGGACATGCAAAATGAAGTTTGTACCACAACCGAAGGACGTGCAGGTGGATTTGTTCCGTCTCCCATGCATATTCAAGTTGCAAATGTGGAACCACCAGATAGTCCTGCTAAAAACACAAGAAGCAAAAATAAGCTACATATGTGAAGTTTGTGTGATCGTGACCTTATGCTTGTGAACCTGGACATCCTTCTTTACAACCTCACACATGTTTGAGAATTTGTACCTTTATATTTCGACCAGCAAGTGGATGTTATTGAACCTTCTTGATGTTTGTGAACCTGATTTGTGTGTGCTAAAAAACAAACAAGTTGATATTTTGAACCTTATTTATGTCTGTGAACCACTTTGTGTTTGTGTCGTTTTCAGAAAAATGGGCAGCCACCATGCTGAAATTTTCAGAGAAATTTACAATACCATGTGATCCTGCTGTCATATGTGTTGTTTCTATCAATTAGTGTGTGACCGTCAAAAAAATTGGGCGTGACGGTCTGCATCATTTGTTTATGTCTACTAGTACCAGACGTATTCTTCCAGCCGGCCAGCCGCTCATGCAGATGTGTTGTCCATACTAACTGTCAAACCCAAGTCCAATTAGCTAGCAACAAGAAAATGTATGAGACGTTGCTGTGTTGGAATATTATTCCATATCAGACATTGGTATATAAGGACTGTATCTCCTCACACAACAAAGAGTATCCATGGTTCAGTTGGTTAGCTCACGTGCTTGTGTACCCCGTGGTCTTGGGTTCGAACCCCCATCCTCCCATATTTTGTTCTCTTTTTCTCATGCGCCTCTTACAAATGGGATAGGGGTAGTTTCGTCATCTAACTTCAGTCAACGTGTATTAACCAAATGGTAACGGTGAAAAATGGTCTTTTTGAGCTTGTGTCTAACGGAATAGTGGCATTTTTGAGTAGTGAAAATGTTTAGTGGCAAAACTGAGTAGCGTTATACAGATGATGGCAAAACTGATAAAAACCCTTCAATATAAGCCCTTTATGCGGTGTCACCCTGACGCCCAACTTCGGCATGTTAATTTTTTTACCTTTGGAGGCGTCGCTTCAGACACCCGATCGGTCTTCAGCTATTTTATTAGGATTTCGGGAGGACTACCGGCTGACTTCCTTTTCATTTTACATGCCGTGCAAATTTATTATCTGAGTGTGAATTACTAAACTGCTCATGTGCATCATGTTTACATTTGTTATATCTTACGTCCGAACTATCTTGCGAGTACATTCAAAGTACTCACCTGGCTTGTTGATTTGGCCAGATGTTGACGAAGGCGATCTTATGGATGAAGAGTACGATAGCGATTCCGATGCCTAGAGGAGTCCCAGTCAGTCCCGTGCAATCCTGGAATTGGTCACTTGTATCATATACGCTTCCGCTACCCGAATAAAATCATCGAGCCTCACTCCGACGCTCGATGAGCTACAAGATTAGGAGCCATGTCACCCACTTCACTGTGACATATCCACCACCACTTTTATTACGAGTCAGTAGTTATGCCACCATACCCTTGTGTCATATCCGCCTTTATGTATAATACCAGCGTGCTTGTAATAAATTGTTGAGCAGCCTCAGCTCAACCTTGTATAATATTTAGTACTTCTGGATTTCTGTATCAAGGATTTGTCTACTAGTAAGGAAGATTTTCCTATACTGGTCCGATAAAAGGGTTGGTTTCCCAATAAATGTTTTATTGGAAAACTGGTCCTGAAAAACTTGGTATCAGAGCCAGGCTGACTATAGGAAGCCACTAGGTGCGATCGCTAATCGGTTATTAGCGTAATGAGTGCTATTTTAATATTTAGCAAATGTAACAATTTTATGTTTGTCAACATAAATTTATGATTTGACTATTCGGAATTTTTGTCTACTTTTGTAGATGGCTGGCAGCGACTGTGAGTCACAGGTGTTCGCCAATGTACCTGAGGGGTTTATCAAGCTTCTCGTCTCCATCACCAAAGTCGCAATCGGGCCATCGGCTCGTCCGAAGTTCACACTCTACTAGCGCAAGATCAGCGACAACATGTCTATGCACCAGGCCGCGGTGCAATTCAAGGGAGGACGTTCTGAGTCACGCCGCTTCTGATTTGTGGGAAGGGCCATGCCTACAGAGAGGCATGCCATGCAGATGGCTACCCGTGAGGCGATAGCTTGTCTCCGGGATGCTCTTCCTTCGATGAAGGCTCGTCACTACCACTACCTCCCCTGCCACGTGCCATACACTTGTCACTATGCATTCCCTTGCCCTAGGAGAGAGAGAGATGAGGCTATTGAGATGTTGGTTGAGTATCTCAAGGCTCTCGAGGCAGCTTTTGATAACCTCGTGGACGACTTTGTGGCTGCTCGTATGGACTTCGTGCAGGGCTGTTCCGCCAACAGGAGGGAGCTCCTCCATACAACACCACCACTGTCTTACGTCTTGTCCGAAGCATCCTATACACCTGCCATCTTCGCCACCACTCGCCGCCTGCCTACCACTAAGGAGTTTGACCAAGTCATTGCTCCCACTCCAGTCAGTGCTGCACCACCTGCCGCGCCCGCACCAGCTCCTCAACTCAGTACTTCGCACCTGGAGCCTATTAGTGAGGAGGAGTTTGAGTCTCCAGCATCACTGGGTCTTACCCTCGGCAGGCCGAGGGAAGTTCTCACCATCTCTGACTGAGTGCGCCTAGCAGCCGTGCAATGTACCAGCTTGTATGATATGTTTATATGTATATAGTTTGTGAGAAGTAGTTTGTGTGCGCATCATGTAGGAACTGGGAGAAGTGCACCAGCCTAAATAACATGTCAAGAATGTGTACGCACATCTTGAGTGATGTATTGTATAATTACGGCTTGCGTGTAAGATATGTACTGAGCGGTCCTTCTCGATGTGCAATCAAGTATTTTCTTGAAAAATGTTGGAGTTCTTAAATTTCCGCCTTTGAAAATTTATTTATTTTGCCACTCAGTTTTTCTCATGAGTTTTACAAAAATACCCCAGAGTGGAAAATGCCTCGTCCTTGGACTCGTTCCATGCCATGCCCGTCGGAAGAAAATTATGGTACCCAGACAAGTAACAATTTCACACAGGGGCAGTCAAGTCAGCAAGGCAGTGAAGCAGCATTTTCTCAAGTATGCCGCCTTTATGAGCAAAGCCAGCAGCAGCATCAAGAAATGATGAACCATGTTATCAGTATGGGAAATCACCGTGAAACATATCAGCAGCATTCCAAGTTGTCTGAACTACAAAAGACACGTTCCCCAACATTCTCTCACACTAATAGACCACTTGAGGCCGATGATTGGCTTCGAGACATCGAAAGGAAATTAATTATTGCACAATGTTCAGACCGTGAGAAGGTACTATATGCACCTCACTACCTCACTGGAGCAGCTGCATCATGGTGGGAGAATTTCCTACCCATGCACCCCAATGAAAATGACATCACCTGGGAAGAATTTAAAGAAGGTTTTCATGGGGCGCACATTCCCAGAAGCATTATAAAATCAAGAAAAGGGAATTTGATGACCTCAATCAGAGAAGCATGACGGTGACTGAATACAATAGTCAGTTTACTCAATTATCTCGATATGCCAACGAAGAGCACATGACTGGAAATAAAAAGATGGAAAAATTTCTAGACGGTCTGGCACCAGCACTTAAATGCCAGCTGGTCGTACACACCTTTCCTGATTTCAAAACGCTTGTGGACAAAGCTATTACATTGGAAAATGAGCGCCGCAGCTTGGAGCATTTTCGCAAGCGCAAAAGGGATAAGACTACTCATGCTCGCAACAACCAGAACAAGACTGATTTTTAGAAGAATGGAGCAAACAAGTCCACAGCCAATGTTCCACGCCCAAACAAAAATTTTCATGCAAGGGACAAGGATTTTACATATCGCCCAGGTGTTACTTGCTACGCTTGTGGAGAGGAGGGGCACTATGCCAAACAGTGCCCAAAGCCAAGAAACTCAGCCCCCAAGCCGAACAACGGTGGAAATAATTCAACACCCAAGCGTAACAACTTCAACCCCAATAACAATCACAAGAAGGGTCACTTGAACCATGTGACCAAGGAGGAAGCACAGAATGCCCCGGATATCGTACTCGGTACGTTCCCTGTCAACACAATACCTGCCACAGTTTTGTTTGATTCTGGAGCTTCTCACTCGTTCATTTAAAAGAAATTTGCTTTGCCACATGATTTTTCGATGCTTCCCTTGGAAAAATCCATGATCATCAAGTCCCCCGGGATTAAGCAAATCACTCAGAGTTACTGCCAAGGTGTGGTTATTGAGATTGAGGAACTAAAGTTTCAGGCAAACCTCATTGTATTGGAAAATAAGGGACTGGATGTTATCCTAGGAATGGACTGGTTAACCACCAACAAGGGATTTATCGACTGCTTCAATCGGACGGTAATTCTTACCCATCATCATGGGAAGACATTAAAAATTGCAGCTCAAGAAAGACAAATGTCACGGCAACCAAGGTTGAACAAGGTGGACGTCTCAGAGTTAAGAAAAGTACCAGTGGTGTGTGAGTTCCCCGACGTATTTCCCGAAGAACTGCTAGGCATGCCACCAGACCGAGAAATAGAGTTCATCATTGAGCTAGCACCTGGAACCACCCCCATTTACAAGAAACCCTATAGAATGGCACCATCCGAGTTGGTAGAATTAAAGAAGCAAATAAAAGAATTACTGGACAAAGGATTTATACGGGCCAGCTCCTCACCTTGGGGTTCACCAGTATTATTTGCCAAGAAAAAGGATGGGACACTGAGATTATGTATAGACTATCGAGCACTCAACATGGTCACCATCAAAAACAAATATCCGATGCCACGAATAAATGATTTATTTGACCAGCTCGCTCAAGCCAAGGTTTTCTCAAAAATCAATTTAAGGTCGGGGTATCATCAATTAAAAGTACGGACAGAAGATACCCCCAAGACAGCATTCACCTCCAGATACGGACTATATGAATTTATAGTAATGCCGTTTGGACTGACAAACGCCCCCGCATATTTTGTCCACCTCATGAACATGGTGTTTATGAAATTTATGGACAAATTTGTTGTGGTGTCCATTGATGATATTATGGTATACTCCAAGACACCAGAAGAGCATGCTGAACATCTCAGGATTGTACTGGGAGAATTAAGGAAACATCAATTATACGCCAAATTCAGCAAATGTGAATTTTGGTTAAGACAGGTTGGTTTTCTAGGCCATGTATTGACCCAAGAAGGTGTTGCCGTAGACCCAAGGAAAGTCAAGGCCGTACTTGGCTGGAAACCACCAGCCAACATAACAGATGTGCGAAGTTTCTTGGGAATGGCAGGATATTACCGAAGGTTTATTGAAGGGTTCTCCACCATAGCAAAACCAATGACACAGTTACTCAAGAAGGATAAGAAATTTGTATGGACTGAAGCTTGCGAGAAAAGTTTCCAAGAACTCAAAGGAAATTAACAACAGCACCAGTATTGGTTGTGCCAGACATACACAAAAGTTTTGAAGTGTATTGTGACGCATCCTGGAAGGGCCTCAGATGCGTATTAATGGAAGAAGGCAAAGTAGTCGCATACGCTTCCAGGCAACTACGAAAGCATGAAGAAAATTATCCTACTCATGACTTGGAGTTGGCAGCAGTCATTCATGCACTCAAAGAATGGAGGCACTTTCTGCTTGGAAATCGTTGTGAAATATATACGGACCATAAAAGCCTCAAATATATTTTCACACAACCAGAACTCAATTTGCGACAACGGCGCTGGATGGAATTAGTGAAAGATTATGATGTTAGCATTCACTACCGTCCAGGAAAGGCAAATGTAGTGGCAGATGCTCTTAGTCGAAACCCCAGCTCGGGCAACGACAGCCTACAGAATTTGAGACCTGAATTTCAGCAGGAGTTCGCCAAACTCAACTTAGTGATGGTCAATAAAGGCAACGTGTCAAATTTTGAAATACAGCCTACCCTAATGGAGCAGATTAAGGAGGCTCAGCATGGACACCCCAGCATCGAGGGCATAAAAAGAAAAGTGAGTTCAGGCAAGGCCTCAGAATTCGTCATAGACGATAAGGGAATATTGTGGTATGGAGACAGACTTTGCGTACCAAATATAGAAGACCTCAAACAGCAAATTCTAGCCGAAGGCCACACCGCTTCGTATTCAATCCATCCTGGAGGAACCAAGATGTACAAGGACATTCAGGAAATTTTTTGGTGGCACGGTATGAAAAGGGATGTAGCCACATTCATTGCATGTTGTGATTGATGTCAGCGCATTAAAGCCGAGCACCAAAAACCAGCAGGACTATTACAGCCAAACAAGATACCTGAGTGGAAATGGGACGAAATTGGAATGGATTTTATTGTCGGACTACCTCGGTCACGATACAGAAATGATGCCATATGGGTCATCACAGATAGATTGACTAAGGTGGCACATTTCATCCCAGTAAAGACGACCCACACCACTCAGAAGCTTGCCAAACTTTATCTCTCCCGTATAGTTTGTCTGCATGGAATTCCAAAGACTATAATATCCGACAAAGGCACTCAGTTTGTCTCTAGATTTTGGGATCAATTACAACAAGCTCTGGAACTCAACTAGTATTCAGTACAGCATACCACCCACAGACTGATGGATAAACGGAACACGTGAACCAAATTCTAGAGGACATGCTGAGAGCATGTGTTCTCACCTATGGAACCATCTGGGAAGAAAGCTTGCCATATGCCGAATTCGCATACAACAACAGTTACCAGGCCAGCCTACAAATGGCACCTTTTGAAGCCTTGTACGGGCGGAGATGTCGTACTCCATTAAATTGGTCAGAAACAGGAGACAGTTGTATCTTCAGCCCAGACATGCTCAAGGAAGTTGAGGAGAAAGTTAGGCTAATCAGGGACCGACTCAAGACAAATCAAAGCCGACAAAAGAGTTATTACGATAAAAAACATCGAGAAGTCAGCTTTGAACCCGGTGAATATGTGTACCTGCGAGTATCTCCTATGAGGGGCCTGTAACGGTTCAAAGTTAAAGGAAAGCTAGCACCAAGATTTATTGGACCCTTCTGTGTAGTTGCACGAAGAGGCATAGTAACCTACCAGCTAGACCTACCGGAAGAGCTGTCAGACGTCCACGATGTGTTCCACGTCTCACAGTTGAGGAAATGTGTAAGCAACCCAGAGAAGCATGTATCTCATGAGGACACTGAAGTGCAACCAGACCTCACCTACAGGGAACGTCCAATAAAAATACTGGAGGAGTTCGAAAGGAGAACCCGTCAGAAAACAATTAAGTTTTTCAGAGTTCAGTGGAGCAATCACATCGAGGACGAAGCAACATGGGAAAGGGAGGATTTTCTACGGACAGAGCACCCACACCTATTTGAGGATCAACTGAAATCTCAGGGACGAGATTTTTCCTAAGGGGGTAGGTGTTGTAACACTCTAAAAATTTTGATTTGGTTTTTATTAAAATCCATTATTTGATTTAAAAAAGGGGGGCTATTTGAATTTTTATAATAGAAGGGCTCTCCTTCTCAAAACTTTTTTTGACAAATATTTTAGGAGCTCTTCTCAATTTTGATTTTTGGTCTTGAGGGTTCTTCAACTTGTGTTGGGTGAACACAAATTTTCTTGGGTGGCTTTAATATTTCTTTTATTAAAAAGAGTTCCTTTAAATTATGGGTTATTCTTTCTACTCAAAAAAACATTTCTCTTGCCATGACATATGTTGAGATATTTATCCCAAAATCCACTCCCCACCTTGGGTCAGGTCAAACATCCAACTCCAGCAAGTTTCAACCCATTTTTGATTTTTATTCTATTTATTTTATCCTCAAAACAATTTTTGTCATTTATTTTGGACCAAGGTGACTTATAAAGGAACTACAAGTTTCCTTTTGAGTTTTGGTCCCAAATAAACTCCTCTCGCTAGTCCTTAGTACCCTCAACCTATATCGATCAAGATCCATTGGTCCACAGTTCAAAATTTTCAAATATTGCTTGCTGCAACTTTGAACCAGATTTTCCATTTTTGATGAAATTCATTATTTTTCTTCTCCTAAAATTCCGAGATAAATCAGACAGCCCCTAGATGCATGGAGAGGTCACCTCGCCAAGCCCCAACTCCAGAAAATTTTTCCACATGCCAAAAACATTTCATCGAACACCTAGCGTGCACTGTTTCTGTCAAAATTCAGAGAGTTCAGAGATTCATTGATTCAGTTTCAGTCGACAGTGCCGTTTCTTCAGAGCGTGGCGTCAATCTTGCTAGTGCCCGCGTTGGCACCTTGCTCACTGTTCACTCTCCTTATCCAGTGCGCCGCACGGTCGTTTGGACGGGCGCAAGCGTCGGTGGCGACGTGTCTCGCCAACGCCGGCGTCTTCTGCAGTGGCAGAACCACCCGTGGCGGCCAGCAGGGGCCAGCCCTGCCTTTCGGCGCCGTCCAGCACCGCCCAAGCCACCAGAAGCCTCCGTGTGGCCATCCCCTCCCCTGTGCATGCTGCAGCACCGTCGCCGTGGCCTGAGAAGCACAGGGCGCGCTCCCTGCCGCCGCCGTGCCCGCGAGGCTGTTCCGTCGAGAACTTTGAGTATCACACAAGGCATGGCAAGTTTAGCCCCAGGATGGAACCAGTGGACCAATCCGCAGCCGCCTGGCCACCTAAACCACCTGCCCGACCACTGCCTCGCCGTAATCACTCGCCGAAGTTATCCAGTTCTCGGCAACCGCCTCGGGCCGGCTATAAATAGCGCCCCGACCTCGCCTTCGACCAGGCATCACCCCTCCACCTCACCGCAACCACGCCCAGCCACTAGGAGGGCCTCGAGGAGGTCTTCTTCCCCGACTCTGGCCGCCCCGATCCGCTTCGGGCTCCGGCATGGTTCTCTCCAGTGAGGGCACCTCCGCCTCACAAACCACATCAGCAACCTCCTAGTGCACCCACTCTTCTGACCGTAGCCTCAATTTGGCGCCTGCAGCTCTCCTAGGCGAGATCCATCACCACCCGAACCACTGTCCGTCGGAGTGAAGGCCGCCGTCGACGTGGTGCTCGCCGACAACCAACTCCACCACCCCCAGACGCGGGAGAGCACCGTGAGTCCGTAGGTACCATCCACTCCCCCTACCTCGCCGTGGATCGACGCCGACGACCACCGCGGTCCTCGGGCGCCGGTGCACTCTTTTTTGAAATTCAAACCTGACGGGTGGGACCCCCTCGTCAGCTTTTTCCCTTTTTCGAACCATTTTCTGAAAACGCCTTCAGGCAAAATACGTTTTCTAACTGAAACGTTTTCTGTCTTTTTATAAACTACCCCCTGGAAACTTTCTGTCTCATTATAGATGAGTCCCTGGACTAAAACCTTAATAACTTTTAAAAAAAGATGATTTTAAATTGATTCTTTTTTTGTCATCTTTATTTTTCTGTCTAGTTGTTTATCATATTTATTTGAAAAATATTTGGAACACTTTTTATGCACGCACGGTATTTACGTAGTACCCGACTTTCTTTTATACCGTAGATACCGAAGGAGGTGACGGAGCCGCAAACTTCACCGAGCTAGACTCCGACTACTCCGAACTAGGCAAGCATGTTTGAACCTTTGATATGATGAGTGTTGTGCATGTTTGCTTGAGTAGTTATTTCATGGCATATTTATATAAGCATCAGTAAGTGTTATACTACATGCAAGGCAACTAGAAGTGAGCTCCGAAACATGATGTGTCATTTGATGGGAGATAACATGATCATGTGGTGACATAAAAGGTGGTAAGATGGTATTATTGAAGCATGCCAGTCTTATGTCAAACCGTTTAACTCCGGTGTTAACGTGGATCAAGTCACATTACCGTCTGTCCCCTTTCCGTGCTGCCACATGTTTTCTGCAAAGAATACGGTTTAGTAAGTTGCAAACCTCTTTCCTCGTACACACCAAATAGAGGGGCCGTGATGAGGGTTCCATGGCCCTAGATTAAAGACCGTCATCCGGTCAGGGGGCATGGGTGTTTCCGGCTGGGACTGAGAGGGGGGCACCCCTTAGAGCGCGCGATATAAATTTGATCCCATGCTATTCGAGCTTGTGGACTCCTCGTCTTAAAGTTTTGTTGAACGTTGCCTAGGGTGATCCCTGGCAACGGGATGTGGAATGGGTGTGTACTGGTTAGATGTGTTTCTTCTACCGTAAACGGAACTAATCCTTTGTGACTACTGAAATCCGTTAGCTGTGGTTAAATAGTACAAACTCTCCAGAGTCAAAACCATTCGAGTAACCGTATCTATGGTCAAGGACTGTGATCAACTTATCTATGTCAGTCTCAGTGTCACTTTCAGTGACAATCTCCGGTGAATGAACATGAGTGGTAAACCCGGCTGAACGTTATTCCTGTGGATGGATTAACCCGTTTATTATTATATAATGAGTATTTCCTTGGAATGATTTAAATTCATGAACTGCTTGAATTCGAATGGTGAAATATAAGCCCTTTATGTGATGTCGCTCAGACGTCTGACTGTGTCACTCTTCTTATTTACTTTCGATATAAGCCCTTTATGAGATGTCGCTCAGACGTCCGATTGTGGCACTCTTGTCATTTATTTTCGATACAAGCCCTTTATGTGATGTCGCTCAGATGTCCGACTGTGGCATTCTTGTTATTTACTTTTGATATAAGACCTTTATGTGATGTCGCTCAGACGTCCGACTGTGCCATTCTTATTATTTACTTTTGATATAAGCCCTTTATGTGATGTCGCTTAGTCATCCGACTGTGGCATCCTTGTTATTTACTTTCATTATAAGCCCTTTTCGAGATGTCGCTTAAGACGTCCGAGTGTGGCACGCACGGTCATTTACATTTCAATATAAGCCCCTTATGCGGTGTCGCCCTGACGCCCGACTGCGGCATGTTAAATTTTTTTTACCTTTCGAGGCGTCGCTTCAGACACCCGATCGGTCTTCAGCTATTTTATTGGGATTTCGGGAGGACTACCGCCTGACTTCCTTTTCATTTTACATGCCGTGCAAATTTATTATCTGAGTGTGCATTACTAAACTGCTCATGTGCATCATGTTTACATTTCTTATATCTTATGTCCAAACTGTCTTGCGAGTACATTCAAAGTACTCAGCTGACTTGTTGATTTGTCCAGATGTTGACGAAGGCGATCTTATGGATGAAGAGTACGATAGCGAGTCCGACGCTAGAGGAGTCCCAGTCAGTCCCGTGCGATCTTGGAATTGGTCACTTGTATCGTATACGCTTCCGCTACCCGAATAAAATCATCGAGCCTCACTCCGACCCTCGATGAGCTACAAGATTAGGAGCCATGTCACCCACTTCACTGTGACATATCCACCACCACTTTTATTACGAGTCAGTAGTTATGCCACCATACCCTTGTGTCATATCCGCCTTTATGTATAATATCGGCGTGCTTGTAATAAATTGTTGAGCAGCCTCAGCTCAACCTTGTATAATATTTAGTACTTCTGGATTTCTGTATCAAGGATTTGTCTACTAGTAAGGAAGATTTTCCTATACTGGTCCGATAAAAGGGTCGGTTTGTCAATAAATGTTTTATTGGAAAACCGGTCCTGACACTTGGGAGGGGCGAGAGCCCCTCCGAGATTGGATCTGTCTCTTTGTCTCTCTCTGTTTCTGCATTTTAGATTCTGGCCTTTTACCGTTTCTTATATTCCCAGAGATTCGTAACTCCGATTGGGCTGAAATTTTAACACAATATCTATCCGGATATTAGCTTTCTTGCGGCGAAAGAAGGGCACCAGCTGCCTTATGGGGTGTCCACGAGGGTCGTGGGCGCACCTGCCCCCCTGGGGTGCGCCCCCTGCCTCATGGCCCCCTCGGGTATCATCTCACGTTGATTCTTCTTTCAGAAATTCATAAATATTCCAAAAAAAATCTCCGTAAATTTTTCTCCCGTTTGGACTCCGTTTGATATGGGTTTTCGGCGAAACAAAAAACATGCAACAAACAGGAACTGTCACTGGGTACTGGATCAATATGTTAGTCCCAAAAATAGTATAAAAAGCTGCCAAAAGTGTATGAAAGTTGTAGAATATTGACATGGAATAATCAAAAATAATAGATATGACGGAGACGTATCAGCATCCTTGTCGGTGTCAAAACCGGCGGATCTCGGGTAGGGGGTCCCGAACTGTGCGTCTAGGCAGATGGTAACAGGAGACAAGGGACACGATGTTTTTACCCAGGTTCGGGTGCTCTCGATGGAGGTAAAACCCTACTCCTGCTTGATTGATATTGATGATATGGGTAGTACAAGAGTGGATCTACCACGAGATCTAGGAGGCTAAACCCTAGAAGCTAGCCTATGGTATGATTGTTGTTCTGTCCTATGTACTAAAACCCTCTGGTTTATATAGACACTGGAGAGGGCTAGGGTTACATAGAGTTGGTTACAATGGTAGGAGATCTACATATCCGTATCGCCAAGCTTGCCTTCCACGCCAAGGAAAGTCCCATCCGGACACGGGACGAAGTCTTCAATCTTGTATCTTCATAGTCTGGGAGTCCGGCCGATGATGATAGTTCGGCTATCCGGACACCCCCTAGTCCAGGACTCCCTCAGTAGCCCATGAACCAGGCTTCAATGGCGACGAGTCCGGCGCGCATATTGTCTTCGGCATTGCAAGGCGGGTTCCTCCTCCGAATAATTCATAGAAGATTGTGAACACCAAGATAGTGTCCGGCTCTGTAAAATAAATTCCACATACCACCGTAGAGAGAATAGTATTTACACAAGTTCAATCTGCTGACGTATTTTGTGGCATGACGTCACACCACAACCAAGCCTTTACTCGAATCGTTTTTATTATACCACCTCAGCGTGTTTAGCGAAGGGGTTTCCTTGGCACGTCTTGTCGAAGCAGAGATTGTGTTCCCCTTATTCCGGGGTTCCCATCAATACAGACATGGGTAACCCAACCGCGCCATTGATTGCGGTGCTTGGGAGATAAGCGAGTTTCACCAGGCCGGTGGGGACGCATAGTTTCGTCCACCCATATATAAGGGGATAAGGATTTACCTTTTTTACCTACGCCTTCTTCCTCCTTTGCTTATCCATCTCCGCGCACTCGAGCTCCAGCGCCCGAGTCTGCACATCTCACCTCGACCTTCTCCAGCCATGTCCGGAGCGGGAGGCAAGTGGATGGCCTCCTCCATTACGGAGGGGCACATCAAGAAGCTGCGCAGCGCCGGATATCTGTTCAGCAACATCGCGCACCGGCTCCCCGACGAGGGGCAGCTCACCCCCACCCCTGGGCCCCATGAGAGGGTGGTATTCCTTCCCCATTTCCTCCGCGGACTGGGCTTCCCACTCCACCCCTTTGTCTGGAGGCTCATGTTCTACTACGGCCTGGATTTCCACGATCTGGCCCCGAATTTCATCCTTAATATCTCGGCGTTTATCTCGTGTGCGAGGCCTTCCTCTGCATCCAGCACCACTTCGGCTTGTGGATAAAGACCTTCAATGTCAAGCCAAAGGTTGTGAAGGGAAGCCAAGCGGAGTGCGGAGGCGCCATGGTGGGCAAAATGCCCAATGTCACTTGGCTCGAGGGCGCCTTCGTGGAAACCATCAAAGGGTGGCAATCGAGGTGGTTCTACATCACCGAGCCGCGTGACCCTAAATGGGCAGCGGTCCCCGAATTCAGATCTGGCATCCCCATGCGGCTCACCTCCTGGAAAGAGAAGGGCCTGCTATGGGGTAGTTCTGAAGAGCTGACCAAACTCCAGTCCTGTCTCCAAACCCTGGTGAACAAGAAGCTCAAGCTTGTTAACGTGATCCAGGTCATCCTCATCCGCCGGATTCTCCCCTGCCAACAACGGGACTTCAATTTGTGGGAGTTTGATCCGGCACAGCACCGGACCTTGAGCGGGCTCTTTGACACTACGTACGAAGATGCCTGGCGGGTGCTGTTCAAGGGCGCCGAAGCTCCCGCATCCGCTACCGAAGATCGCGGATTTAGCTCGCAGCGTCCGGCTGGCGAGGTAAGCCATGTTATCCTTTATGGGACACTTACTTTTCATGTTTTGACTTTATGCGGGATCTAAACTCCCAACACCTTTAACAGGCCTGGCAAGCAACGTCCGGACAGGTTAACTGTCCGGCTCCCCTTCCAGAAGACCCAGCGGATGCCCGTCTAACAGGGCTGCTGGTCCCGACACTTTACTTAGTGCTGGAGAAGAAGGCCAAGAAGAAGGCCACGGGAACCCGAAGGAGTTCCCGGCGTCAGGTGGTATCGGATTCATCGTCCGATGACTCCGAGGCGGACTCCTCCCACGAGGACGAGGAGGAGAAGAAAGAGGCCTCTCCCCCAGCGGGGGGAGAGAATAAGAGGAAGGCCTCCCCAACGAGGGAGGCCGAAGGGTCTAAGAAGGGAAGGACCCTTCCCCCGGACTGTTCCGCCAACGTCGGCGACGGCGACGAGGAGTGGACCTCAAGGGCCAAGACCCTGGCAAGATCGTAAGTATCTGGACTCCCGAATAACTTCATGATTTTTCCTTTCGCCACACGGTGTCTTTCTAATGCCGCATGCAACCCTGCAGTCCGCCCAAGGATGATCTTCCCGCTTCGTCGAGCGGGTCCTTGGGTACGTCGGATGTGGATAGTACTTTACTTCCGACCGCCTCCACCCCCCGTGACGCTGATGACGCCGAGGTGGGATCCCGAGGAGGAGGCCCTGGAGGTGCCACAGGGAAACCTCCCAGACTTCGTACCGGACTCCGCACCGGAACCTGCAGTGGTTCCGGAGTCCAGCCGGCGGCCCCTTCGTAAGAAGGGCAAGACTGTGACGCCAGTGGCCGCCATCCAACTGGAGGCGCCGGATAACTTGCTGGAGGCGCTCAACGGCGCTTCCATCAAAGAGGAACACCGCAATGTCATGAGTGCGGTGATTCAGAAGGTTCAGCTCGCCAAAAGCGGGCTGACCGAGGCCTGCAGCAGCCTTCTAACAGGCTTTGAGGTAAGAATTTTAATATATGTAAAATAGTACCGCATAGACAGTAGCCCCTGATGCTCGGTTCGGTGTTCGAAAAGAGAAGCCGGATTGAGGATCTAAAAAGATATACGCAGGAGTCTTAAAAAATATGTCAATATGGGATTGCAGGCTGCGCTGCTGACCTCTGCCGCACTGACTGCGGAGGTCAATGCTTTGAAGCAAAGCCTTGAGCGGTCCGAGAGCGAGCTCGGCCGTGCCAAGAAGCAGCTCGAGGACAAGGAAGGTGAGTAACACCTTATTAAAGTTGTACCTTACAGAAAAGGATTTGGTTGCAAGAGAAATGACAAGGATAACGTGGGTACTCCAGGGGCCACGAACGAGGTGGCGACACTGAAGGAGGCGGTGTCCGTGGACGAATGTAATGCGGCCGTGGAGCGTGTTGGGAGAGAGAAGCAGGAGGCGCGGGTGGCGGAGATACAGCAAGAGCTCCAGGCTCTCATGGAAAAACATGAGAGTTTGGAGCGCGACTCGAAGACTCCAGAGTCCGAGCTTGCATCGGCTCTTGAGAGTGCCAAAGCCGCTAAGGCCGAAGCCCACAAGGCCCTCCAGGAGATCGAGGCATTGAAGAAAATAGCGGCGGGTAAGGCATTTTTCATGCAAAGCAAGCATGTGAATGTGAATTACCTATTACTTACCCGAATTCGGAGCTCTCCAGGAGCATTCGTAGATCTGCCCCGCAGTGTGTCCGATGCTGCTGCTTTCTACAGGGCCGAGGAGGGAAGCTCGACAGAGAAGGTCTTCTGGTCTCAGTATGCTGAGGCCGGACATCCGGTGCCCCTTAGCGACCAGCTGAAGCAACTGGTCGAGCTCCACAAGGTGGCCGAACAGGCCATGAAGGGCCTCATAGTTTGGCTGTGGCCCAAGGAGGCCATGCTTGGGAGCTACTTCGGCCTGGTGCGGCGGCTGGTGGATGCTTGTCCATGGGTTGAAGTCATCAAGCACTCCGCCTGCATTGAAGGTGCCCGTTAGGCCCTTGCCCGTGCTAAGGTGCACTGGGGCAAGATGGATGCTGAGAAGCTTGTGACGGACGCGCCACCGCCGGGCAAGGAGTATCGCACGCCCGAGATGTATTATAAGGGTGTCCTGAAGGGTGCCCGCATTATTGCGGGTGAGTGCTCCAAAGATGTAATATTTGAGTAGACTCGCATTTTGTTATCCTGTGCGCTGAAAACTTTCATATGCGCTAAGCAACGCTTGTTAATTTAAAATATTACCTTCTGTGCGGCCGTTTATTAAATCTGAGAGATGGCAAGTCGTCGGCTTCAGCCCCCATGCCACGAGTGCTGGGGTGTTCGGGATAAACTTGAGCGCTCTTGTTCCCATTTTTGGGTCCATCTAGGGAGGCGCTCAACACAACAAACAAGGCAACCGGACTTATTGTGCTTGAACACTCTCACTTAGCCATAGAATTCTATAATTTTAAATTTCGGCGAAGCCCCTAGTGTTCGGAAGACCGAGTTCGGGGCAGCATCCACGCCTGGGCCGGACGAAGCCGGTTCCTCGCTCTAAGCGGCATAAGTCTTTAGGGACTCGAAAAAACCTCTCGAACAGCGACCAGCTCACGGCTCATCATGACGGTCAATTTTAGCTTTCTCCACTGAGGTGCTCGCCCAGATCAACTGGGTCACAATCGCAGTGGTTCTCCTAGCGCTACCTTAGCCGATATAACGGAACATAAGGTACCAAAACATGGGAGCCAGGCAAACCCAACTATTGACCCAAGACATGATTCGGAGCCGATGCATATAATGCTATAAGTTCGGGGTGTTGCACTTGTGAAAGTGTTCGGACTTATCACACCATAATTTGGGTAACTTAAGCCCCTGGTGTATTTAGCCGTACCAAAGTGTACGTATGCGACATGTAATAAATGAACATATGTATAAGAAAGGAATGCAATTATAAGCAAAAAAGCGATGCATTGTTTATTCAAGAAATACTCCCATGAATGCAGAACGATACAAATAGTGCGGTAAGCAAGGGATGGGACTATTAAACATGTCCCCCTCCAGGGGTAGGCTGTGGAATGCTGTATAAAACAGATTTAATGCTCGTAATGGAGACCACCTGGATACTCGTCGTAGCCTTTCTCCTTCCCTGGCTGTTGCATCGTGAGTTCGGCAGGTCTACTGCCGGACAGGGCCTCTGGTGAGCGGAGTCGTGTGGGTTAGAAAAAAAAGGAAAAGGAAAAAAAAGAATGACACACTTGGTAGCCCCTGGTGTGGTTAAGCCGCATTCTGGGCCTGTCGTGGTCGTGCCCCTCCCTCTATGCCCATGGTATCTCCAGAGCGTAATGATGTACGCGAAGTACCAGTCTTGATATTTTGCAAGGGCTGGGGTTGGGGCCGCACTGCTACGCGTGCTCGGGACGTGCCAGGTGGTCTTGTTGTAGGTTACTCCGGGCGCGTTTAGCAGTGTCCGGCCGCTTAACGGCCGGACTCGAGAATTGCCTTAAGATGCTGCTCTGTACTTTTGCCGCGAGAGCCGTTGTGTGTTCCTCCGTTCAGAGGGAGCATTCAGTGTTTCCGTTGACTGTGATGACTCCTCGAGGGCCTGGCATTTTGAGCTTGAGGTATGCGTAGTGCGGCACCGCGTTGAACTTTGCAAACGCGGTCCGTCCGAGTAGAGCATGATAGCCGCTGCGGAACGGAACTATGTCGAAGATTAACTCCTCGCTTCGGAAGTTATCCGGGGATCCGAAGACCACTTCCAGTGTAACTGAGCCTGTACAATTGGCCTCTACACCTGGTATGACGCCTTTGAAGGTTGTATTTGTGAGTTCAATCCTTGACGGGTCTATGCCCATCTTGCGCACTGTATCCTGATAAAGCAGGTTCAGGCTGCTGCCGCCGTCCATCAGGACTCTGGTGAGGTGAAATCCATCGATGATTGGGTCTAAAACCAATGCGGCGAATCTGCCGTGGCGGATGTTGGTGGGGTGGTCCCTTCGATCAAAAGTGATCGGGCAGGAGGACCATGGGTTGAACTTTGGCGCGACTGGCTCCATCGCGTATACGTCCCTGAGTGCACGCTCCCGCTCCCTCTTGGGTATGTGGGTTGCGTATATCATGTTCATCATCCGCACTTGTGGGGGGAAACCCTTCTGTCCTCTATTGTTCGGCGGTCGGGTCTCTTCCTCGTCGTCGCTATGCAGCCCCTTGTCATTGTTTTCGGCAATTAGCTTGCCTGCCTGCTTGAATACCCAACAGTCCCTGTTGGTGTGATTAGCTGGCTTTTTGGGTGTGCCGTGTATCTGGCACGAGCGATCGAGTATTCGGTCCAAATTGGACGGACCCGGAGTAGTTCTTTTGAATGACTTTTTCCGCTGACTGGGTTTGGAGCCTCTGAATCCGGCATTGACTGTCGTATCCTCAGTATTGTCGCCGTTAATGCGGCATTTGTGCTTGTTGCGACGCGACCTGCCGTTGCGGTCCTTGGAATCCGGACTGCCAGAATTTTTGCTGAGGTTGTTGCTGTGGGCTAGCCAGCTGTCCTCTCCCGCGCAGAAGAGGGTCATGAGTGATGTGAGGGCTGCCATGGATTTTGGCTTTTCCTGTCCCAGGTGCCGGGCAAGCCACTTGTCATGGATGTTATGTTTGAAGACCGCGAGGGCCTCCACATCCGGACAGTCGACGATTTGATTTTTCTTAGTTAAGAACCGTGTCCAGAATTGTCTGGCCGATTCGTCTGGCTGCTGAATTATATGGCTTAGGTCGTCAGCGTCTGGTGGTCGTACATACGTGCCCTGGAAGTTATCAAGGAATGTGGCTTCCAGGTCCTCCCAACACCCAATTGATTCTGCTGGCAAGCTGTTAAGCCAATGCCGAGCTGGTCCTTTAAGCTTGAGTGGGAGGTATTTGATGGCGTGAAGATCATCACCGCGGGCCATGTGGATATGAAGGAGATAGTCTTCGATCCAAACCGCGGGGTCTGTTGTGCCATCATAGGATTCAATATTCACGGGTTTAAACCCTTCGGGATTTGATGATCCATTACTTCATCTGTGAAGCATAGTGGGTGTGCGGCGCCTCTGTAGTGGGCTATATCACGACGTAGCTCAAATGAGCTTTGTCTACTGTGTTCGGCCCGGCCGGACTTGCTGTGTCCGGCGTGACGGTTGTCGTCGCGTATCATGGGGCGCCCACGCGATCCGTAGATCAATTTTGATTGTCTTGCCTTATCCTCCAATATATCTCGCAAGTCCGGAGCGTTCCCCTGTGGCTTTGTGCTTTTTGAGCGATGCCGGGGTACGGTTTTAGTGGGGGGCCTAGAGGCCTCTCTGTAGCGGCCACGGGGTGGTCGGTCAGCCGTATTGTGCACTAGTGATGCAGGTTTATATGCCTCCTCCTCTAATCGGGGGAGCAACTTGCATTTGGGGTAGCTTTTGGAGGGGCGTTCGAGTTCATGCTCTTCGGCCGCAAGGACTTCAGTCCATCTGTCGGCTAGCAGATCTTGATCAGCTCTAAGCTGTTGCTGCTTTTTCTTGAGGCAGCTTGTTGTGGACATAAGCCTGCATTTAAAATGCTCTTGTTCGAAGGGATCCTCAGGCACGACGAATTCGTCGTCATCGAGGCTTGCCTCATCTCCAGAGGGAGGCATGTAATTATCATCCTCTACCTCTTCGTCTGCCGCTCTCTCATGAGGGCTGGCTTCTTCGTCCTCCTGTGCTGAATCTTGCTGGAGGGGGTTGTCTTCAGCACTGTCTGGGGTGTTATTATCTCCGGTGCCAGAATCTCCATTCTTGCTGTGGCGGGATTTAGAGCGGCGCCGCTGACGCCGGCGCTTAGGCTGTTTCTTGGAGGGGTCTTCCTCCGCTGTTCCGTCGCCATTCCCATCCTTTGGGATATCCACCATGTATATGTCATATGACGAGGTGGCTTTCCAGTGCCCAGTAGGCGCTGGTTCTTGGTCGTCTCCGGCATCGTCGTCCATACCGTCAATGTCTTCGGAGTCGAAGTCTAGCATGTCGGTTAGATCGTCGACAGTGGCTACTAAGTGGGTGGTGGGTGGGCTTTGAATTTCTTCATCGTCCGCATCCCAACCATCCTGACCGCAGTTCGGCCAGGGCTCTCCTGATAACGAGAGATACTTTAGCGAATTTAGGATGTCGCTGAAAGGTGAGTGTTGAAAGATGTCTGCAGAGGTGAACTCCATGATCGGCGCCCAACCGGATTCGATTGGTAGGGGCGCGAGGGGTTCGGAGTCCGGCGAGGAGTCCGACACCTCGGGGTCACGAGCTTCACAAGGGACAAGGTCAGTATTCGGCTCCATCACCGTAAAGGATGCAGCCCTCGAGGCGGTGTCTAGCCACCCGTCCTCAATCTGCGTAGCCGGCTCCGAATTGAGGGTCGGAGCGGACTCGTGTGCGGCCTCCAGGGCCCTGTCCGGTAGCAGAGCTAAATCATGCGCATCGTGACAGTGCGGCGCACTCGGCTGTGGCCCGAATCCATCGAAGATCAAGTTTCCGCGGATGTCAGCCGTGATGTTCAGACTTCCAAACCTAACCTGACGGCCAGGGGCGTAGCTTTCGATCTGCTCCAGATGGCCAAGCGAATTGGCCCGCAGTGCAAAGCCACCGAGTACGAAGATTTGTCCGGGGAGAAAAGTCTCACCCTGGACTGCGTCATTGTTGTTGATGATCGAAGGAGCCATCGAGCCTATCAGTGACGACACAATGGAACTCTCAATGAAAGCACCAATGTCGGTGTCAAAACTGGCGGATCTCGGGTAGGGGGTCCCGAACTGTGCGTCTAGGCGGATGGTAACAGGAGACAAGGGACACGATGTTTTTACCCAGGTTCGGGCCCTCTCGATGGAGGTAAAACCCTACTCCTGCTTGATTGATATTGATGATATGGGTAGTACAAGAGTGGATCTACCACGAGATCAAGGAGGCTAAACCCTAGAAGCTAGCCTATGGTATGATTGTTGTTCTGTCCTATGGACTAAAACCCTCCGGTTTATATAGACACCGGAGAGGGCTAGGGTTACACAGAGTCGGTTACAATGGTAGGAGATCTACATATCTGTATCGCCAAGCTTGCCTTCCACGCCAAGGAAAGTCCCATCCGGACACGGGACAAAGTCTTCAATCTTGTATCTTCATAGTCTTTGAGTCTGGCCGATGATGATAGTTCGGCTATCCGGACACCCCCTAGTACAGGACTCCCTCAATCCCCAAGCTTAATTCCCGCTCGTCCTCGAGTAGGTAAATGATAAAAAAGATAATTTTTGATGTGGAATGCTACCTAGCATAATCTTGATCATATATCTAATCATGGAATGAATATTAAGACACGAGTGATTCAAAGCAATAATCTATCATTTGACATTAAGACAATAATACTTCAAGCGTACTAATAAAGCAATCATGTCTTTTCAAAACAACACGGCCAAAGAAAGTTATCCCTACAAAATCATATAGTCTGGCTATGCTCCATCTTCACGACACAAAATATTCAAATCATGCACAACCTCGATGACAAGCCAAGCAATTGTTTAATACTTTTGACGTTCTCAAACCTTTTCAACTTTCACACAATACATGAGCGTGAGCCATGGACATAGCACTATAGGTGAAATAGAATATGATGGTGCAGGTTGTGTGGAGAAGACAAAAAGGAGAAAGTCTCACATCAACGCGGCTAATCAACGGGCTATGGAGATGCCCATCAATTGATGTCAATGTGAGGAGTAGGAATTGCCATGCAACAGATGCACTAAGCGCTATAAGTGTATGAAAGCTCAAACTGGAAGCTAAGTGGGTGCGCATCCAACTTGCTTGCTCTTGAAGACCTCGGGCATTTGAGGAAGCCCATCATCGGAATATACATGCCAAGTTCTATAATGAAAATTCCCACTAGTATATAAAAGTGATAACTCAAGAGACTCTCTATATGAAGAACATGGTGTTGCTTGCTACGTCTTAAGCTTGCGTTGGTTTTCCTTGAAGAGGAAAGGGTGATGCAGCACAGTAGCGTAAGTATTTCCCTCAGTTTTTGAGAACCAAGGTATCAATCCAGTAGGAGGCTCCTCAACAAGTCCCACGAACCTACACAAACAAACAAAGAACTCACAACCAACGCAATAAAGGGGTTGTCAATCCCTTCACGGCCACTTGCGAAAGTGAGATCTGATAGAGATAATATGATAAGATAAATATATTTTTGGTATTTTATAATATAGATGTAGAAAATAAAGATGCAAATAAAAGTAGATTGGAAGCAAATATGATAAGAGATAGACCCGGGGGCCATAGGTTTCACTAGTGGCTTCTCTCAAGAGCATAAGTATTACGGTGGGTGAACAAATTACTGTCGAGCAATTGATAGAAAAGCGAATAATTATGACGTTATCTAGGCATGCTCATGTATATAGGCATCACGTCTGCAACAAGTAGACCGACTCCTGCCTGCATCTACTACTATTACTCCACACATCGACTGCTATCCAGCATGCATCTAGAGTATTAAGTTCATAAGAACAGAGTAACGCATTAAGCAAGATGACATGATGTACAGGTATAAACTCAAGCAATATGATATAAACCCCATCTTTTTATCCTCGATGGCAACAATACAATACATGTCTTGCAACCCTTTCTGTCATTGGGTAAGAACACTGCAAGATTGAACCCAAAGCTAAGCACTTCTCCCATGGCAAGAAAGATCAATCTAGTAGGCCAAACCAAACCGATAATTCAAATAGACTTGCAAAGATAACTCAATCATATAAAAGAATTCAGAGAAGATTCAATTATTATCCATAGGTAAACTTGATCATAAACCCACAATTCATCGGATCTCGACAAACACACCGCAAAAAGAGATTACATCAAATAGACCTCCACAAGAGAGGGGGAGAACATTGTATTGAGATCCAAAAAGAGAGAAGAAGCCAACTAGCTAATAACTATGGACCCGAAGGTCTGTGGTAAACTACTCACAACTCATCGGAGGGGCTATGGTGTTGATGTAGAAGCCCTCCGTGGTGGAATGCCCCTCCGGCAGAACACCGGCGATGGCTCCAAGATGGGATCTCGCGGATACAGAAGGTTACGGTGGTGGAAATTGTGTTTCGGTTGCTCCCTGGATGTTTTTGGGGTATGTAGGCTTATATAGGAGGAAGAAGTAGGTCGGTGGCCGCCCGAGGGGCCCACGAGACAGGGGG
>NC_041393.1:443705062-443811591 GCF_002162155.2 Triticum dicoccoides | reverse complement strand
GTGGTCGCCTCGACTGGTTCTTGACTTGCACTCCAAGTCCTCTGGATCACGTTCGTTCCAAAAATCACGCTTCCGAAGGTTTTATTCCGTTTGGACTCTGTTTGATATTCCTTTCCTTCGAAATACTAAAATAGACAAAAAAATAGCAATACGGGTTGGGCCTCTGGTTAGTAGGTTAGTCCCAAAAATGATAATAATGTATAAAATAAAGCCCATAAACATCCAAAACAGGTAATATAATAGCATGGAACAATCAAAAATTATAGATACATTGGAGACATATCACTACTTTGAAGCACAAGTGTGGTAAAGGGATAGTAACATCGCCCCCTTTTTTGGCGGGCTTCTTTGCCCCCCTTTTTTATTTAGGCTTCTTTGGCCTCTATTTTTTGGGGGGCAATGCTCAAATAATGATGATCATCATACTTTTATTTACTTTAGAACTAAATATTACAACTTGATACTAGAACAAAGATATGACTCTATATGAATGCCTCCGGCGGTGTATCGGGATGTGCAATGACCTAGCATAGCAAAGATATCAAAAACGGACAAGCCATGAAAACATCATGCTAGCTATCTTACGATCATGCAAATCAATATGACAATGAATGCTCAAGTCATGTATATGATGATGATGGAAGTTGCATGGCAATATATCTCGGAATGGCTATGGAAATGCCATAATAGGTAGGTATGGTGGCTGTTTTGAGGAAGATATAAGGAGGCTTATGTGTCATAGAGTGTATCGTATCACGGGGTTTGGATGCATTGGCGAAGTTTGCACCAACTCTCGATGTGAGAAAGGGCAATGCACGGTACCGAAGAGGCTACCAATGATGGAAGGGTGAGAGTGCGTATAATCCATGGACTCAACATTAGTCATAAAGAACTGACATACTTATTGCAAAAATCTATTAGTCATCAAAACAAAGTACTACGCGCATGCTCCTAGGGGGATAGATTGGTAGGAAAAGACCATCGCTCGTCCCCGACCGCCACTCATAAGACAATCAATAAATACCTCATGCTCCAACTTCATTACATAACGGTTCACCATACATGCATGCTATGGGAATCACAAACTTCAACACAAGTATTTCTACAATCCACAACTACCCACTAGCATGACTCTAATATCACCATCTTTATATCGCAAAACTATTGCAATGAATCAAACATATCATATTCAGCGATCTACAAGTTTATGTAGGATTTTATGACTAACCATGTGAATGAACAATTCCTGTCATCTCTCTAAATAGATATAAGTGAAGCAAGAGAGTTTAATTCTTTCTACAAAATATATGACCACACTCTAACAAATATAAGTGAAGCAAAAGAGCATTCTAGAAATGGCGGTTTTCTATGTGAAGAGAAACAGGCAATTGAAACTTCAAATGATATAAGTGAAGCACATGAAGCATTCTATAAAGCAACACTCAAAAGATTTAAGTGAAGTGCAATGGGAATTCTATAAATCAACCAAGGACTATCTCATACCATCATGGTGCATAAAATAAAAGTGAAAACTAAATGCAAAAGACACTCCAAGATTCGCACATATCATATGAACGAAACGAATCCGAAAACATACTGATACTTGTTGAAGAAAGAGGGGATGCCTTCCGGGCCATCCCCAAGATTAGACGCTTGAGTCTCCTTGAATATTTACTTGGGGTGCCTTGGGAATCCCCAAGCTTGAGCTCTTGCGTCTCCTCCTTTTCCTCATATCGAGACCTCCTTGATCAAACACTTCATCCACACAAAACTTCAACAAAAACTCGGTAAGATCCGTTAGTATAATAAAGCAAATCACTACTCTAGGTACTGTTGCAAACCAATTCATATTTTGTTTTGCATTGTGTCTACTGTAATATAACTTTTCCATGGCTTAATCCACTGATAGAAATTGATAGTTTCATCAAAACAAGTAAACTATGCATCAAAAACAGCATCTCTCAAAAACGGAACAGTCTGTAGCAATCTGAATATTCACCATACTTCTAATACCCCAAAAATTCTACCAAAATTAGGAAAAATAAACAATTTGTATAGAAAGACAGTGCAAAAATTTCAGAACCGTTTGACGTTCCAGTAAAAAATGTAAAATCGTGCATTACAGCCAAAGTTTCTGTCCTGCGCCGTACAAACCAACAAGCATTGTGAACATCCTAAAGGAAAACCTTGGCACATAATTTTTATAATACAATGGAATTGTACAAGGGGATAATTTTTTTTGATGAAAAGTTTCTGTAATTAAGATTCACAAAGTTTTCATGAGCATGAACAAAGTTCAAGGAGCTGCCCCACTTCAACAATGCTTGTCTTTCTCACTTTCACTTTCCTTTTTGAAAAGTTTTGGGTTCCCCTCTTTATTTTTTTGTTTTAAACTATATAAAAGCACTCAACAGAAATAAAATACTCTCTAAAACTTCCGGGTTGTCTCCCTGGCAGCGCTTTCTTTAAAGCCATTAAGCTAGGCATATAGTGCTCAAGTAATAGATCCACTCGGATCCCAAGGTATATCAAAGTCAATTTTAATTAACAATGATTTGTAATTTAGTAGTGAGCACAAAGTAACATATATGGTGCAATAACGAAGTCTAACTCTCTTCCTATGCATCGGCATGTCATAAAAGAACAATTCGTGAACACATAGTAAAGGCCAATGCATAGTATAAGCTGTTTCTTGCAATTTTATCATATTGGAAACATAGAGAGGTGGAGATATAGTTCCTCTCTCATAATAATTGCAAGTAGGAGCAGCAAGCACATGCATATTATATCTATCAAAATCATCATGTGCAGTAGTAAAATGTAACCCATCAATATAATCCTTAATAAGCACAAACTTCTCCGATATAGTGTAGTTTGGAGAACTCAAAAAGATAATAGGACTATCATGCGTGGGTGCAATAGCAACAATTTCATGTTTAACATAAGGAACTATAGCAAGTTCATATCCATAAGCATAATTCATATTGGCATCTTGGCCACAAGCATAACAAGCATCATCAAAAAGGGGTATTTCAAGAGAATCAATGGGATCATAACAATCATCATAGCAATCATCCTTCGGTAAGCACGAAGGGAAATTAAACAATGTATGAGTTGAAGAGTTAATCTCATTAGAAAGTGGGTACGGGTAGCTAATCCGCTCTTCCTCCCTTTGTTCTTCGCTCTCCTCATCATCTTTTTCATCCAATGAGCTCACAGTTTCATCAATTTCTTCTTCCATAGACTCCTGCAAAATATTAATCTCTTCTTGGACAGCGAAGGATTCCTCAATATATGGTTTAACATAGGCATTATAAGTATAATTATCATAACAATATTTAAGTATGGCAAAATTTTCAGATTTGTAAAGAGTAGCATCATACTTTTCAATCAAAGAAGCAATTTCATAACCACCCTTAAAAGCAACAAACTCTTCAATTTGTTGAACATCATAGTAATTATAAACACCCTTAGCATACAAAGATACGATTCCATTATCACTAAACTCACATTGGTAGGGAAGGTGTTTCTTAGGGTTTTCAGAACAACAAGTAAAATCATATATTTCACATAAATTCCAAGCATAGCATTGCAAACGATGAATTTGATCTAGTAAAAGTTTCCCTTTTTCAGATATACGGTGTCGCACATAACAAGCATGCTCATCTTAAGATTTGCCCTCAACTAAGCTAGTTGGGGTTTTAGCATGAGCACAAAGGGATCAAAGATGATTGAGGGAGTCCTGGACTAGGGGGTGTCCGGACAGCCGGACTATCATCGTCCGTCGGACTCCAAGACTACGAAGATACAAGATTGAAGACTCCGTCCCGTGTCCGGATGGGACTTTCCTTGGCGTGGAAGGCAAGCTTGGCGATACGGATATGTAGATCTCC
Organism: Triticum dicoccoides; assembly: GCF_002162155.2. Taxonomy (NCBI): domain Eukaryota; kingdom Viridiplantae; phylum Streptophyta; class Magnoliopsida; order Poales; family Poaceae; genus Triticum; species Triticum dicoccoides. Next base: position 443,807,698 of record NC_041393.1, on the reverse strand, counting down.
CACCATTGTAACCGACTCTGTGTAACCCTAGCCTCCTCCGGTGTCTATATAAACCGGAGGGCTTTAGTCCGTAGGACACAACATACATTACAACAATCATACCATAGGCTAGCTTCTAGGGTTTAGCCTCCTTGATCTCGTGGTAGATCCACTCTTGTACTACCCATATCATCAATATTAATCAAGCAGGACATAGGGTTTTACCTCCATCGAGAGGGCCCGAACCTGGGTAAAAACATCGTGTCCCTCGTCTCCTGTTACCATCCGCCTAGACGCACAGTTCGGGACCCCCTACCCGAGATCCGCCGGTTTTGACACCGACATTGGTGCTTTCATTGAGAGTTCCTCTGTGTCGTCACCGATAGGAAGGATGCCTCCACCCGTCTTCGAAGACGGTATTTTCGCCGAAGGGGCCTTGGCCGTCGGCCAAACTATCCGGCTAGGTGGTTTTCTTATGACCGCCTGTCCGGCCACTGCCTCGACAATGACTTCTCAAGTCGTCAAAAGCAATCTTCGCGTCAGCTCGGAATCCGCCGAGCAGTTGGATCCAATAGAGCTCTTGTCTGTTAACGAGCTCTTGGATCGCATCCCCGCCCTGGGAGTCGCCACAGACTACGATCAGATTGGGCTTAAAACCGATCTGAGAGAGATTAACTCTCCCCAGGCCACCCACCACGTCGCAGTGGTAGAGGAACAATGCGGCGACTCTTTTCCTATACTAAAAACTAGTCACGTCCGGATTCCCGAACCCTCCATGCTGGACTTCCGCGGAGGGACGGGCTTCGATCGAGCATTGAACTTAAAATCATGCATCACTCCGGACTCGCTGGATTGTGTCCAGCAACCTAAGCTTCCGAATTCGGAAGCTCTTCGTCCTTTAAGCCCCAAGATGGGCAGGGATCCGGATTTTAGTCCACCCACCCGCCCAGACATATGCGATCTATCTCTAATACGGCAAGAGCCCGCTGAAACAGTACATCACTACTGGGCCAGATTCCTCCTGGTGGACAGGATAAAGGACTGTCGAGAGGAAAACACAATCTCCATCTTCTGCAATAATTGCACGGACAAGGGAATACTAAACGCCATTGATCGTCACAAAATTACGCGCTTCACCGATCAGGCATCCATAGTACGAAAGTACTGTGCGATGGAAAGTTTCCGGAAAACCGAAAATCAATTTTGGGATAATCCGGCCCCAAACCCAGTCCGCAGCAAAAAGGCGCCTTACACTCAGGCCCCAGATGCAAAAACGAAAAAACAAAAACCCAATAAGGGAAACGGAACCATACTGGAGGGATGGCTCAATGGACCCTGTAAGCTTCATAGTACAGAGGGAGCCGTCCCAACTCATAGCCTTCGAGCATGTTGGATATTACGGCAGGTGGCCAAAAGTGGCGAGGAGCTTCTCGCCCCGCAAAACAACTCCAACAATACCGGTACGGTATCAATAGTCTTCGAGACTTTCGCGTCAAACAATATGCAAAAGCGAACAATCCGCGGACTCGCCGAAGTCTACCAAATAGCAACAGCAAATCCATGGAGTGACACAGCTATCACCTTCGGTGCCAGCGACGAGCCTAAATTCCGAACAGCCAGAGCACCAGCCGCACTGGTGCTTAGTCTCATAGTGGACGGCTTTCGACTGACAAAAGTCCTCATGGACGGCGGCAGCGGATTAAACCTCATCTACGAGGAAACTCTGCGGAAAATGGAAATCGATTGGAGCCGTATTGAGCGAAGCAGCACAACCTTCAGAGGAATAATCCCTAGCCGGGAGGCACGCTGCACCAGACAAATCACACTCGATGTGGTGTTCGGCTCGCCGGACAATTACAGAACCGAAGAAGTCACGTTCCAAGTGGCCCCGTTCAACAGCGGATATCACGCTATATTAGGACGAGAGGCATTCACAATTTTTCAAGCAGTACCTCATTACGGGTACATGAAGCTCAAAATGCCTGGGCCCGGCGGAATAATCACCCTCGCTAGTGATCCGGACACAGCACTCCGCGCCGAAAATAAGACAGCTGCACTAGCCCTGGAGGCACTATCCGAAGCCTTAGCAGCAGAAGAACTCACCGCGCTACGCTCTACGGTGAACAGGGACGATGTGATACTCGATAAAAGATCCAAGTCCACCTCCTTCAAACCAGCAGATGAAATAATAAAATTCCAGGTCCATCCAACGGACCCAACAAAGACGGCCTCCATTGGGGCACAATTGAACCCCGAAGTAGACGCCGCACTGCGTGAATTCCTTCGGTAAAATTGGGACATCTTCGCCTGGCATCCTTCGGATATGCCCGGAATCCCACGCAGGTTGGCAGAACACAGCCTAAACATCCTAAAAGGATTTAAGCCAGTCAAACAGGCTCTTCGACGATTTTCCGAACCCAAAAGACAGGCAATGGGAGAAGAGATAGCCAAACTATTGGAAGCCGGATTCATTAGAGATATCAAACATCCGGATTGGCTAGCAAATCTGGTAATTGTACCAAAGAAGGATAAATCCTGGCGCCTCTGTGTCGATTTTAAAGACCTCAATAAGGCTTGCCCAAAGGATCCCTTCCCTCTCCCCCGCATCGACCAAATTATCGATGCTACCGCAGGGCACGATTTGTTGTGCTTCCTGGACGCATACTCTGGCTATCATCAAATCAAGATGGCGGAAGCAGACCAAGCCGCAACGGCATTCATCACTCCATACGGACCATTCTGCTTCAACACAATGCCCTTCGGACTTAAAAATGCCGGTGCAACATATCAGCGCATGATTCAAACATGTCTGGCTACCCAGATCGGCAAAACAGTCGAGGCATACGTAGACGACGTAGTCGTCAAAACAAAACACGTCGAAACTCTAGTAGACGATTTGAGGCTCACATTCGACAACCTCAGAGCATATGACATCAAGCTGAATCCGGAAAAATGCGTTTTCGGCGCACCAGCCGGAAAGCTGCTGGGCTTCATTGTATCCGGTAGAGGAATTGAAGCAAACCCGGCTAAAATCCGAGCTCTGTCACAGTTGGATATTCGAAAAGACCTCAAACAAATAAAAAAATTAACAGGATGCGTGGCAGCCTTAAGCCGCTTTATCTCCCGTCTAGGAGAAAAGGCGTTGCCCCTCTATCGCCTCCTCAGGCGCACCGAACACTTTGAGTGGACGGATGCTGCCACTGCCGGACTCGAAGAAATAAAGGCCATATTGGCAACAAATCCGGTCCTGGCTGCGCCCACTCTGGGCGAACCAATGTTGTTATACATCGCAGCAACGCATCAAGTTGTAAGCGCGGTCCTCGTCGTCGAACGAGTGACAGAAGGGCAGAAATTCCCTCTTCAAAAACCAGTGTATTATGTATCCACTATGTTAACCCCCTGCAAGTCCCGTTACCCGCACTATCAGAAGATAGCATATGCGGTGTTCATGGCGTCCCGGAAGCTCCGACACTACTTTCAAGAGTGTTCGATAACAGTGGCCTCTGAAGTACCACTCAATGACATTATAAATAACCGCGACGCAACGGGCAGGATTGCAAAATGGGCCATTGAGCTCTTACCATTCGATATAACTTACAAACCTCGGCGAGCTATAAAGTCACAAGTTTTGGCTGACTTCGTCGCTGAATGGACCGAAGCCGAACTCCCTAAAGAGTACGGCGCATACTCCAATTGGGTTATGCATTTCGACGGCTCTAAAATGTTGGCCGGACTGGGGGCTGGCGTCGTATTGACGTCCCCAACCGGGGACACAATCTAGTACGTACTTCAAATAATGTACACGGACTCCAACAACGCAGCCGAATACGAGGCCCTATTACATGGTCTCTGGATGGCAGTCTCCATGGGTATTCAACGCCTAGAAGTGCGCGGGGATTCAAACCTTGCAATATCCCAAATAAATGGAGACTTTGACGCCAAGGATCCGAAAATGGCAGCATATCGCAACGCCGTCCTAAAAATGTCAGCTCGGTTTGAAGGACTCGAATTCCATCACATAACCCGAGATAATAACCAAGCGGCCGACGTACTAGCACGCATCGGTGCGAAACGTGATGCTGTCCCTCCAAATATCTTCCTGGAACGGCTCTTCAAGCCATCCGTACTATGGGAAGAGGAGCCCGGAAGTGACAAACCGGAAAAAACCGAGCCAATCGGCGATTCAGCCGATGACATAACACCGTCAGCCCACGACATAATGGTAGTAATCGCCCCATGGACAGAACCATTCCTAGCCTACTTGCTTAGGCAGGAACTTCCCGAAGACCAAAACGAGGCCCGCTGCATAGTCCGGCGATCTAAAGCCTACAAGGTCCATGAGGGAGAACTTTATAAGAAAAGCACAACCGGAGTCCTTCAAAGATGTATCTCCGAAGAGGAAGGGCGCAACCTCCTGGCTGAAATTCATGCCGGACTAGGCGGACACCACGCAGCAGCCCGGGCCCTTGTAGGAAAGGCATTCCGTATAGGATTTTGTTGGCCGACGGCCCGGGCAGATGCCCAGGACTTAGTCCAGAGATGCGTTGGTTGTCAGCTCTTTGCTAATCAGAGCCATATGCCGCCTACCGCCCTCAAAACTATACCCATTACCTGGCCGTTCGCGGTCTGGGGGCTTGATATGGTTGGACCCCTTAAAGGGGGAACCCACAAGCAACGGTACCTATTGGTCATGGTGGATAAATTCACCAAATGGATAGAGGCCAAGCCGGTCAAAACGGCAGATTCCGGACCAGTGATAGACTTTACATCCGGGGTGGTACATCGTTACGGAGTCCCCCACAACATCATCACCGACAACGGCACGAACTTCACAGCCGACGAGGTTAAGTCATGGTGTAAGAATATGGGCATCAAGCTCGAGTACGCTTCAGTCTATCACCCTCAAACCAACGGTCAAGTGGAATGAGCAAATGGTCTAATAATGAGCGGCATTAAACCCAGACTAGTGCGGTCACTTACTAAATCTGACACGCACTGGGTCGAGGAGCTCGACTCCGTACTCTGGGGGCTGCGGACAATGCCTAACCGTACTACCGGATTCACACCATTTTTTATGGTATACGGTGCAGAGGCAGTCTTACCTTGCGACATTATTCATGACTCACCTCGAGTGCGCATGTACGAGGAAAGAGAGGCCGAGCTGGATCGGCAGGACAGCTTGGACACATTGGAGGAAGAACGCGACGTCGCCAAAGCTCATTCCGCATTCTATCAGCAGCAGGCTCGAAGATATCAAAGTAGAGAAGTACGGGCCAAGACTTACAACGTTGGTGAACTAGTTCTACGCCTGCCGGACAAGAAAAAGGACAAGCTCAAGCCCAAGTGGGAGGACCCTTTCATTATCGATCAAGTCCTGACCGGCGGAGCATACCGTCTACGAAATGCGTCGGATAACCGACTCGAGCTGAACCCATGGAACGCAGCCCGCCTCCGAAGATTCTATGCCTAGCGCCGGAGTAAGAGTTCGTCCCCTCCCTCCGTCCAAATTTTTATACCTTGGATGTCTTTTGTTTCTCTTTTCATGCCTTTTTATTCAAAAGCCCTTGCGGGCCTATTTTTGCATTTTTCGCATACGCATGAGGTGCCATCCGCACTCATTATTCCTGGGGGCTTCTTTTACAGAAGCTCAATTATACGGGTTTCATACCCAGCACATGTGTCAAGCTTCCACATGTACCTTTTACTCGCCATTATATGCATCGATATGACTTAAGTTTTGGCCAAGCTGGTTTGCCTGGCTCCTGTGCTTACCCCTACTTTCCCGATTGTTCGGCTAGGAGGTAAAGGGAGCACCTCTGCGATTGTTACTGCCCGGTCAGCCGGATGTGTACCTTAGACTGGGTGAAGCCGAAAGCTAGCGTTCTTAAGGGAATATTCGGTCGATGACTTAAAAGATGACTTTTTACCTATTTATCTATCTGCCCCCAGATGTTTTACTGCTTTCTTTGCAGTCCGGACATGCACTTTAGGGCATGCCTCCCAGCGAAAGGAACCCTTAACGGAACTATTCTCCCTGGAAGATGTTTCTTACTAACCATGTAATATAACATAACTAGTTGGGCACTTGTCTGATAAAGCACTAATGACCCCTACGCCTGGTCTCCATGCATACCACGGTTGTTTCTTAACCAAAAAGGTATTCGGACACACTCCGGACTCTAGGGTCCCGAGGTTGAAGCGAAAAGGTCGGCAAAGACAAACGATCTACAATCCGGCTAGAAGGCATTTCACATGTCACTTTAAAGGAAAACATACATTGTCAAATTTACTGATTGTATTCCTCCTCAATCCCGTCTAACAGGCTGTCTAATTTACAGTCCCGTTGGGAAAATTTAGCAGCCAATTCTACTTGGTTGTATACTAAACTCACACGGATCTCCTTCCCATCGGGCCCCACCGGTCCAACTTCAGCCATGTGGTTGGGATCCGCCTTCTTGTAACGCGTCTTCACCATGGCCCAAGCCTCCCTGGCACCTTGACGGCAAGCCGAAATCTTCCACAAACGGAAGCGCTGCCGCACTCCCTGTAGCTTCTCCGAAAGCTCCCCAAGGCCCTCGGGTAGGGAGAGGGCTGGCCATAAAGCCTGGACGACGCCGCTCATTGCCTGCCGAACTCGTTCGAGCAGTTGCAACAGCTCGGGAAGTTGATCACCCGTTGATATGGGCATCTCCTCGGCCGAGCGACCTGTGAGTATACCTACAAGACATACTATGTCAATTTGCTTCTTCGCCGAACTCTTCTTTCAAAAGGAGTCCGCTCAAGCACTTACTATAAATGCTGCGACGAAACCGCTGATTCTCCTTAACGGAGCCGGACAGCTCGGCTCGAGCGCCTTTCAGCTCTTCTCCGAGCTTGGCGTTGGCATCCTGGAGCCTGTTCCTTTCTTGCTGAACTCTATTCAGCACACTCTCGCCGGCCTTTAGCTGGCGCAGCAATGCTTGCCTGTCCGGATCTTGTCCGGCGGCACCTGCAATGTCATTATTAGACTCGCGCGCACGCCGCACAGCGCTTATATTTAATAATAAAAATGTGTTACCAGGAGGGGTCTCTGCGTCTCCTCCCGCGGCAGCAAGTGCGGCCTCAAGTTGTGCCTTGCAATCTTGCAGCTCCCGAGACAGCTGGGCATTCTTCTCGGTAAGAGCCTGCGTTTTCAAATGATCCTTAAATCAGTTAACATAACTACTTTAAGTCTCGGGGGCTACTGGTATATATAACCATTAAAATTCCTTTACCCGCATGTCTTTCACATACTGCTCCGTGGCTCTGGTAAAACCATCTTGAGCGGCACAGAGATGCGCGTCCCCCGCATTAAAGGCGTCTAATGCCTCAGGGGAGAAGAATGCTTCACGAAATACTTTATGGCGGCGCCTATGGTTCATGGCGCTCTCCACCTCAGACTTGGTGGCGGACAGTCTGTCGGTATCCTCTGTTGGAGAAGGATCCGGCCCGCGTCTTGCGCTTGCCTCCCCCTCCAGGCCGGGCGCTGGAGCCTGGCCGATGTGGGTTGGATTAGCAACTTCCGCACCCACAGTCCGGCGAGCGTTTTTTCTCCTATAAAGATCATGAGCACTCAGACGCTTCCTAGGAATGTCGCTCTGAAAATTCAAATACGAGCTATACCTTTGCGGCGACGTTTCTGTCCGCACTGTGCTCCTTTTCCGCCTGTTGGTCCGGACTGACCTCTGTAGGTTAGCCGCCGTAGGCTCGGCTTCCCGCCGTGAAGGCGCTTCCTACAAAATACCATCGTTCGCGAAGGTTAGAAATGGGCAGGGTAGAGATAATGGTGTCCGGACTTTGGTTGCAGTCACCTGGGAAGCCGGACACAGTCCGGGGTAGTCCGCCGTAATGGCCACCAAAGCATTGTCTATGCTGAGCTGGTGAAACACCCCGTCGATCAGCTCCACCTCGATGTCCGGATCCTCTTCGGAGGCCGGATCTAGGGATCTTCTCGGATCCTCGGGTTGCGGAGCAGGACTTGCCATGTCCTCCACAGTCCGGCGTAGATCCTGCGCCGAAGACATAATGTAAGAAGCCTAAACTTCGAAAGCATGGGTTGAGCCCTTAAAGGTGTTCGCTTACCCAGCCTCTAGGGTCGATCATGGAAAACCCATTCAAAGGGTTCGTTCGAAGGAAGTCCTCCTTCTCCCCCTTGTACAGGCTGGACAGGATCTCCACCAGATCCTCGGTCGAATCCGGCCCTTTGCGGCCATGACGGGTGGCATCGTCTTCCCCGTTGAAATCCCACATGGGGTGGCCTCTGTATTGCAATGACTGTACCCCCTGCATGATGCATGTCACCATGACTCCGATCATGGTCAAGCCAGAATGGGCCATTAATCTTATTCGGCCCATCAAGTAATGGACGCTCTTGTCTTCCTCCAATCGGGGGCTCCGTGGGTGCCAGCTGAGGCGTTTCTTCAAAGGAGCAGCACTAAACTCCGGGAGGCCAATCCGGACTGGGTCCGGCAGCGGAGCGTCTCCTATATAAAACCACTCTGAAGGCCAGTCTTCGGACGCCTTCTTGGGAGTACCGGATGGGTATCCGGTCCCGGCAATGCGCCATATTTCGGCGCCGCCCACTTGATATATGGACCCCTCGTGAGAACGGGGTACGATGCAGAACAACCTCTTCCAGAATGCAAAATGGGGCTCAATGCCCAGGAATAGCTCACAAAGAGCTACATAGCCCGCGATATGCAGGACAGAGGCGGGCGTGAGGTGGTGGAGCTGGAGTCCGTAGAACTCCAGGAGCCCGCGGAGGAACGGATGTATTGGGAATCCGAGTCCCCTTATCAGATAAGGGACGAAGCATACTCGCTCCCCTTTATTGGGGCTTGGGGTAGCCTCCGCTTGCCTCCCACCTTGATAAGTAACCAGTCCGGCCCGGACAGGGACCATGAAGGCCGGAGGGAGATATCCCCCCGCTTGGAGCTTCGCTAGCTCGTTGTGCGAAACTGAGCACCTCCTCCAATCCCCTGGCGGTGGGCTGGGAGCGCGAGAAGAGGAGCCGCGTCGACGGTCCATGATGGAATGGATTTTTAGGTCAAGGGCGCTCCGATGAACTATTCGCGGAAGGAAGATGGTGTGATTTGGATCTGGATTTTTGCCTCTTTTGTAGGCGAACGACTCGCACGACTAGGGGGTGAAACGTAAAAGACACCCTGGCTTTTCGCATTCGTGCGACGCATGGAAAAATGCCATTATTGGGCGTAGAAGCCGAGAAGCACAGTGTTTATGGTGAGGCCGGACACTGTTCGGCAGGTACATGGAACTTGAAGGGAGAACCCGCCTTGCAACACCGAAGACTATAAACACGCTGGACTTATCATCATTGAAGCCTGGTTCGGGGGCTACTGAGGGAGTCCTGGACTAGGGGGTGTCCGGACAGCCGGACTATCATCGTCCGCTGGACTCCAAGACTACGAAGATACAAGATTGAAGACTCTGTCCCGTGTCCGGATGGGACTTTCCTTGGCGTGGAAGGCAAGCTTGGCGATACGGATATGTAGATCTCCCACCATTGTAACCGACTCTGTGTAACCCTAGCCTCCTCCGGTGTCTATATAAACCGGAGGGCTTTAGTCCGTAGGACACAACATACATTACAACAATCATACCATAGGCTAGCTTCTAGGGTTTGGCCTCCTTGATCTTGTGGTAGATCCACTCTTGTACTACCCATATCATCAATATTAATCAAGCAGGACGTAGGGTTTTACCTCCATCGAGAGGGCCCGAACCTGGGTAAAAACATCGTGTCCCTCATCTCCTGTTACCATCCGCCTAGACGCATAGTTCGGGACCCCCTACCCGAGATCCGCCGGTTTTGACACCGACAATGATCCAAGTAAAAAGCTTCAGTAGTGTGATAGATTTTGAGTGGTTCTTCAACCATTGGTGTAATAGGTACAATGATTTTTTTTAGTATTTTGCGTTTCCTACCCATAATTAAAGATAGAAAACAACTAAGAATAGCAAATAAAAATTACTTAGTGATAAAGCAAACAAGCACACACGAGAATAGTCACCCCACGCTATGACTCCCTGACAACGGTGCCAAAAAAAGGTCTTGATAACCCACAAGTATAGGGGGTCAATTGTAGCCTCTTTCGATAAGTAAGAGTGTCGAACCCAACGAGGAGCTAAAGGCAGAACAAGTATTCCCTCAAGTTCTATCGACCACCGATACAACTCTACGCACGCTTGACATTCGCTTTACCTAGAACAAGTATGAAACTAGAAGTACTTTGCAGGTGTGATAGGATAGGTTTGCAAGATAATAAAAAGCACGTAAATAAAAAGTAGGGGCTGTTTATATGAAGACACATCTAAATTAGTTTTAGTAGAGAGCTTTTTGTCACGAGAAAGTTATTTGTCCCTAGGTAATCGATAACTAAACTAGTAATCACTATTGCAATTTTATTTGAGGGAGAGGCATAAGTTAACATACTTTCTCTTCTTGGATCATATGCACTTATTATTGGAACTCTGGCAAGCATCCGCAACTACTAAAGATCATTAAGGTAAAACCCAACATTAGCATTAAAGCATCAAGTCCTCTTTATCCCATACGCAACAACCCCCTTACTCGGGTTTATGCTTCTGTTACTCAAGCAACCCACTATAGGCGAATCATGAACGTATTGCAACACCCTACAACGAGAATCCCTCATGCTTGCGCGACACAGAGAGCACCATAGGACAACACCAATAATAAAACATGCAACTCAAACCAATCACGATCATCAATTAACCCATAGGACAAAACATATCTACTCAAACATCATAGGATAGCCATACATCATTAGGAAATAATATATAGCGTTGAGCACCATGTTTAAGTAGAGATTACAATGGGTAAAAGAGAGGTTACACCACTGCATAGAGGGGGGAAGAGTTGGTGATGAGGGCGGTGAAGTTGTTGGTGTAGATCACGGTGATGATGATGGCCCCGGCGGTGTTTCGACGCCACCGGAAGCAAGGGGGAGAGAGCCCCCCTTCTTGTTCTTCTTCCTTGACCTTCTCCCTAAATGGGAGAAGGGTTTCCCCTCTAGTCCATGGCCTCCATGGCTTGGGAGGGGCGAGAGCCCCTCCGAGATTAGATCTGTCTCTCTGTCTCTCTCTGTTTCTGCGTTTTAGATTCTGGCCTTTCACTGTTTCTTATATTCCCGGAGATCCGTAACTCCGATTGGGCTGAAATTTTAACACGATCTCTATCCGGATATTAGATTTCTTGCAGCGAAAGAAGGGCACCAACCTCCTTACGGGGTGTCAACAGGGTCAGGGGTGCGCCCCCTGCCTCATGGCCCCCTCGGGCATCATCTCGCGTTGATTCTTCTTTTAGAAATTCATAAATATTCCAAAAAAAAATCTTCGTAAATTTTTATCCCGTTCGGACTCCGCTTGATATGGGTTTTCTGCGAAACAAAAAACATGCAACAAACAGGAACTGGCACTGGGCACTGTATCAATATGTTAGTCCCAAAAATAGTACAAAAAGTTGCCAAAAGTATATGAAAGTTGTATAATATTGGCATGGAATAATCAAAAATTATAGATACGATGGAGACGTATCAACCATGCTCTAGAGATAGCACCTGTAACTGCTCTGGCCCTAGATCCGAAGCAGATTGCACCATCCGAGGACGGGATGCTCAACCCCTCTATGGAAGCCGCAGACTCAGCGGCGTTGGAGCTGCACACAAATCCAACCTTGAACGGGGCCCGTGTCTTCAGAACCTCAGATCCGTCTTCGGCCATAAGTTCCGAACCGCGTACATCCGCGCCCATCAAACCTGATCAGGCGCCAATCGTCGAGTTCAGCTCCGCGGACATCTTCCGGCACTCACCTTTAGGCGATGTGCTAAACTCACTAAAAACCCTCTCCTTGTCAGAGGACTCTCAACCGAACTATATACGACTTGAATTGGAAGCTGATGATGGAAAATTCCGCTTCTCACCCACCACCCACTTCATACCCACTATCGAAGACTTAACCGACATGCTCGACTACGACTCCGAAGACATTGACGGTATGGACGACGATGCTGGAGAGGACCAGGCACAAAAACCACCGCTTACAGGGCGCTGGACAGCCACCTCCTCGTATTACGTATACATGGTGGATACACCCAAAGAGAACGACGGCGACAATGAAAATCCAGTCAAGGATAAGCCTCCTGAGATACAGCCAAAGCACCGGCATCAGCGGCGCCACTCCTAAGCCACGCTGTGGTAAAAACAGCAATACCGTCACAGGAGAAAACAATACTCCGGACGATGCCGAATACAATGAAGACCCCGTTGAGCCAACCTCCGAATAAGACGAATCGGAAGTTGGGTGAGTTATCCCTGACGAACAGGCCATGAATGAAGACTCGGAGGACAGTAGCTACCTTCCGCTCTCCGAGGACGAGGTGAGCCTTGGCAATGAAGACTTTATCGTGCCTGAGGAGCCCGTTGAATAGGAGCGCTTTAAGCGCCGGCTAATAGCCACTGCAAGGAGCCTGAAAAAGAAGCAGCAGCAGCATCAAGCTGATCTAGATCTGCTCAATGACAAATGGACTAATGTCCTGGCAGCCGAGGAATACGGCCTCGAACGCCCAACCAAAAGCTACCCAAAGCGCAAATTGTTACCCCAATTCAACGATGAGACGTTGGAGCCCATCCTACTAGCGAATAATGCGACTGACCGACCACCACGTGGCCATGACAAAGCGGCAACTCGAGCCGAACACCAGCCCGCACTACCTCACTGCAAAAAGAAAAACACAACAGCTCGGGGATACACATATGACCTTCGGCATGACCTGGAAAACAGAGCAGGATAGGCCAGATCGATCTATGGATCATGGGGGCATGCCCCGATGCGCGATGATGGCCACCCGGCCGGACGTGACAAATATAACCACATCCGGGCCGAAAACCGCAGACGAACTCCATCCGAGCTACATCACGACTTGGCCCAATATAGAGGCGCCGCACACCCCCTTTGCTTCACTAATGAAGTAATGGAACATGAATTCCTGGAAGAGTTTAAACCCGTGAACATCAAATCATATGATGGGACAACAGACCCCGCAGTGTGGATTGAGGATTTCCTTCTCCATATTCATATGGCCCGCAGTGATGATCTTCATGCCATCAAATATCTCCCGCTAAAACTCAATGGACCAGCTCGACACTGGTTGAACAGTCTGCCCGAAAACTCCATTGGCAGCTGGGAAGACTTGGAAGATGCCTTCCTCGACAACTTCCAAGGTACATATGTCCGACCTCCAGATGCCAATGACTTAAGTCACATAGTTCAACAGCCCAGAGAGTCAGCCAGGAAATTCTGGACTAGGTTCTTAACTAAAAAGAACCAGATCGTCGACTATCCGGATGCCGAAGCCCTAGCGGCCTTTAAGCAGAGCATCTACGATGAATGGCTTGCCCGACACCTCGGCCAGGAAAAGCCGAAGTCCATGGCAGCCCTCACGGCACTCGTGACCCGCTTCTGTGCGGGTGAAGATAGCTAGCTAGCCCGTAGCAAGAACAATACAAGCGAACCTGGCACTTCTGAAGCCAGAAACAGCAATGGCAAGCCCCGACTCAACAGACACAAGCATCAAAACAACGGTGACAACACCATTGACACGGCGTTCAACACCGGATTCAGTGGCTCTAAGTCCGGTCAGCAGAAGAAGCCATAAAAAAGAAACAATCCGAGCTCGTCCAGTTTGGACCGCATACTCGATCGTCCATGTCAAATCCATGGCACCCATGATAAACCAACCAATCATACCAACAGAGAGTGTTGGGTTTTTAAACAGGCCGACAAGTTAAATGGCGAGAACAAGGAGAAGGGGTCCCAAAGCGAGGTCGATGACGAGGAGCCCCGGCCACCAAACACAGGGGGACAGAAGAAGTCCCCCCCCAAGTTAAAACGGTGAACATGATATAGGGTACCCATATCCCCAAGAGGGAGCGCAAGCGTGCGCTCAAGGATGTCTATTTGATAGAGCCAGTCGCCCCAAAGTTCAACCCATGGTCATCCTGCCCGATCACCTTTGACTGAAGGGATCATCCGACCAGTATCCATCATGGCAGTTCACCACACTGGTCCTCGACCCAATCATTGATGGGTTCCATCTGACACGAGTCCTCATGCACGGTGGCAGTAGCCTAAACCTGCTTTATCAGGATACAATGTGCAAAATGGGTATTGATCCCTCGAGGATCAAGCCCACAAAAACCACCTTTAAAGGTGTCATACCAGGTGTAGAGGCCTGTTGGGATCTACGGTAGGGTGCGTCGAGTGCAAATAAAAAAAATCCTACAAGCAGAACAACCAAGAACATGCTACGGGAGATGGATCACAGATCGTTACCACTAGACGCGCAGTGTCGTGCAGCGGAAGAAGAGTTGGGGCAGCGCGTCCACGTGGATCGTGTCCTCCTCGTCCGATCTCCCTCGGACAGCCGGTCGTCTGATCCCACGTACAAGTTCGCCGGAGCGGCGCAGGTGCACCGCCTCTAACGGTATCTGCGCGTGCAGGAGGAACACCGTGTGGAGGACTGCTAGGTCCGATCACACAGTCGGCGGCGAGTGGAGCTGGCTATATGCAACACATGCAAACCCTAGTCGCAGCGCCGAAGTGATCAACTGCATGAGTATGCCTCACCTCCACTTTATATAGGCGTCCGTCGCAGGCTCAACACTTGGGCCTCGCACGGACCCTAAAGCCCAAAGTCTACTCAGTCACGTTCCTAGTCCAGTTCGAATCACATCCGACCAGTGTCCTGCGAACCGACCTCGTAGGTTCCTTCCCTTAAGCGCGCGACCCCTTAGGTTCAAGTCGGCTTTGTCACAGTTCGAATCACCTCCGACCTGCACGGTTGGTAGCGGCCTCTAGCAAGGCATGCCGACCACCAAGCAGACTATGAAGCTGGTTAGGCAAACCTGTACAACGTGTCACACTTCTGTTCCCTTTGCCGCACGATATATGTTGTCAGGCTCAAGGCGAGACAGTTATCCTTGTGCTAGCCCAACCTCTTTCTCATTCCAGTGATACCGACCACAATCCGGATTATCTCATAATCCTTGTTGCATGGCCATGCTTCTCTTGGTCGGATCACACGAGGGGCCCAGAGTATATCTCTCCTAATCGGAGGGGCAAATCCCATCTTGCTCGACCATGTCTCGCAGCATGGGACTAGACAAACCCGAAACCTACCTTTGTAACTACCCAGTAATGGAGTAGCGTTTGGTCGGCCCAAAGCAAGTCTGTCACTATCCCGAGTACATGCGTCAGCTTAGGTCTTAGGACATAGAATGTATGTTGTACTAGAGACTCACAGATGACATATCACTGCGTCTCATAGTTGGGTCTGTCCAACTCGGACCTTATCTCGACTCGGATCCGACTATGTCGAATCCAACTAGACCTTTCCAAGTCCATATTATCCGGTTAGCATCCAATGCTCCATGGCTAGTGAGACCAAGCCTCGACCGTGTCATATGCTAGTCTAGTCGGCTGCGCGTCCACACAGCCCTTTCGACTAGGGACCTTTTAGGACAGTCATCATACAATGCATAGTCCCACAAACAAGTCACGTACTTGCTGATATACATCATTGATAATGTCCAAGGACTATCTTAATTCATAAACACATAGGAAATATCATCATACATGATTGCCTCTAGGGCATATCTCCAACAGTCTCCCACTTGCACTAGAGTTAATCAAATAGACATCGAATGCCCATAGCTCTAACGTGCGCCTCATGCTTGGGTTGTGGAAGCGGCTTAGTCAACGGATCTGCAACATTTGCATCCGTGTGAATCATGCATAACTCTACATCACCATTCTTTACGATCTTTCGTATCAGGTGATATTTCTGATCTATGTGTCTGACCTTGTGGTGATTCCTCGGCTCCTTGGCTTGTGCAATGGCACCAGAATTATAACAATAAAGTTCCAGCGGTTTCACCGAGACTGGGAAAATACCAAGATGATCCAGAAAATGCCGGATCCAAACACCTTCCTTTGCAGCTTCACAAGCCGCAATGTATTCGGCTTCTATGGTAGAATCGGCCACTGTATCCTGCTTGGAACTCATCCAGTGCACTGCTCCTCCATTCAGGATGTACACGAATCCGGATAGTGATCGACAATCATCTCTGTCGGTTTGGAAACTAGCATCGGCATAACCCCTTACGACGAGCTCTTCCTCGCCTCCATATACTAGGAACATCTCTTTAGTCCTTTTCAGGTACATCAAAATATTCTTTACCGCTGCCCAGTGACTCTCACCTGGGTTGGCCTAGTATCTGCTTGTTAGGCTTATTGCAAAAGCAACATCAGGCCTTGTACATATCATGGCATACATGATGGATCCGATTGCTGAAGCATATGGAATCCTACTCATCCTGCTTCGCTCGTCAGATGTCGAAGGACTCTGAGTCTCGCTTAGCCTTATACCATGTGAGAGTGGCAAGAACCCTTTCTTCGCCTCACTCATGTTGAACGGCTTCAACCCTTTATCTATGTACGTGCTCTGGCTTAAGCCGAGCAGCCTCCTTGATCTATCTCTATAGATCTTAATGACTAAAATATAGACTGCCTCACCAAGGTCCTTCATCGAAAACTTGTCATTCAATGATTCCTTGGCCGAGTTAAGCATCGAAATATTGTTCCCGATCAACAATATGCCATCCACATACAAGATCAAAAACACTATCGAGCTCCCACTTAACTTCTTGTATAAACAAGAGTCCTCTTTGCTTTTGATGAAACCGAGACCAGTGACGACCTCATCAAAACAAATGTTCCAACTCCAAGATGCTTGGTTAAACCCATAAATGGATCTCTTGAGCTTTCTTACCTTACTAGTGCCAGTCGGATCGACAAAACCCTCGGGCTGTATCATATACACGTCCTCAGTTAAATTTCCATGAAGAAAGCCGTTTTGACATCCATCTGCCATATCCCATAATCGAAATATGCAGCTATAGCTAGTACGATCCTCACTGACATCAACATCGCTATCGGCGAGTAAGTCTCGTCGTAGTCAATTCCTTGAACTTGTCCATAACCTTTAGCGACAAGCTGAGCTTTGTGCATCAGAACATTTCCATCCACATCGGTTTTCTTCTTAAAGACCCGTTTGCAACCAATGGCCGTTATGCCAGGCGGCGGATCAACCAAGTCCGAGACTTGATTCTCATCCATGGACTTTAACACGGATCTCATGGCCTCTAGCCATGCCTCGGAATCTGGGATCACTATCGCTTCCGCATACGTGGCCGGCTCGTTGCTTTCTAGCAAGAATACATCATGCACTCTGCGCAATCTTTCCGACCTCCATGGTTCCGGTGCCGCTTTCACTACAGGTTCCCTGACTGACTCCGGTATGATCTCATCACCAGCCGAGCCATCCCCGAGTGGTCCTCGAATTTCTTCAAGTCGAACCATCCTCCCACTGGCCTCCCGACTGAGAAACTCTTTCTCAAGGAAAACCCCGTTCCGAGCAACAAACACTTTGTTCTCTTCCCGGTTGTAGAAGCTATATCCAAGGGTTTCCCTTGGATACCCCCCGAATATGCATTTATCCAATTTAGGTGTAAGCTTGTCTGACATAAGTCGCTTGACAAATGCTTCACAACCCCAAATCTTTAGAAAAGACAAACTGGGACTCTTCTCGGTCGACATCTCATGTGGAGTCTTGTCTACAGATTTTGATGGTACCCTATTAAGTGTGAAAGCTGCAGTTTCTAGAGCGTATCCCCAGAATGACAAGGGTAAATCCGATTTGCTCATCATTGACCGGACCATGTCCAACAAGGTCCTATTCGTCCATTCCGACACACCGTTTCTCTGTGGCGTACCTGGAGGTGTGAGCTGAGGTACTATACCTCGGCCTTTTAGGTGATCATCAAACTCTTGGCTCATGTACTCACCTCCACGATCAGATCACAGAAGCTTTATAGTCTTGCCGAACTGATTCTCAACCTCGTTCTGAAACTCTTTGAACTTTTTAAAAGTTTCCGACTTGTGCCTCATCAAATAGATATATCCATATCTACTCAAGTCGTCGGTAAAAGTCACGAAGTACTGATAGCCACCTCTGGCAGTTGTGCTCATTTGACCACACACATCACTATGTATAAGTTCCAATAGCTCAGACACCCTCTGGCAACTCTTTGCGAAAGGAGACTTAGTCATATTGCCGAGCAAGCATGATTCACATGTCTCGAACGACCCAAAGTCGGACGAAGTTAGGAGCCAATTATCATGGAGCTTCTTCATGTGTTTCAGACTAATGTGTCCAAGCCGGCAATGCCAGAAGTATGTCGGATTTAGCTCATTGGGCTTATGCCTCTTGACATTCACGTTATAGACCGGTTCATGTTCTATATTCAATATAAATAGCCCATCAACAATATCGAACAACCATTATCCTTTAAATTGAATTCATAACCTTGACACATCAAACATGAGGCAGAAATAATGTTCCGACTAAGTGCAGGAATGTAATAACAATTATTCAATTCCATAATGAATCCGGAAGGAAGCTGGAGCTGCATCGTGCCGACCTCCAACGCAACAACTCTTGCTTTGTTGCCGACCCTGATGTCAATCTCCCCTTGTGCCACACGCCTAGTTCTTACAAGCCCCTGCATCGAGTTGCAAATATGAACAACCGACCCGGTATCAAATACCCAAGAGCTACTAGGTATGTCACCAAGGTAAATGTCTATAACATATGCAGCAAGTGTACCTTTGCCTGAAGAAGCATTCCCGGCCTTCTTGCCATGCTCTGCAAGCCACTTGCTACAGTTCCTCTTCTAGTGACCGGTCTTCTTGCAGTGATAGCAAACGGTCTTCGAGTCCGGTCCAGACTTCGGCGCAGCAGCGGAGGTTACCGTCTCCGTGCCCTTTGCCTTAGCCTTTTTCTTGGACCAACTCTTCTTGAACTTAGCCGATTTTTGCACCATCAACACTTGATGTGTGCCTTTCTTAATATCCTGCTCTGCCACTTTGAGCATCCCATGCAATTTAGTGAGCTTCTTATCCATGCCATGCATATGATAGTTCGAGATGAACGTCCCATAGCTGGGCGGAAGAGAACCCAGAACAGCATCAGTAGCCAGCTCATCCAAGAGCAGGAAGCCCAAACGATCCAAAGCTTGCACATATCCGATCATCTTGATCACATGTGGGCTCAGTGGATCACCTTCCTTCAGCTTGCAATCCATCGAGGATCGCCAGACGTTGAACCTTTCGGTCGTAGCCTGTGTCTGAAACATGCTCTTGAGACTCTCGATCATATTCTAAACCTCAACATTTTCGAAATGCTGTTGCAAATCGGGCTCCATACAAGCCAGCATCAGACAACTGATCTCCGTTGATTCATCAACGAGTTTCTGGTAGGCATTCATAGTTGTGGCATTAGCATTATCGGTAGGTTCCTCTGGAAGTGGATCATCTAGAACATGTTCCCTTTTATCTTGCTTGAGAACAATTCTCAGATTTCTATACCAGGTGGTAAAGTTTGTTCCATTCAGTTTATCCTTTTCCAGAATTGATTTCAATGCAAAGTTGGGTTGAGTAGGTGGTGCCATTGATCTACAACAGAAAATATGCAATCACTAAGCAATGTGTTTATGTAGAGTAATTCTAGCCTAAACAGAAATACTCCCACTGAAGTTAGCATCCCTCCGCAAACTCTCAGTGATTCAGGATCCGACTAGCGCATGCGACTAGTGAGCTTTAGCATCACTGCTAGCCAACATACCTATCCGGTAAGCAACTCCTTGCTAATCGTATCTCTATATGACTCTTGTCTGTCGGGAAGGTATCTCATACCCCTGCTCCCAACCTTCTTTGCCGCAAGGCCCAACACCGTTTTGATAGCCTTGTCAAGTTAACCTGATGCAGTGCATGTCCATGTCCGACACGAACCCTTCAGTTCAAGGACATCCAGCAGCACCTCAATTTTATGAGCCGACTACTAGACGTACTTGACGTGTGAAGGTGCAACATCGTGGATGGCAATTCGCTTGATATTCATGAGGGAGCATTCTACCATTCTAACATGCATAGAACCAAAGAAGCATAACAATCACAAATGAACACATATTGTGAAATAGTATGGCTCCTTCATGGATGTTCTTCCAGGTCGGCTCCGACTCCGATGACCATCTATGAACTCCAACTTGTTTGTCACGCCGGGATGCCAAGCCACCAACCTGATCTCTATTATCCAGCTACTACAACTAGTAATGAATTTTACATAGAGTCACAAGTCGACACGCATGTCGTTATACAATATAATGACAACACTTTGGCTCCTGCCGGCTGACAAACATGACACGCATGCCACGTATAAATTACACACATGCACCACATACACATGAGCCATACTATTCACATCAAACCTACAAAACAAAGTTATGCATAGAATCGCATCCGAACTCCGTTCACGCCGAATTTTCTGATTTGACCGATCATATCGATCATCGCGAATCCGATTCAGATTTACGTTTCACTGTTAACCCCGATGGCGGATGACCGGCTGGTAGGGGTAGATCATGTCACGACCTCATCGATCCCGATTGACAGGAAACATAGCCTCAACGATCCCCATGTGCAGTTGATCACATCAACCGTGCACATAGCCGATCTTATAAACGACAACAGATCTCATCTGCCGCCTCCACATATCTAATATGCATACAATCTGAATCCAAATCCTATAGCAGAGGCTCTGATACCATTGTTGGGATCTGCGGTAGGGTGCGTCGACTGCAAATAAAAAAACCTACGCGCAGAACAACCAAGAACATGCTACGGGAGATGGATCACAGATCGTTACCACTAGACGCGCAGTGCCGTGCAACGGAAGAAGAGTTGGGGCAGCACGTCCGCGTGGATCGTCTCCTCCTCGTCCGATCTCCCTCGAACAGCCGGTCGTCTGATCCCATGTACAAGTTCATCGGAGCAGCGCAGGTGCACCGCCTCTAACGGTATCCGCCACCGTGCAGGAGGAACACAGTGTGGAGGACTGCTAGGTCTTATCACACAGTCGGCGACGAGTGGAGGTGGCTATTCGCAACACATGCAAACCCTAATCGCAGCACCGAAGCGATCAACCGCATGAGTATGCCGCACCTCCACTTTATATAGGCGTGTGTCGCAGGCTCAACACTTGGGCCTCGCACGGACCCTAAAGCCCAAAGTCTACTCGGTCACGTTCCTAGTCCAGTTCGGATCACAT
Source organism: Triticum dicoccoides (assembly GCF_002162155.2). Lineage (NCBI taxonomy): Eukaryota > Viridiplantae > Streptophyta > Magnoliopsida > Poales > Poaceae > Triticum > Triticum dicoccoides. The sequence goes on along the minus strand of NC_041393.1, from coordinate 443,786,435 downwards.
CCGACCAGTGTCCTGCGAACCGACCTCGTAGGTTCCTTCCCTTAAGCGCGCGACCCCTTAGGTTCTAGTCAGCTTGGTCACAGTTCGGATCACCTCCGACCTGCACGGTTGGTAGCGGCCTATAGCAAGGCATGCCGACCACCAAGCAGACTATGAAGCTGGTTAGGCAAACCTGTACAACGTGTCACACTTCTGTTCCCTTTGCCGAATGATATATGTTGTCGGGCTCAAGGCGAGATAGTCATCCTTGTGCTAGCCCAACCTCTTTCTCATTCCAGTGATACCGACCACAATCCGGATTATCTCATAATCCTTGTTGCATGGCAATGCTTCTCTTGGTTGGATCACATGAGGGGCCCAGAGTATATCTCTCCTAATCGGAGGGGCAAATCCCATCTTGCTCGACCATGTCTCGCAACATGGGACTAGACAAACCCGAAACCTACCTTTGTAACTACCTAGTCATGGAGTAGCATTTGGTCGGCCCAAAGCAAGTCCGTCACCATCCCGAGTACATGCGTCAGCTCAGGTCTTAGGACATAGAATGTATGTTGTACTAGAGACTCACAGATGACATATCGCTGCGTCTTATAGTTGGGTCTGTCCAACTCGGACCTTATCTCGACTCGGATCCGACTACGTCGAATCCGACTAGACCTTTCCAAGTCCATATTATCCGGTTAGCATCCAATGCTCCATGGCTAGTGAGACCAAGCCATCAACCATGTCATATGCTAGTCTAGTCGGCTGCGCGTCCACACAACCATTTTGACTAGGGACCTTTTAGGACAGTCATCATACAATGCATAGTCCCACAAACAAGTCACGTACTTGCTAATATACATCATTGATAATGTCCAAGGACTATCTTTATTCATAAACACATAGGAAATATCATCATACATGATTGCCTCTAGGGCATATCTCCAACAAGGCCCGCTTTACAGGCTCAATCACACTGGAAGTGGTCTTCTGATCCCCGAACAATTTCCAAAGCAAAGATTTGATCTTCGATATCGTCCCCTTCCGAAGTAGCCATCACACACTGCTTGGAAGAACTGCATTCGCTTGATTCAATGCAATGCCACACTATGCTTATCTGAAGCTCAAGATGCCCACACCACGCGGTGTCATAACAGTCAATGGAAATACGGAACGCTCCCTCTGTACCAAGGAGCACACCGTTGCCCTCGCAGCAGAAGTACAAAGCGACCTTTTTAGGAAGAACCTTAATTCGGCAGCCAAGCTCCCGGACACTTTCAAATGAGTCCAAACTACCCTGTAGCAGGACAGTCCAGACCGTCAAGAGCTTGAATAGCAATTCAGCCTCCGTCCCAGTCCCGACCAAGAGGCGACATTCGTACCGCGCATACATAACTACGCACTTCAAATACCATGGGCATAGACGGAGGCACATCTAGATTGTGGTCCATCGCATGGCTCAACCGCTCCTGGATCCGCATACTTTTATTTTTATTTTTACTTTTCAGGTCTCTTTTCTTTCCCAGGTAGATCCAGGTGACCTGATCGACAAACCTATAGAGGGACGGATACACCAAGACGGCAAGAAGCATTGACGTATGGGGGAATTTCCAGGTGTTCTTTAAATAATTGTTATGCCTGCTTTAAGGACCCGCACGCAGCTCTCCCTTGGTCGTGGCATGTTAAATAGGCCTTTTGCTTATCGCACTATTTTTACAAAATACGCTTCGACGTATTAATCAAACAACAATGGAAAATGGTTTGTGGCCCAATTTCTGTGGCACTAGCCTATTACTTCATTTTTCTTTTTTCTTGATATTTTTATCAATTGCACCCGTACACTATGGTACGTCTCAATTCGCCAAGGGCTTCATTATGCTCCATACTACGGCAACAAAGTCCGAACACTTTTTACAGTACAGTTCGGCACCCCGAACTTGTAGCATTATATGCATCGGCTCTAAATCATGTCTTTGGTCAATAGTTGGGTTGCCCGGCTCCTGTCCTTGCTACCTTACGTTCCGCTATATCGGCTAGGGTAGTAAAGGGAGAACTACTGTGATTGTGTCCTGGTTCATCCGGATGAGCAACTCAGTAGAGAAAGCCGAAAACTAACTGTCATGATGCGGCGTGAGACAGTTAGCTGTTCGAGAGGTTTTTAAATATTTTGTGATTTTTCCCCGCATTTTGCGATGAATCGGTTTTTATCCTATCAGGTGTTGACAACATGCCAAGTTCGGACTTCCGAACACTAGGGGTTGCGCCTAAATTTCCATTGTCGAACTCCTATGGCTAAGTGAGGGTGATAAAGCCACATAGTCCGATTGCCTTGTTCATTGAGCTAAACACCTCCTTTAAGGACCAAACTTTGGAGTAAAGAGTGTTTAGATTTATCCCGAACACGGGGCGGAAGCTAACGACTGGCCAACTCTCAGATTTAACAATACGGCCGCACATGAGGTAAAATTTTAAATAACAAGCATTATATTACATAATGATATTGTTTCATAGTACATGAAGGGATGACATGATCATATTCACTCAAAGATTACATCCTTATCACATTGCTCCGCCACAAGGCGGGATCCCTCCATAACATTGTCAAAGTACAACTCGGGGGTGCGGTGCTCCTTACCCGCGGGTGGTCCCTCGGTCACAAGCTTCGCAGCGTCCATCTTCACCCAATGCATCTTCACTCGGGTGAAGGCCATTCGCACGCCTTCGATGCAGACAGACCACTTGATGGCATCCAGCCGAGGGCAGGCATTGACCAGCTGCTTCACGAGCCCGAAGTAGCTGCTGGGGATGGCTTCGGCAGCCATAGCCGGATTATTAAATCCTTCATGGCTAGTTCGGCCGCCTTGTGCAGTTCGACCAGCTGTTTTAGCTAATCGCTAATGGGCATCGGATGTTCTGGCGCAAGGTATTGCAACCAAAACAGCTTCTCCATGGAGGTCCCCTCTTTGGCTCGGAAGAATTCCGCAGCGTCTGAAACGCTGCACGGCATATCCGCAAACGCCCTTGGAGAATTCCAAATCCGGGTCAGTAAGAGGAACCTTTTATTCACATATTTGCTCTGCATAATAAAGGCCTTACACTCCGTGATTTTTCTGGCCTCCTGGATTTCCTGGAGGGTGGCCTCGGCATCAACCCGGGCATCGTGTGCACTTTGGCGGGCCTCGATGAGTTCGGACTCTTGATCCGTAAGATTGCGCTCCAAGGACTCGCACTTCTTGATGGCGTCCTGGGGCTCTTGCTGGACCTCAATGACCCTGGCCTCGTGCTTCTCACAGGCGGCCTTTTCATTGGCCGCTTCCTCCTCGGCCTCGGCCAGCGCCTTCTTGAGGGTCTCCACCTCGGTCGCCGCTCCTAACAAATTAAATGGCACTTTAGTCAGCACAAATCATTTATCCTTCCTGAATATATACAAGGTTATTGCATACCTTGACTATCTTCCAGCTGCTTTTTCACGCGGCCGAGCTCCTCCTCGGTCCCCTCCAGACTCTGCTTCAGTCCGGAGACTTCAGCAGTGTGAGAGGTCGCAGCCAGCAGGGACGCCTGCTTATTCACATAGACAGTTAAGGTTAGTCTCATGTGAAAATTATTTGATCCTCTGTTCGGCTTTTCTTTCCGAATTCCAGACAGAGTATTAGGGGCTACTATCTATACCGTGATATTATTTTTATAATTGCGATGCTTACCTAAAAGCCTATTAGAAGGCTTGTGCAGGCTTCGGTCAGTCCGCTCTTCGCGGACTGGATCCTCTCAACCACCGTACCCATAAGGATACGGTGTTCTTCAATGATGGAAGCGCCTCGCAGCGCTTCCGGCAAAGTATGCGGCACCTCTGGATGGACATAGGTCACCGGTGGAATAGGCACACCCCCTTCTTTCGAAAGAGGCCGCTAGCCTAATTCCGGAGCCGTATAGGTCTCCAGAATTATATTGGGCTGGGGTTCGAATTTGATATGGCTCCCATCGCTAGTGTCCATGGGGATTTGCTCCTCCATGTGTCCAGCGGATGAGGCTTCTATTGTGGAACGTAGTAATTTCAAAATTTCCTACGCACACGCAAGATCATGGTGATGCATAGCAATGAGAGGGGAGATTGTTGTCCACGTACCCTCGTAGACTAAAAGCGGAAGCATTAGAACAACCCGGTTGATGTAGTCGTACGTCTTCACAATCTGACCGATCCAAGTACCGAACATACGGCACCTCTGAGTTCAGCCCACATTCAGCTCGATGACGATCCCCGGACTCCGATCCAGCAGGGTGTCGGGGAAGAGTTCCGTTAGCACGACGGCATGGTGACGGTGATGATGTTCTACCGACGCAGGGCTTCGCCTAAGCACCGCTACGATATGACCGAGGTGGAATATGGTGGAGGGGGCACCGCACACGGCTAAGGAACGATCACGAAGATCAACTTGTGTGTCTATGGGGTGCCCCCTACCCCCGTATATAAAGGAGCAAGGGAGGAGGAGGCCGGCCCTAGGAGGAGGGCGCACCAAGGGGAGACCTACTCCCACCGGGAGTAGGACTCCTTCTTTCCTAGTCCAACTAGGAGAAGGGGGGAAAGGAGGGAAGTGGAGAAGGAAGGGAGAGGGGGCCCGCGCCCCAAACCCCTTGTCCAATTCGGACTGGGCTTGGGAGGGGCGCGCGCCACCTCCTGGCTCCTTCCCACTAAGGTCCATTAAGGCCCAATACTCTTCTCCGTATTCCCGTAACTCCCCGGTATTCCGAAAAATACCCGAATCACTCGGAACCTTTCCGATGTCTGAATATAGTCGTCCAATATATCGATCTTTATGTCTCGACCATTTCGAGACTCCTCGTCATGTCCCCGATCTCATCCGAGACTCCGAACTCCTTCGGTACATCAAAACTCATAAACTCATAATAAAATGTCATCGAAACCTTAAGCGTGCGGCCCCTACGGGTTCGAGAACTATGTAGACATGATCGAGACATGTTTCCGGTCAATAACCAATAGAGAAACCTGGATACTCATACTGGCTCCTACATATTCTACGAAGATCTTTATCGGTCAAACCGCATAACAACATACGTTGTTCCCTTTGTCATCGGTATGTTACTTGCCTGAGATTCGATCGTCGCTATCTCAATACCTAGTTCAATCTCGTTACCAGCAAGTCTCTTTACTCGTTATGTAATGCATCATTCCGTAACTAACTCATTAGTTACATTGCTTGCAAGGCTTATAGTGATGTGCATTACCGAGAGGGCCCAGAGATACCTCTCCGACAATCGGAGTGACAAATCCTAATCTCGAAATACGCCAACTCAGCATGTACCTTTGGATACACCTATAGAGCTCCTTTATAATCACCCAGTTACGTTGTGACGTTTGGTAGCACACAAAGTGTTCCTCCGGTAAATGGGAGTTCCATAATCTCATAGTCATAGGAACATGTATAAGTCATGAAGAAAGCAATAGCAACATACTAAACGATCAAGTGCTAAGCTAATGGAATGGGTCAAGTCAATCACATCATTCTTCTAATGATGTGATCCCATTAATCAAATGACAACTCATGTCTATGGCTAGGAAACACAACCATCTTTGATCAACAAGCTAGTCAAGTAGAGGCATACTAGTGACACTATGTTTGTCTATGTATTCACACATGTATTACGTTTCCGGTTAATACAATTCTAGCATGAATAATAAACATTTATCATGAAATAAGGAAATAAATAATTACTTTATTATTGCCTCTAGGGCATATTTCCTTCAGCTTCACCCTCTGGCGCCGCCCTGACGGCCTCTTGAGGCTCTCCTGGCCTGGGATCCTTTGGGACAACACCTCGTTGTTATCCATGGTCTTGGGGGAGGAGGCCGCCAGAAGGGTCCCGTTGTCCATCGCCTCCGGGTCCAGCGAACCCTCCGAAGAGGAGGATCGCTCAAGGTTGGATTGAACTGGACTGCGAATACATGATTCAACATGTTAAAACAATGAAGAAGAGGGCCTGGATACATGAATCTGTCCGGGAACTCACGATTTGGCCAGGGGATTGTCCCTGGGGCGTCACACCGAGCTGTTGTCGGTGGCCGTGGTGGAGCTGTCCGGAAGGGAAGCTTTCTCCTTCTTGGACGCCTCGGCCTCCAGACGTGTGGAGGCCGACCTCTTCTTTCTCCTCCTCAGGGAAAATGGATTTCTTCTTCTTTATCCTCTTCCTCATCATCCTCGGTGGCGGAGGAGTGAGTCTCGGCGTCTTCGAACGCGATGTCCGAAGCGCCCTTGTGATGGATACCACCCCCGGTCCCCTTGGCCTTCTTCTCCGGCGCTTGATAGGGCGCCAGAACTAGCATCTTCGTCAGAAGTGGGATTTCTGGGTCTTCGGGCAGTGGAGCCATATAGTAAATCCGCTCCGCCTTCTTCGTCCAGCCCTAAGAAAATCAGTAGGGAGGCTTAGACGTCTTCCCCAAGTGCGCAAGTGAAAGGGTACGCCTTGAAAACATGAAAAACCTTACCGGACTAGCGGGGTGGGTTAAGTTGTGCCCGCGATCCTCAGTCGTGGCCGGCCACGCCTCATTGGCCTTGAAGAGCACCATCCAGGTGTCTTCGTGTGTGGTGTCAAAGAACTGCAGCAAGGTCTGGTGCTTGGCCGGATTGAACTCCCATAAATGGCAAGTCTGGCGCTGGCATGGAAGGATCCGTCGAATAAGCATCACCTGGATCACATTGATGAGCTTGATGTTCTTGTTTATCATATTTTGTATGCACGTCTGAAGCACTGTCAGCTCGTCCGACGAGGACCAGTCTAGGCCCTTCTCTTGCTAGGAGGTGAGCCGCATCAGAACTCCGGACCGGAATGCGGGAGTCGCGGCCCAGGTGGTGCCGCGTTGCTCTGTGACATAGAACGACTTTGATTTCCACCCTTTGATAGTCTCCACGAAGGAGCCTTTGGGCCATGTGACATTGGGCATCTTGCCCACCATGGCGCCTTCGCACTCTGCTTGTTGACCACTCACCACCTTCAGCTTCACATTGAAGGTCTTTATCCATAGTCCGAAGTGAGGTGGGATGCGCAGGAAGGCCTCACACACAACAATAAATGCCGAGATGTTGAGGATGGAGTTGGGGGCCAGATCATGGAAGTCCAGCCCGTAGTAGAACACGAGTCCGCGGACAAACAGCGGAGAGGGAATCCTAGCCCGCGGACGAAGTGGGAGATGAACACCACCCTCTCATGGGGCTTAGGGGTGGGTACGATCTGTCCCTCGGCCGGAAGCCGATGGGCGATTTCCTTGGACAAGTACCCGGCCTCCCGGAGCTTTGTAATGTCCTTCTCCTTGATGGAGGAGGCCATCCACTTGCCCTGTGCTCCAGATCTGGACATGGCCGGAGTGCATTCCGGGGGCGGAGAAGATGAGAACTTGGGCGCTGGAGCTCGAGAATGGGATGGGCAGGGAGAGAGAAAGCATGGGTGAAAAAGGGTGAATCCTTATCCCTTTATAAAGGCAGTGAATATCATGTGCCTCCCCACTCGCCTTAAAACTCGCCTATTCCCCAAGGGCCATGCAGGTGGCACGGTTGGGTTACCCATGCCCGTATTGATGAGAATCCCGTAATAAGGGGGCACGATCTCTGCTTTGACAAGACGTGCCAATGAAACAGCATCTTGAAATTTGAAGCGGAAGGCTAAAAAATGGTTCGAATAATGACCGGGCAGTGACGTGATGTCACGCTACAAAAAGTTGTCAGCAGATTGGACTCGAGAAATATTATACTCTCTACGGTTGTGTGTGGGATTTGTTTTGCCAAGACGGACACATTTCTTTGTTCGAAGACTATTTTGGAGTATTTGGAGAAGGAACCCGCCTTGCAATGCCAAAGACAATCTGCGGGCCGGACACCTTGTCATTGAAGCCTGGTTCAGGGGCTACTGAGGGAGTCCTGGATTAAGGGGTCCTTGGACGGCCGGACTGTTGGGTTATGAAGATACAAGATAGAAGACTTCCTCCCGTGTCCGGATGGGGCTCTCCTTGGCATGGAAGGCAAGCTTGGCGATTCGGATATGTAGATTCCTTTCTCTGTAACCAACTTTGTACACCCCTAGTCCCCTCTTGTGTCTATATAAACTGGAGGGTTTAGTCCGTAGAGACAATCATAATCATATAGGCTAGATTTTTAGGGTTTTAGCCATTATGATCTCGTGGTAGATCAACTCTTGTAATACTCATATTCATCAAGATCAATCAAGCACGAAGTAGGGTATTACCTCCATAGAGAGGGCCCAAACCTGGGTAAACATCATGTCCCCCGCCTCCTGTTACCATCCGACCTCAGACGCATAGTTCAGGACCCCCTACCCGAGATCCACCGGTTTTGGCATCGACACCGGACACTACACCAATGAGTGTATGGCTCCCTACAAAAGAAGAGAAGACTCACCTAAAAGAAGAAGCAAAAGGGAAGAATCACCTCCAAGAGAGAGAAGGAGTAGAGATGATCGCTATGAACGAAGAACCTCTCGAAGAAGCAAGTATTCAGAAAGGAATGACAAGTCATCAAGGAGCTACACAAAACGAAGACATCAAGCTCATGTTGGTGAATGGGTATCCGGCTCCGACTCCGACTACGACTCCAAGAGAAATTATCACTACGACTCCGAATATACTCAAGATGAAGGTGTTGCCGGTCTAGCACTTGTGTCAACCAACTCCCATGACATATTTGATTCACCAAATGAAGGAATTGGGAGATGCTTCATGGCTAAAGGCTCCAAGGTAACACACCCCGAGTATGTTGATTTCAATAGTGATGAAGATGACTTGCAAGGTGATGATGATTTACTTGTTGACAACTCTAGTGATGAATACTATGATGAAATATCAATTATTCTTTCTAATCAAGATAAAACAAATGATAATGATAGGAAGGAGATTGAGCGTCTAACTAAAGAACTAAACACTCTTAAGTTAGCTCATGAAACTACTTTAGAAGATCATCGAGAACTTTTATAAACTCATGAGAAGTTATGCTTCGAAAAGATCAATCTTGAGCAAGAGCATGAGTTCTTAAAGGCCATCAATGATGATCTTCGGAAGAAAAGTTCTTCTTACATTGCCAAGCATATACTCTTGTCTACTTACATGCCACAAGTAAAATCTAGCAACAAGAACAAGAAAGATTATTCTTCTAGTAGTAACAATATTCATGCTAAATCCAATATTGTTGCTTCTAGTAGTTCTCTTGATTCCACTAATGATTCTCTTAGCCAAGTTACACTTGAGCAAGAAAATAGCTTATTGAAGGGAATTATAGAGAAAGGTGTTTACAAAAGCCTTGCCAGAAGTAAGCAATTTGAAGAAATTGTACGCAAGCAAGGAAGGCACCGGAAGAATCAAGGTGTTGGTTTTCAATGAAAGTTCAGTGCCAATGGAGTTGATTGGGAAGAAGATCAATACCCCAAGACGAAGTTTGTTCCTAAACAAGAGAAGTATGACCCTACTTCCTTCAAGGGGACACAAGCTCAAGATGATCTTCCACCACAAGACCACAAGCTAAAAGGCAAGGACAAGCTTCAAGAAGATATTGATGCATTTGAAGATGCTTCGAAGGCCTTGGTCAAGTGGGTTCCCAAGACTACATCAAGTTCTACTTCATCAATTACATCTATAATTCCAAGGATTCCCATCAAGATGATGTGGATCCCGAAGAAGAAGAACTAGAGGGTTCTTGAGGGTGACTCCGCCAACATTCTTCACTCATATTTATTTTGGCAAGGACAAGTGCAAACAACTTCCACATCTTGCACTAGTTTAAGGAGTCACAAACCCTCTTGTTGGTAAGACAACGGACAAGGTAACCTAATGCTTTCATGGACATCATCATGTGTGTGCTTCACTCTATGTCTATGGATATCCTTATTTGTTCCTTGTGGGACTAACCCATGTAGGTATTGAAAGTACAACTCACTCCAATGGATTGCTTCAAATGATCTACATCAACAATGAGCATCCACATGTTTGATATCTACATGAAGTCATCATTGACAAAACCAAATGTTAGTTGATCCCTCTTAAGGGGGGATATCACATCTAGGGGGAGCTTTACTCTAAGAATTGAGCTAAAGCAACTCTAATGGTATGAACACAACAATGCTCTATGTAAAAGTGGTAACCCCTCTTGTGCTTAAACGATCAGTATGACCTATGATCAAATGTTTTCATTTCACTCCTAAGTCAATATACTCATATATAGATGACCTAGTCATCGCCAATTGCTTGATAGATGCTAGAGTGATTATGCTTGCTTTGCCACATATTTCATTTGCCATTTTATTGTGTGAGCATGTTGGTTGCATACTTTTCTCATTCAAGGACATCCATTTGTTGCTTTGATTGTTTGGAGCTTCTTCTTTTTGCCAAATGGATGGACAAGAATTCCTAAGAACTCCCTCTAGCTATCAATGCTTTTATCTTCTCAAATTCTATTCATGCTACATCACAAAGTTTGATCTAAGTGAAATTCAAACCCTCTGTGTGAGGTGCACTCGGAGTCCCGTTTTGTCATAGACTTAAAACTTCCAGAACCTCTCTATGTATTTTGGTATGACCGACTCCTCCATTTCTGTCACACCGAGTTCACTAGGTTGATCAAGTTTCAATCTCGGTGCAACCGATTAGAACCTTTCGGTCTCACCGAGTTGCAGTAACCGCTTGCGATTCTGCATCTCGGTGCCACCAAGTTGTTCCACTCGGTCACACCGACAGTGTCAGGATATAAATATTGACGGGCCAGATTTTGGAAATCACTTCAAAACCCTATCGCTTGCGCGTGTCCTGCTCTGCCTCTCGGGTCTCTGGATCATCGCCTCGTCGCCAGCAACCTCCCGCCGCTGGTCTCCACCGCTGTCAACGGATTTCTTCACCGTTGTTGCCACCGTAGCAAACTCATCGCCGAACTAGGGTATGAGTTCGACCCCCTGTGCATTCCTTTTACTTCCGATTCTACGCACAAGGTCAATTCCGTGTTCTGTTCCACGTATGAGATCAATCCATCCACAGAGAATCTCCATTAGACTAGATTTGAATTGAAAATTTGGGGTTAGGTTTCCGCCGGACTCATCTCGGGCCGACCGAGTTGTAGGAATCGGTTCCACCGATTTGGCTTAGGCCAAAGCACAAGTGATTTTTGGTCTGACCGAAAGTTGCAAATCGATGTGACCGATTCCAGGACCTTGTGAAACCCTAGCAAACTTGGAGTTATCGAACTGTGCCTTAGTGTGTCCGATTCCACATGTTTAGACTCCAAAGTTGCTTCAGTGTCACCGAGTTTTACAAATCGGTAGCTCCGAAATGCTTCATGTAGAAAAGTAAAACTAAGCTTTTGACTCATTATTTTTGCAAAAACTCTGCACTTTGTGATGCTCATCTACTCTACCTCATCTACATCTATTCACAGGGACAATTCTAAGTTTGCTGTGCAGAATGTCTGACCAGAGTGATAGCCAGAACAATTCAGAAGAGCAAGTGCACATGAGTGAGGGCACTAGTCCCTCTAGCAGCTCTGATGATTGCAGCAGGAGCACTCCAAACAACTTGCCGAAGGTAGCTACAATGACAAGGAAGAAGAGAACCTCAGATTCAGAGGATGAGGATTATGTGGCTGCTGAGGATGAAGTAAGCTCTAATAATAAAGTGCTGAGAAAGGAATATGGAACTGCTGCTGCAACTAAACCCGATATGCACAAGAAGGCACCTACCAGGAGGGTTCCCATGTCAAAGGACAGAACTTCCACTCAGGAAACTATGGTCTTCTCACTTGAGCTAGGAGCAGGTGAAGAAGGGAAGAAGAGGGTCAGGAAAACTACTTCTAGAGTGATTGGAAATCCTTCTATGAGGAAGGATTCTACAAGTGAAGAGGAAGAGGAAGAAGAGGTTGCTGCTCAAGCACCTCCTGCAAAGGCACATAAGCTGATGGGGGATGCCATCAAGTCTGAGGCAGCTCCTTCAAAGCCCAAGACAGACCCCAAAGCTCCAGCTCAAGCTCCATACAGGAGCACCAGAAACATACCTGCTACAGAGAAGAACAAGGCCCGGTGCCTGAAGCTGTTGAAGAAGCTGAAGCCCAAGTGCTTAGGAAGCTCAAGCCCAAGATTCCAGACCATAATGATAGTCACCTAGTGGCTGAAAATAGGAAGGAAAGAAAGGATGCTAGTCTCAGGAAATGGAGACAAGCTGATCAATATGCTGTGAGGAGGAGGACTACAGTGGACTACAAGTTCCACACCAAAGAGCGACAGGATTTTTATGAGACAGTGTTGCTGGACAAGAAGCCCATAGTCAGTGATATGAGATGGGTGGACTGGAAATTCACTGATGCTAATGTTGATCATTTCCCAGGTGTGCATGAAAGCTTCAAAGCTAATGGTGTTGATGACATTGTTGGTCAGAAGCTCACCAAATGGAATGATGAGCTCATTATGCAATTCTACTCAACAGCTCACTTCTATCCAAATGGAAGAATTGTGTGGATGACAGAAGGACAGAGGCGCCAATCAACTGTTGATGAGTGGGCTAGGCTCATAAATGCCCCTGAAGAAGAAGAACATCAAATAGATGTGTATGCTGAGAAGAACAAGGATCACAACACCATGGCCAACATGTATAAGGAAATTGCAGATGAGGCCTTGGAGACACACAAGTTTGGATCAGTCTACTATCTGCTAGCTGGTTTGGCCACTATAAACACTATCTTGAGGCACACTCTGTTACCCAAATCTAGAGATCACAAGATGATCAGAGGCCATTCCATCAACTTGCTGCAGTTGTTTGATGTTGTGCCACAGAAGTTCAAGGTCATGAGCCTAATTCTAGAGACAATCAAAAAGACAGGAGCTGACCAGAAAAGATCTTGTGGATATGCTCCACACATCCTAGAGCTAATCAATTCCAAGATGAATCAAGGAGTGTATTTTTTGGACAAAGAACATCTTCCTTTGCTGCCTGAATTTGAGGACAACACAATTGTCATGGATGCAAATGATCCATCTTCATTTGCAGCTCATGAGAAGAAGGAAAAGGCCAGGGCAGCAAAAGCAGCAAAGATGCCAAGTGCAGTAGAGGCTTCAGAAGTCTTTCTCAAGTCAAAACAAGACAAGCTTGGGTTTCTGATTCAATCAATCCTGAGGGTTGAGAAAGGACTAGCTACCCTGACTCAGAACCAGGAGAGCTTGGAGAGGATAATAGAGACAAAATTCTATGACCTGGACTTGAAGGTGACTGAGATTCAGACAGTTGTTGAAGAACTCCAGGAAGAAGCTCAGGAGAGGAAGGGCAAAGCTACTACACAGGTGTTCCACAGGGTGCCTAGGGCATAGAGGTCTACAACAGTGCCAGTGATAGACACTAGAGCTACAACGTTAGCACCTGCAGCCATAGCTCCCACGCTCCTGTTGCCCCTCCGATGGCAACCCCTCTAGCTCCAACATCATCTACAGAAGCATTCGTCCTTGGAGTCATATCAACACCACCTCCCGGAGATCAAGCCTACAGAGACGCATAGCACTATGCATTTTCGATCTTTTTGGTAACTTGTTGCCAAAGGGGGAGAAAGTGTATAGATCATAGGCTTCGGAGAGAGAGTGTGTTGTCTCTTTTTGCTACTTATTTGCTTTGCTTGTGTGGTTGAGATACACTATGTCTGTGTGTGTGAGACACTTTGTATGATCATGTGCTTGATCATATCATACTTTATGCTTATGGTTGAATGATGACATTATCTATATCTTATATGATCATTCACTTTGCCTTGGTGATGAGTGCTGGTTCATATTTATTATCATTTTGAGCGCTCCACCAAGATGTATGTGACATGGAAGAGTAACCCATGATCCTAACAGATTGTGCATTTGCAGTCCAAAGCAAATTTTAAACAATGCACAAATTTAGCGGGAGCTCTTGCTTATCACAAACTTCTCAAAGCAACACTGTACTTCATTCTTATTATCATTTGTCAAAGCTTTGATCTATATGTTGTCATCAATTACCAAAAAGGGGGAGATTGAAAGTGCAACTAATCCCTGGGTGGTTTTGGTAATTCTTAACAACATATAGTTCATTGAACTAATGATATTTCAAGATAATCATTTCAGAAAGTTCAATGATTGGCATGGCATGGACTAGAGATGTGGACCCGTCAAAATGCAAAGGACATATATTGGCAACAAGATCAAGACTCTACATTTTCATTTTAGTGATCCAAGATCACATTGAGTCCATAGGAAAGCCAATACTATTAAAAGGGGATGAGGTGTTGCTTAATGAGTTACTTGCTCAAAATGCTTTGTGAGATCCTCCAAAACCCTCAACCACTTTCTCACATCCACATATACCCTAAACCTAAAAGTAAAATTCGGCCCCACTGGTTTGATCTATCCGGCGCCACCGAGTTTCATTTGACATAGCCACTTCCACAAACCCTAGTTACTTCGGTCTCACTGATAGGGATCTCGGTCTCACCGAGATGGCATTGCAAATTCTCTGTTTCCTTTTTGTAACATTTCGGTCTCACCAAAATGAGAAAAATAGTACCACCGAGTCTGCATTGAAAACTCCATGTTTCCTTTTCGTTACACTTCGATCCCACCGAAGCGAGCGAATTGGTCCCATCGAGTTTGCTTGACCAACCCTCTGTGTAACTATTGCTTAAATCGGTCCCACCGAGTTTATGCGATCGGTCACACCGATATTACATTATGCCCTAACCCTAGCATATCGGTCCCACCGAGATGACTATATCGGTCCCACCGAAAATCCTAACGTTCACATTTTTACCTGGATCAGTCTGACCGAGTTTGCTGATTCGGTCTCACCGAGTTTGGGAATTTGTGTGTAACGGTTAGATTTTGTGTGGATGCTATATATACCCCTCCACCTACTCTTCATTCATAGAGAGAGCCATCAGAACAAACCTACACTTCCACTACTCATTTTCTGAGAGAGAACCATCTACTCATGTGTTGAGGCCAAGATATTCCAATCCTACCATATGAATCTTGATCTCTAGCCTTCCCCAAGTTGCTTTCCACTCAAATCATCTTTCCACTATAGCGAAATCTGTGTGAGAGAGTTGAGTGTTGGAGAGACTATCATTTGAAGCACAAGAGCAAGGAGTTCATCAACAACACACAATCTATTACCTTTTGGAGAGTGGTGTCTCCTAGATTGGTTAGGTGTCACTTGGGAGCCTCCGTCAAGATTGTGGAGTTGAACCAAGGAGTTTGTAAAGGCAAGGAGATCGCCCCCTTCATGAAGATCTACCCTAGAGAGGCAAGTCCTTCGTGGGCGATGCCCATGATGGGATAGACAAGGTTGCTTCTTCGTGGACCCTTTGTGGGTGGATCCCTCTGTGGATTCGCGCAACTGTTACCCTCCTCGGTTTGAAGTCTCCATCAACATGGATGTACGATAGCACCACCTATTGGAACCACACCAAAAATCTCTGTGTCAACATTGCGTTTGCTCCCTCCAAACTCCCCCCATTTAATTTCTTGCAAGTTGCATGCTTTACTTCCCACTGCTCATATACTCTTTTCATGCTTGCTTGAATTGTATTGAGATTGCTTGACTTGTGCTAAGTTGGTAAAATCTGCCAAGAACTAAAATTGGGAAAAGATTAAGTTTTTATTTGGTCAAGTAGTCTTATCACCCCCTCTAGACATACTTCCGATCCTACACAATCCGGTGCGCAGGCTCACCGGGAGGCGAGCCACCGGTTTGACCGCCGCCTGCCTCTCTCCCACTACTCCATATTAAGAGCTCTCATATTAATGGTGCGCACGAGCGGCCGCATGCCCCATCCTTGCCACACACACAATCCCCTCTCTCCGCTTGCATCCTCGATGCCTCTCTCAGTCATCAAGGTCATCAGTGTATGAGGATGTCACCGAAGCGCCCCATCAAAGGGAGTGGCGACGTTGGGGCTGCTAAAGCAGTAGAGCATAGCATGGAGATGGAGATGGAGGTTGCCGCCACCACCGGCGAGTTATCGCTGCAACCTGACGTCGTCGACGGTGTCGAGCTTCCACAGCCAGAGGCGGAGTTCCACACTATAAGTGCATCTAGTGCCACCCCTAGTTGGTTTTGGGGTATTGACGACGAACATGGTTGAGGGACTAATGTGTTTGTGAGAATTGCAGGATAACACAGGTAGTAGTCCCTCATTGATTCGGTTTACCTACCAGAGATGACCCCGAAAAATGTGTGAAGAGATTGAAGACAATGTTGGTTGGTGAAGTCATTCACGATGAAGATTATGACGTGTTAAGATATTCTGAAGACTATGGAGTGCAAAGACATAGTTGTTTCATAGTTTCCTTTCTTCTTTATTGAGTCATTGGAACCACCGTACTGCTAAGTGGGGTCCAAGTGAACAAAGTCAGAGTGACTGATGTGATGCTCACCCAAATCCTATGTTTTCGAGTAAAGACAATGAGGGCAAACCTATCCAGAGTTGGATGAGTCAGCTTTGCTTGTAGCCCAAGCCAACTTGTCGCGTGTGTTTGAAATCCGACTGTCGTACATGTGTCGGTTCCTTAGTGACCCAGGGTCATGTTGGACATATCAGGTCGGGTTGCCACTTGGCTATAAATAGCCTACCCCCTACACCATAAATTGGTGGCTGCTCAGAATTTGTGCACGGCTTTTGTCGTTTGAGAGCAACCCACCTCCAAAGCATTTGAGAGAGAGGTCCTTGCAAGGACTAAGCCCAAAACACCGAGAGCCAAAGATTATTAGCATCACTAAAGTCTTTCTTTCCGCATGATCTGAATACTTGCTACACTTGAGGACTATGAATCCTCCAGCCGGTTAGGCGTCGCGCTCTGAGCATCAAAGACTCGTTGTGTATTGTCGGTGAACGAAGTCTGTGAAGGTTTGGAAGTCTACCTTGAAGACTTACCAGAGTGATTGGGCAAGGACTGGGTGTCCTTAGATCAAGGGGAATAAGGTGAAGACACGATCTTTTGAGTTCAATCTCAGCCTTCCTAACCAGACGTACAATTGTCACAGCAACTGGAAATGGTCTACCAAATCCTTGTCTTCACCAGGCAACTGGTTCTATCCTCTACTCTCATTACTCTTCAGTTTGTCTTTGTGAAGTCATTGCTTGCCTGCCTGATTCATTTGACTTCACTGTGTGAAGACTTATATTTGTTTGGCTTCATACTGTCTTCCATCCTAATCCTGTCTACCTAGCTACAGTTAGTCTTTGTGCTTTCATTGTATTGTATGCTTGACTAATGCTTGCCTAGTATAGTTTACTTTCTGCTGCTTACTTTATAGGTTCAATTTACTAGTTTGTCTTCAAAGCCACCGTGTATTGAAGACTTTCAAAAAAATCACCTATTCACCCCCCTCTAGTCGATAACTAGCACTTTCAATTGGTATCAGAGCAAGGTACTCCCTTGTTCTGTGTGATTCGGTTTAACCACCTGGAGTTTTAGCTATGTCGACTACAGGGATAATCAAGTTCTCTGGTGCGTCCTCTGTCTTCGCTGGCACTAATTACCCCTACTGGAAGAATAAGATGCGCATGCATCTTGAAGCCATTGATGTCGATCTCTGGTATGTCGTCAAGACAGGCGTTCCCAAAGTCGGTGAAGGTGTCACCGCTACTGATGTCAAGAGATTCGTGCAATTTGACTCAACCGCCAAGAACATCATCTGTGGTCATCTGACCGAAGGGCAGTATGGCCGTGTGAGTGCACTAGAGACTGCAAAGCTGGTCTGGGACTAGCTGTCCAAGGTCAACGAAGGTGTCTCAACTCAGAGAGACTCAAGGATTTATTTTCTTCGCAATCTCTTCAACTGCTTCAAGAGAAATGACAATGAGAATGTCTAGCTCACGTTCTATTGCCTGACTGATATCACCAATGAGCTCCGTGCTCTTGGCACCACTGAGATCACCAAGCACGAGATCATGAAGAAGCTCCTGAGATCACTAGACAACTCATTTGACACCTTAGCCCTGATGATACAAGAATGTCCTGACTTCAAAGATCTCGATCCGTCTGATATACTTGAGAGGTTCAACACACATGACTTCCAGCTATCTGGAAGCATGATATCTATGGACCCAACTATGGCCAAACCCATGCCTTAAGGCAAAGGCGGTTTCCTCATCTGAAGAAGAATCTGACTGTAGTTCTGGTGATTCTGAAGAGCTTGGAAAAGAGCTTGCAATTCTTGTGAGGAAGTTCCAAAACTTCTCCAAGAAGAATCAGTTAGCAAGTCTTCAAGATCTAGCTTAAAGAATGATGAGGCTTCATCATGTGACTACAAGAAGAGATCTTGCCAGAAATGCAAGAAGACAGGCCACTACATCTCTTAGTCTCAGTGGGATAAGGAATCAAAGAAGAGAAGAAGAACAAGGAATATGATTCTGATGACAAGAAAAAGAATAAATCGTCAAAATCTTCTTCAAAGTCTTCGTCCAAGTCTTCATCTCACAAGAAGACCTCCTCAAGCAAGGCTCGTGCATTTATTGGCAAGGAGATGGATTCAGAGGAGGAGTCTGCTTCTGAGGAGGTGGAGGTGGAATCCTAGGAGGAGTTTGATTCAGGCGTCGCAAGCCTGGCTCTGGCATCAGCTTTTGTCGCCAAGTCAATCTTCAACACTGAAGACAATGGTCACGACCCTGAAGCCGAAGCTGATGATGATGAAGACTCTACTCCAACCTACTGCTTCATGGCACGTGGTAACAAGGAAACTAACGTGATGCCTATTTCCAAACCTCTAGTGAAGATGACTATGAATGTGAATCCAAACCTAGCTATAAGACACTTTCTAAAATTGCAACTAAGCAACAAACTGCTATGGAACATATTCAAAAGCTGCTAGACAAAAGCGATGACCTGTTGGACGCGGAAATGAATCAAACTCAGTCCTTAATCGAAGATATTAAAGTCTTTGCGTTAAGTATGAAGAACATGAAAGTCGTCATGAAATTCTCTCAGCCTCTCATGAGAAGCTTTCCTACGATTATCTTCAAAGGAAGCAAGACCTTGAGAAACTGAGAGTGTCTCATGAATCTCTTCAAAAAGAGAATGATTCACTACTCGCCTAATAGATCAGTTCCGCTCAGGTTGAATTTGTTCCACCATGTTTAAAATGTCTTGAGCGTGATAATGTTGTCTCTGTTGCTGGATGTTCTACTACTTCTAATGTTGCAATATCTTCAACTGCGGATGTGGTAACTAACCCCTCTATTGAGGATGCCACTACTATGGCTAATGAGAATGCTAGATTGAAGACATTGCTTGAGACTGGCATGTACAGAAGCATCAAAGGGCATCAGACTTTGGGCAATGTCCTCAAGAAACAAATTTGAACTGAAACCCTAGGAAAGAGGGTGTTGGGTTCGAGAGGAAAATGAACGTTCAAGGTTCATACTGGATGCCTGAGCAGTACCTGAGGGAGTCCTGGATAAGGGGGTATCTGGACAGCCGGACCATATACTTTGGGCGGACTGTTGGACTATGAAGATACAAGATTGAGGACTTCGTCCCGTGTCCGGATGGGACTCTCCTTTGCGTGGAAGGCAAGCTTGGCGATTCGGATGATAGATCTCCTTCTCTGTAACCGACTCTGTGTAAACCTAGCCCCCTCTGGTGTCTATAAAAATCGGAGGGTTTAGTCCGTAGGACAAGAATAATCATAATCATAGGCTAGCTTCTAGGGTTTAGCCTGTACGATCTCGTGGTAGATCAACTCTTGTAATACTCATATCATCAAGATCAATCAAGCAGGAAGTAGGGTATTACCTCCATCGAGAGGGCCCGAGCCTGGGTAAACATCGTGTCCCCAGTCTCCTATTACCATTAGCCTTAGACGCACAGTTCGGGACCCCCTACCCGAGATCCGCTGGTTTTGACACCGACATTGGTGCTTTGATTGAGAGTTCCTCTGTGTCGTCGCTATAAGGCTTGATGGCTCCCCCAATCTTCAACAACAAAGTCCAGGGTGAGACTTTTCTTCCCGGACAGATTTTCGTGTTCGGCGGCTTCACACTGCGGGCCAATTCACTTGGCCATCTAGAACAAATCGACAGCTACGCCCCTGGCCATCAGGTCAGGTTCGGAAACTTTAACTAGACTGCCGACATCCGCGGAGACTTGATCTTCGACGGATTCGAGCCCACGTCAGGAGCGCCGAACGATCGCCACGTGCATGACTTAGATCTACCGTTGGACAGTATTCGGGATATCGCGCCTGCTACAGCTTCGGACTTTGATCCAGAGCAGATCGTGCCATCCGTGGACGGGTGGATGGACCCCGCCACGAAGGCCGCACACCTATCGGCGTTGGAGCCGAACACAGACTCCTCTCCTAAGGAAACCTGTGTCTCCGGACCCACGGACTTGTCTTCGGTCGTAGGTTCCGGACCGCGTGCATCCATGCCCATCGAACCCGATTGGGCTCCGATCATGGAGTTCACTGCTGCGGATATCTTTCAGCACTCCCCTTTTGGTGATGTACTAAATTCATTAAGGTCTTTCTCTTTGTCAGAAGACTCTTGGCCGAACTATACCTGGCCCAAGTGGGATGCGGACGACGAAGAAAATCGTCGCCCACCCATCACCCACTTTATAGCCAATGTCGATGACCTAACAGACATGCTCGACTTCGACTCCGACAACATTGATGGTATGGACGTCGATGCAGGGGACGATCTGGAACCACCGCCCATGGGGCACTAGACTGCCACTTCATCATATGACGTCTACATGGTGGATACGCCTAAAGAAGACAACGGTGACAAAAAGGACACAACGGAGGAGAAACCCCCGGACAAAAGTCAAAACGGCGGCGCAGGAGCCGCTCTAAGTCCAGTCACAGTAAAAATAGCGATAACAACGCAAAAAGGATAACACTCCGGTCGACTCCGAAGGCAACAACGACCATAGGGACCCAGCGATGGAGCAGGATAAGCCAGGCCACCCCGAACACAGCCCGGAGCAGACGCTCGATGTCGGTGTCAAAACCAGCGGATCTCGGGTAGGGGGTCCCGAACTGTGCGTCTAGGCGGATGGTAACAGGAGACAAGGGACACGATGTTTTTACCCAGGTTCGGGCCCTCTCGATGGAGGTAAAACCCTACTCCTGCTTGATTGATATTGATGATATGGGTAGTACAAGAGTGGATCTACCACGAGATCAAGGAGGCTAAACCCTAGAAG
This sequence comes from Triticum dicoccoides, assembly GCF_002162155.2. Lineage (NCBI taxonomy): Eukaryota > Viridiplantae > Streptophyta > Magnoliopsida > Poales > Poaceae > Triticum > Triticum dicoccoides. Next base: position 443,765,237 of record NC_041393.1, on the reverse strand, counting down.
CTAGCATATGGTATGATTGTTGTTCTGTCCTATGGACTAAAACCCTCTGGTTTATATAGACACCGGAGAGGGCTAGGGTTACACAGAATCGGTTACAATGGTAGGAGATCTACATATCCGTATCACCAAGCTTGCCTTCCACGCCAAGGAAAGTCCCATCTGGACACGGGACGAAGTCTTCAATCTTGTATCTTCATAGTCTTGGAGTCCGGCCGATGATGATAGTTCGGCCATCCGGACACCCCCTAGTCCGGGACTCCCTCAGTAACCCCTGACCAGGCTTCAATGACGACGAGTCCAGCGCGCATATTGTCTTCGGCATTGCAAGGCAGGTTCCTCCTCCGAATAATTCATAGAAGATTGCGAACACCAGGATAGTGTCCGGCTCTGTAAAATAAATTCCACGTACCACCGTAGAGAGAATAATATTTACACAAGTTCAATCTGCTGACGTATTTTGTGGCGTGACGTCACACCACAACCAAGCCTTTATTCGAATCGTTTTTATTATGCCACCTCAGCGCGTTTAGCGAAGCGGTTTCCTTGGCACGTCTTGTCGAAGCAGAGATCGTGTTCCCCTTATTCTGAGATTCCCATCAATACGGACGTGGGTAACCCAACCGCGCCATTGATTGCAGCGCTTGGGAGATAAGCGAGTTTTACCAGGCTGGTGGGGACGCATAGTTTCGTCCGCCCATATATAAGGGGATAAGGATCCACCTTTTTTACCTACACCTTCTTCCTCCTTTGCTTATCCATCTCCGTGCACTTGAGCTCCAGCGCCCAAGTCCGCACATCTCACCTCGACCTTCTCCAGCCATGTCCGGAGCGGGAGGCAAGTGGATGGCCTCCTCCGTTACGGAGGGGCACATCAAGAAGCTGCGCAGCGCCGGATATCTGTCCAGCGACATCGCGCACTGGCTCCCCGACGAGGGGCAGCTCATCCCCACCCCCGGGCCCCATGAGAGGGTGGTATTCCTTCCCCATTTCCTCCGCGGACTAGGCTTCCCACTCCACCCCTTTGTCCGGGGGCTCATGTTCTACTACGGCCTGGACTTCCACGATCTGGCCCCGAATTTCATCCTCAATATCTCGGCGTTTATCATCGTGTGCGAGGCCTTCCTCTACATCCAGCCCCACTTCGGCTTGTGGCTAAAGACCTTCAATGTCAAGCCGAAGGTTGTGAAGGGCAGCCAAGCGGAGTGCAGAGGCGCCATGGTGGGCAAAATGCCCAACGTCACTTGGCTCGAGGGCGCCTTCGTGGAAAGCTTCAAAGGGTGGCAATCGGGGTGGTTGTACATCACCGAGCCGCCTGACCCTAAATGGGCAGCGGCCCCCGAATTTAGATCTGGCATCCCCATGCGGCTCACCTCCTAGAAAGAGAAGGGCCTGCTATGGGGTAGTTCAGAAGAGCTGACCGGACTCCAGTCCTATCTCCAAACCCTGGTGAACAAGAAGCTCAAGCTTGTCAATGTGATCCAGGTCATGCTCGTCTGCCGGATTCTCCCCTGCCAACAGCGTGACTTCAATTTATGGGAGTTCAATCCGGCACAGCACCAAACCCTGAGCGGCCTCTTTGACACTACGTATGAAGATGCCTAGAGGGTGCTGTTCAAGGGTGGCGAGGCCCCCGCATCCGCTACTGAAGATCTCGGATTCAGCTCGCAGCGTCCAGCTGGCGAGGTAAGCCATGTTATCCTCTATGGGACACTTGCTTTTCATAGTTTGACACTATGCGAGATCTAAACTCCCAACACCTTTAATAGGCCAGGCAAACAACGTCCGGGCAGGTTAACTGTCCGGCTCCCCATCCAGAAGACCCAGCGGATGCTCGTCTAACAGGGCTGCTGGTCCGGCACTTTACATAGTGCCGGAGAAGAAGGCCAAGAAGAAGGCGACGGGAACCCGAAGGAGTTCCCGGCGTCAAGTGGTATCAGATTCATCGTCCGATGACTCCGAGGCGGACTCCTCCCACGAGGACGAGGAGGAGAAGAAAGAGGCCTCTCCCCCAGCGGGGGGAGAGAAGAAGAGGAAGGCCTCCCCAGCGAGGGAGGCCGAAGGGTCCAAGAAGGGAAAAACCCTTCCCCTGGACTGCTCCGCCACTGCCGGCGATGGCAACGAGGAGTGGCCCTCAAGGGCCAAGCCCCTGGCGAGATCGTAAGTATCCGGACTCCTAAATGGTTTATAATTTTTCTTTTTGTCGCATGTTGTCTTTCTAATGCCGCATACAACCCTGTAGTCCGCCCAAGGACGATCTTCCCGCTTCGTCGAGCGGGTCCTTGGGCAGGTCGGATATGGATTCTCTTCCGACCGCCTCCACCCCCCGTGACGCTGACGACGCCGAGGTGGGATCCCGGGAAGGGACCCACCAGGAGGAGGAGGCCCTAGAGGTGCCGCAGGGCAACCTCCCAGACTTTGCACCGGACTCCGCAGCGGAACCTGCAGTGGTTCCGGAGTCCGGCGGGTGGCCCCTTCGTAAGAAGGGCAAGACTGTGACACCGGCAGCCTCCGTCCAACCGGAGGCGCCGGATAACTTGTTGTAGGTGCTCAACGGCGCTTCCGTCGAAGAAGAACACCGCACTGTCATGAGTGCGGTGATTCAGAAGGTTCAGCTCACCAAGAGCGGGCTGACCGAGGACTGCAGCAGCCTTCTAATAGGCTTTGAGGTAAGAATTTTAAGATATATAATATAATACCACATAGACAGTAGCCTCTGATGCTCGGTTCGGTGTTCGGAAACAAAAGCCGGACTGAGGATCTAAAAAGATATACGCAGGAGTCTTAAAAAATATGTCAATATGGGATTGCAGGTTGCGGTGCTGACCTCTGCCGCACTGACTGCGGAGGTCAATGCTTTGAAGCAATGCCTCGAGCGATCCGAGAGCGAGCTCGGCCGTGCCAAGAAGCAGCTCGAGGACAAGGAAGGTGAGTAACACCTTATTAAAGTTGTACCTTACAGAAAAGGATTTGGTTGCAAGAGGAATGACAAGGATAACGTGGGTACTCCAGGGCCCACGAACGAGGTGGCGACCCTGAAGGAGGCGGTGTCCGCGGTCGAACGCAATGCGGCTGCGGAACGAGCCGAGCGAGAGAAGCAGGAGGCGCAGGTGGCGGAGGTACAGCAAGAGCTCCAGACTCTTGTGGAAAAGCACGAGAGTTTGGAGCGTGACTCGAAGACTCGAGAGTCCGAGCTTGCGTCGGCTCTTGAGAGTGCCAAAGCCGCTAAGGCCGATGCCCACAAGGCCCTCCAGGAGATCGAGGATTTGAAGAAAATAGCGGCCGGTAAGGCATTCTTCATGCAGAGCAAGCATGTTAAAGTGAATTACCTGTTACTTACCCGAATTCGGAGCTCTCCAGGAGCGTTCGCAGATCTGCCCCGCAGCATGTCCGATGCTGCCACTTTCTACAGAGCTGAGGAGGGGAGCTCGACGGAGAAGGTATTCTGGTCTCAGTATGCTGAGGCCGGACATCCGGTGCCCCTTAGCGACCAGCTGAAGTAGTTGGTCGAGTTCCACAAGGTGGCCGAACAGGCCATGAAGGGCCTTATAGTTCGGCTGTGGCCCAAAGAGGCCATGCCTGGGAGCTACTTCGGCCTGGTGCGGCGGCTGGTGGATGCGTGTCCCTGGCTTGAAGTCGTCAAGCACTCCGCCTGCATTGAAGGTGCCCGTCGGGCCCTTGCCCGTGCTAAAGTGCACTAGGGCAGGATGGATGCTGAGAAGCTTGTGACGGACGTGCCACCACCGGGCAAGGAGTATCGCACACCCGAGATGTATTATAAGGGTGTCCTGAAGGGCACCCGCATTATTGCGGGTGAGTGCTCCAAAGATGTAATATTTGAGTAGACTCGCATTTTGTTATCCTGTGCGCTGAAAACTTTGTTCATATGCGCTAAGCAACGCTTGTTAATTTAAAATATTACCTTCTGTGCGGCCGTTTGTCAAATCTGAGAGATGGCAAGTCGTCGGCTTCGGCCCCCATGCCATGAGTGCTGGGGTGTTCGGGATAAACTTGAGCGCTCTTGTTCCCATTTTTGGTTCCATCTAGGGAGGCGCTCAACACAACGAACAAGGCAACCGAAATTATAATGCTTGAACACTCTCACTTAGCCATAGAATTCTATAATTTTAAATTTCGGCGAAGCCCTTAGTGTTCGGAAGGCCGAATTCAGGGCGCTGTCCACACCTGGGCCGGGCGAAGCCGGTTCCTCGCTCTAAGCGGCATAAGTCTTTAGGGACTCGAAAAAACCTCTCGAACAGCGACCAGCTCTCGCCTTATCATGACGGTCAGTTTTAGCTTTCTCCACTGAGGCGCTCGCCCAGCTCAACTGGGGCGTAATCGCAGTGGTTCTCCCAGCGCTACCTTAGCCGATATAACAGAACGTAAGGTACCAAAACATGGGAGACGGGCAAACCCAACTATTGTCCCAAGACATGATTCGGAGCCGATGCATAAGTTCGGGGTGCCGCACTTGTGAAAGTGTTCAGACTTATCACACCATAGTGTGGGGAACTTAAGCCCCTGGTGTATTTAGCCATACCAAAGTGTACGGATGCAACATGTCATAAATACACATATGTATAAGAAAGGAATGCAATTATAAGCAAAAAGCGATGCATTGTTTATTCAAGAAATACTGCCATGAATGCAGAACGATACAAATAGTGCGGTAAGCAAGGGATGGGACTATTAAACATGTCCCCCTCCAGGGGTAGGCTGCGGAATGGTGTATAAAACAGATTTAATGCTCGTAATGGAGACCACCTGGATACTCGTCGTAGCCTTTCTCCTTCCCTGGCTGTTGCATCGTGAGTTCGGCAGGTCTACTGCCGGACAGGGCCTCTGGTGAACGGAGTCCTGTGGATAAGAAAAAAAAAGAAAAAGAAAAAAAAAAGGATGACACACTTGGGAGCCCTTGGTGTGGTTGAGCCACACTCTGGGCCTGTCGTGGTCGTGCCCCTCCCCCTATGCCCACGGTATCTCCAGAGCGTAATGACGTACGCGAAGTACCGGTCTTGATATTTTGCTAGGGCTGGGGTTGGGGCCGCACTGCTACGCGTGCTCGGGACGTGCCAGGTGGTCTTGTTGTAGGTTACTCCGGGCGCGTTTAGCAGTGCCCGGCCGCTTAACGGCCGGACTCGAGAATTGCCTTAAGAGGCTGCTCTGTACTTCTGCCGCGAGAGCCGCTGTGTGTTCCTCCGTTCGGAGGGAGCGTTTAGTGTTTCCGTTGACAGTTATGACTCCTCGAGGGCCTGGCATTTTGAGCTTGAGGTATGCGTAGTGCGGCACTGCATTGAACTTTGCAAACGCGGTCCGTCCGAGCAGAGCATGATAGCCGCTGTGGAACGGGACTATGTCGAAGATTAACTCCTCGCTTCGGAAGTTATCCGGGGATCCGAAGAACACTTCCAGTGTAACTGAGCCTGTACAATTGGCCTCTACACCTGGTATGACGCCTTTGAAGGTCGTCTTTGTGGGTTTAATCCTTGAGGGGTCTATGCCCATCTTGCGCACTATATCCTGATAAAGCAGGTTCAGGCTGCTGCCGCCGTCCATCAGGACTCTAGTGAGGTGAAACCCATCGACGTTTGGGTCTAGGACCAATGCGGCGAACCCGCCATGGCGGATGCTGGTGGGGTGGTCCCTTCGATCAAAAGTGATCGGGCAAGAGGACCATGGATTGAGCTTTGGGGCGACTGGCTCCATCGCGTATACGTCCCTGAGTGCACGCTTCCGCTCCCTTTTGGGTATGTGGGTTGCGTATATCATGTTCACCGTCCGCACTTGTGGGGGAAAACCCTTCTGTCCTCTATTGTTCGGCGGCCGGGTCTCTTCCTCGTCATCGCTATTTAGCCCCTTGTCATTGTTTTCGGCAATTAACTTGCCTGCCTGCTTGAATACCCAACAATCCCTGTTGGTGTGATTAGCTGGCTTTTCGGGGGTGCCGTGTATCTAGCAAGAGCGGTCGAGAATTCGGTCCAAATTGGACGGACCCGGAGTAGTTCTTTTGAATGGCTTTTTCTGCTGACCGGGTTTGGAGCCTCTGAATCTGGCGTTGACTGTCGTATCCTCAGTGTTATCGCCGTTAATGCGGCGTTTGTTTTTGTTGTGACGCGACCTGCCATTGTGGTCCTTGGTATCCGGACTGCCAGAATTTTTGCTGAGGTTGTTACTGCGGGCTAGCCAGGTGTCCTCTCCTGCGTAGAAGCGGGTCATGAGTGATGTGAGGGCTGCCATGGATTTTGGCTTTTCCTGTCCTAGGTGCCGGGCAAGCCACTCGTCGCGGATGTTTTGTTTGAAGGCTGTGAGGGCCTCTGCATCCGGACAGTCGACGATTTGATTTTTCTTTGTTAAGAACCGTGTCCAGAATTGTCTGGCCGATTCGTCTGGCTGCTGAATTATATGGCTTAGGTCGTCAGCATCTGGTGGTCGCAGAAATGTGCCCTGGAAGTTATCGAGGAATGCGGCTTCTAGGTCCTCCCAACACCCAATTGATTCTGCTGGCAAGCTGTTAAGACAATGCTGAGCTGGTCCTTTAAGCTTGAGTGGGAGGTATTTGATGGCATGAAGATCATCACCGCGGGCCATGTGGATATGAAGGAGATAGTCTTCGATCCAAACCGCGGGGTCTGTTGTGCCATCGTAGGATTCAATATTCACGGGTTTAAACCCTTCGGGGATTTGATGATCCATTACTTCATCTATGAAGCATAGTGGGTGTGCGGTGCCTCTGTATTGGGCTATGTCACTACGTAGCTCAAACAAGCTTTGTCTATTATGTTCGGCCCGGCCGGACTAGCTGTGTCCGGCGCGATGGATGTCGTCGTGTATCATGGGGCGCCCACGCGATCCGTAGATTGATCTTGATTGTCTTGCCTTATCCTCCAATATATCTCGCAAGTCCGGAGAGTTCCCCTGTGGCTTTGTGCTTTTCGAGCGATGCTGGGGTATGGTTCTAGTGGAGGGCCTAATGGCCTCTCTGTCGTGGCCACGAGGTGGTCGGTCAGCCGTATTGTGCGCTGGTGATGCAGGTTTATATGCCTCCTCCTCTAATCGGGGGAGCAGCTTGCGTTTGGGGTAGCTTTTGGAGGGGCGTTCGAGTTCTTGCTCTTCGGCCGCAAGGACTTCAGTCCATCTGTCGGCTAGCAGATCTTGATCAGCTCTAAGCTGTTGCTGCTTTTTCTTGAGGCTGTTTGTCATGGCCATAAGCCTGCGTTTTAAACGCTCTTGTTCGACGAGATCCTCAGGCATGACGAATTCGTCGTCGTCGAGGCTTGCCTCGTCTCCGGAGGGAGGCATGTAATTGTCATCCTCTACCTCTTCGTCTGCTGCTCTCTCGTGAGGGCTGGCTTCTCCATCCTCCTGTGCTGAATCTTGCTGGAGGGGGTTGTCTTCGGCACTGTCTGGGGTGTTATTATCTCCGGTGCCGGAATCTCCATTCTTGCTGTGGTGGGATTTAGAGCGGCGCCGCTGACGCCGGCGCTTAGGCTGTTTCTTGGAGGGGTCTTCTCTCCGTTGTTCCCTCGCCGTTCCCATCCTTTGGGATATCCACCATGTATATGTCATATGACGAGGTGGCTTTCCAGTGCCCAGTAGGCGCTGGTTCTTGGTCGTCTCCGGCATCATCGTCCATTCCGTCGATGTCTTCGGAGTCGAAGTCTAGCATGTCGGTTAGGTCGTCGACAGTTGCTACTAAGTGGGTGGTGGGTGGGCTTTGAATTTCTTCATCATCCGCATCCCAACCGTCCTAACCGCAGTCCGGCCAGGGCTCTCCTGATAGCGAGAGATATTTTAGCGAATTCAGGATGTCGCCAAAAGATGAGTGTTGAAAGATGTCCGCAGCGGTGAACTCCAAGATCGGCGCCCAATCGGATTCGATTGGAGGGGGCGAGGGAGGTTCGGAGTCCGGCGAGGAGTCCGACACCTCAGAGTCACGAGCTTCACAAGGGACAAGGTCAGTATTCGGCTCCATCACCGTAGAGGCTGCAGCCCCCGAGGCGGTGTCTAGCCACCCGTCCTCGATCTGCGCAGCCGGCTCCGAATTAAGGGTCGGAGCGGACTCAAGTGTGGCCTCCAGGGCACTGTCCGGCAGCAGAGCTAAATCATGCCCATTGTGACAGTGCGGCGCGCTCGGTTGTGGCTCGAATCCATCGAAGATCAAGTCCCCACGGATGTCAACCGTGAAGTTCAGACTTCCAAACCTGACCTGACGGCCAGGGGCGTAGCTTTCGATCTGCTCCAGATGGCCAAGCGAATTGGCCCGCAGTGCAAAGCTGCCGAATACGAAGATCTGTCCGGGGAGAAAAGTCCCACCCTGGACTGCGTCATTGTTGTTGACGATCGAAGGAGCCATCGAGCCTATCAGTGACGACACAGAGGAACTTTCAATGAAAGCACGAATGTCGGTCTCAAAACCGGCGGATCTCAGGTAGGGGGTCCCGAACTGTGCGTCTAGGCGGATGGTAACAGGAAACAAGGGACACGATGTTTTTACCCAGGTTCGGGCCCTCTCGATGGAGGTAAAACCCTACTCCTGCTTGATTGATATTGATGATATGGGTAGTACAAGAGTGGACCTACCACGAGATCAAGGAGGCTAAACCCTAGAAGCTAGCCTATTGTATGATTGTTGTTCTGTCCTATGGACTGAAACCCTCCGGTTTATATAGACATTGGAGAGGGCTAGGGTTACACAGAGTCGGTTACAATGGTAGGAGATCTACATATCCGTATCGCCAAGCTTGCCTTCCACACCAAGGAAAGTCCCATCCGGACACGGGACGAAGTCTTCAATTTTGTATCTTCATAGTCTTGGAGTCCGGCCGATGATGATAGTTCGGCTATCCAGACACCCCCTAGTCCGGGACTCCCTCACCCGACAACAGCGATCCCGAGGGCCGAACTCATCAAACTGCATCATGAGAGGAGGATAGTCCGGTCGATGATGCATGCATCATCCCGGAAAAACGTTTGGAACAAGATGACCTCTGCAGAAGGCTTATGGCCACAGTGAGGAGCTTAAAGAAGCAGAAACAAAGGCTTAATGCCGCACAGGATATACTCAACCGAAGATGGAAGAAAGTGCTAGACACGGAAGAAAGATATGGCGACGATCGCCACTCAAAGAGCTACCCAAAGCGCAAGCTGCTGCGTGAACTCGACGATGAGGCTGCAGAGCCCATTCCGCTAAAGAACAGTACGGCCAATCGGCCGGACCAACCACTTCCTGGCCGCAATAGAGCAGCCACTGAAGCCGCACACAATTTACGTGAGCTCCTAGACAAAAAAGCTAGTGCGACCAGGTCCATCTATGGGTCTAGAGGGCGCGTTCCGGCACAAGATTATGGTCACCAAAACGATCATACTGATCAAATACCAGTTCGGAATCAAACCCAGATACAACAACCGTCGACAGCATGCCACGACATGTCCAGGTACAGAGGGGCTGTGCACCCCCTGTGTTTCACCGACGAGGTGCTGGATCACGAATTTCCACAGGAATTCAAACCAGTGAACATAGAGGCATATGACGGAATGACAGACCCTGGGGTCTGGATTGAGGACTTTATCCTTCACATACACATGGCTCGTGGGGACGACCTCCACGCCATCAAATACCTTCCCCTCTAGTTGAAAGGGCCAGCTCGGCACTGCTTGAAAATCCTCCACGAAAATTCAATTGGAAGTTGGGAGGAACTTGAGGACACTTTCAGGGCCAATTTCCAAGGGACCTATGTCCGACCTCCGGATGCAGACGATTTAAGTCACATAATACAACAGCCAGGAGAGTCAGCCCGTAAGCTTTGGAACAGATTCCTCACTAAGAAGAATCAAATCGTTTACTGTCCGGATGCCGAAGCCTTAGCGGCCTTCAAGCATAGTATCCGGGACGAGTGGCTTGCCGGACACCTCGGCCAAGAAAAGCCAAGGATGATGGCAGCCTTAATAAGCCTTATGACCCGCTTTTGTGCGGGCGAAGACAGCTGGTTGGCCCGTAGAGGCACTAGTGACCAAGGCACATCCGAAATTCGAGATGGCAACGGGAAGCCACGGTGCAATAAGCACAAGCGTCAGAACAACAAAGAAAGTCCGGACAACACAACGGTCGACGTCGGATTCAGGGGCTCTCGACCCGGTCAAAGAAAGAAGCCATTTAAAGGCAGCAAAGAGGGACCGTCCGGCTTGAATAAAGTCCTGGACAGATTGTGCCAAATTCATGGCACCCCCAAAAAACCTGCAAACCATACTCACAGAGAATGTTGGGTCTTCAAGCAGGCCGGCAAGTTAAACGCCGAACACAAGGGAAGGGAAATGCCAAGTGAAGACGAGGATGAGACTTGCCAGCCGAACACTGCGGGACAGAAAAATTCCCACCAGAAGTCAAAGTAGTAAACATGGTCCACGCAACTCACATGGAGTTCGTTGCCCCCAAATTCAACCCCTGGGCGGCCTGCCCGATCACTTTTGATCACAGGGACCACCCGGCCAGTATCCGGCACAGAAGATCGGCTGCCTTGGTGGTCGACCCAATAATTGATGGATACCATCTCACTCGAGTCCTAATGGACGGCGGCAGTACTCTTAATCTGATATATCAGGACACCGTCCACAAGATGGGGATAGACCCATCCAGAATAAGCCAAAGTAACACCACCTTTAACAGAGTGATACCAGGCGTTGAGGCCCGCTAACGGGGCTCCCTCGTATTAGAAATGACATTCGGTTCTCCCGACAACTTCAGAAGCGAGGAATTACTCTTTGATATTGCTCCCTTCAGCAGCGGTTATCATGCATTACTCGGAAGAAAAGCCTTCACTTGCTTTAACGCAATACCGAACTACGCCTGCCTTAAATTTAAGATGCCCGGTCCACGTGGCGTCATAATGGTTAGTGGAAACACAGAGCAGTATGCGGCAGCTCCTGTAGCCGGACACTAAGCGGCCTCTCCCACCAGAACGCATGATCGATTCTTAAGACCACGGACATGGCTAGACGAGTCTGGTGCGCCACCATTAACAACAGCCCGGATAAACCCGAGCTGGGTGCTATACATATATCCCCATAAATGGTACTAGGGGCTGTCAATATATAATAAAGGCCACAATTCGGCTTGCCTTATCAATAGGCCAATATCTCCTATTTCTAATATCCATTGAGAATAACCAACTTCTCGCACGATTACTCCTCTATATGAGTTTTCGTTTTTACAGACACTACTCGTGCGACACCCTTCCAGGATACGGCACAACGAAGACAAAGGCGCAGACGTGTAGCAGGGCCCCGCTCAAAGGTTTCTCTTTAGATTAAGCCCCTGTGTAAACCTTCTTTACTGTCTTTTGTTGCTTGACATCCCATGGGTATTCCATACACCCACAAGGGACACTGGCGTTATAGGATTTTCGCCACGACAGATCAATGCACTTACCTGGAAATACAAGGTCAAGGGCGTTACTCAGCCGAGTATATGTTATAAAGTCTGAATACCTTCGGGAGTGTTCGGCATCGCAAGTTTGGCCTTATATGCATCAGCTCCGAATCATGTCTTTGGTCAAATGTTGGGTTAGCCCGACTCCTGGGTTTGCTGCCTTACGTTCCGTTCTATCGGCTAAGGCGGCCAATGGAGAACTACTGCGATTGTGCCCTGGTTATTCCGGATGAGCACCTCAGTAGAGAAAGCCAAAAACTGACTGTCATGATATAGCGAGAGACTGGTCAACCACTCGAGGACTCATCAGAATTTATAGGATTCCTCCGCATCAATGAAGGACCGGTTTCCCGGTCAAGTACGTACGCGCACCGTATCCGGATGCATGCAGATGTACCAGGGGCTACATAGTAGCCCCACCTTTAAACTCCCATGGCTAAGTGAAGTGTTACACCTATATAGTCTGGTTGCCTGGTTCGACATGCGATCACCTCCTTAATGGACCAAGACGTTGGATCAAGTATGTTTACGCATATTTTTTCGAACACCCCCGCATTATATGCGTGGGGGCTAAAGCCAACGACTGCTAACTTTCATGTTATATGCTTACATAAACGGCCACACATGAGACATTATAATACTTCCAGGCAAAAGTATAAAAACAGCCTCTATAACTAAAACATAATTGTTTACAATCAATAGACTTGTCAGTCGAACATGACATCCTTCGAGCACTGAGCCTCTATTATGCGGGCACCTTCTAGGACCTGTTCAAAATAGTGCTCGGCTGGGTGCTGGATCCCTACCGGACTCTGGGTTGCAATGCTGGTGGCCTCCATATCCGCCCAATACGTCTTGACACGGGCAAGAGCCATCCGCGCACCCTCTATGCAAGCTGACCTCCTCATGGAATCGATTCTCGATACAGCGCCAAGGAATTGTTGCACTAAACCAAAATAACTGCCCGGTCTTGGTCCCTTTGGCCATAGATGGTCTACTACCGACCTCATGGCAAGACCGGACAACCTATGGAGCTTGGCCATGGCAGCCATCCTCTCACTCAATGGCAGCGGACGCGTCGGAGCATTAAATTGTGACCAAAACAGCCTCTCTATGTCATTATCTTTTTGACCCTTGTAGAACTTGGTCGCATCAGCCATGCTTTTCGCCAGATCCGCATACGCGTCCGCAGCACTCACAAGCTGATCCAGAGGAGCATACTTGGGGTCTCCAAACTTCATCCGCAACAAATAGGGGCTTCCAGCCGCGATTTCTCCGACCTGTCGAAGCTCCTCCTGCGCAGCTCTAATCTCTGAGCGCTTTTCCTTGGCCGCATCCATGGCCTTCTTCAGATCAACCGCCTTTTCCTGATTCTCCATCTTGAGAAGCCCATACCGGCCGGCGGCGTCCCTCAGCTCCACAGCCATTTCAGATATCTTTTATTTACTTCGGCAATGAGCAGCCTGTTCGGCTCTGAAGTCTTCGGCTGCCTTTAGGGCAGCCGCATTGCTAGCCCGGGCTTGTTCCTTGGCTAGAACAAGTTCCGCCCTCAGGGCCTCAATGGCAGCAGCTCCGCCTGCAGCCACTTCATATCATATTAATGTTACAATCTTCTTACAATTTCCTAAACAAATAAGGAAATACGAGCGCATACTTTGTGATGCGTCGAATCGCTTATTTACAAGCGTGATGTCAGTGTCCACCACATCAATCTGTCACCTTAGTTTGGCGAATTCAGCGGTCTGGTCTACCACCGGACCCTTAGCAACCTGCGGATAAATACATTGCGATCATTACTTGGGAGTGTGATCCTCCGTTTGCTGCCATGGGCTGGCAACCACAATCTCAGGGGCTACTATCTATACAGAGCACATCTATCGCGTGCGGTGCAACCAAAAATTACGTATTTCGTTGCTTACCTCAAAGCCTTTTGAGCAAGCTTCCAAAAGCTTCATTTAACCCACTTGTGGTGGAGGAAATTTTCTCCAACACCGTACCCATTAGTGTACGATGATCCTCCAAGAGAGCAGCTTGCTCCAGGAGGGCCGTTAGTATGTTTGGCTGGGCACCGGACTCTCCCAGACCCTTCTCATTGCCCTCCACAAGAGCCGAACACGCTAGGCTTAGGACGGCCGAAGTGTTAGCTTCTGGCCTTAGTGGATCTGGACTCCTCCGTGATGACACCTCAGGGTCGCCTGCCCCATGGGGCAGAGAGGCAGGTGGGGTTTCACTCTCCATCATCTCCAGAAGTAGATCCCCCGAGGACGAACCCTGTTGAGACGAACTACTAGCCGGACTGCAAAAAATAGATCCTGGTTATTACTCTCAGAGGAAAAATCAATAAGATTCTTGTTTATTAACTTACAGCTCGGTGGAGGGCTGGCCCGTTTGCGGGCATGGTGCCGTAAGAACGCCCTTCAGGGAAGGGCCCTTTGGTGAAGTTTTCTTTCCTTGTTTAGGCACCTCCGTTTCCAAGTCTTTGGAGGCGGCCCTCTTCTTCCCGCGGGGGGAGGAAACCTTAGATTCACCTCCCCGATTGTCCTCCTCCGTGGAAACATTAATTCCCCCGGTTGGATGCACAATGTGTGAAGCTCACCCTTGGCTTCTCCACTCCTCCCTTCATCTTTCCCTGATGGCACTTGACTTAGCGCCCGTTTAAGCATCCTGGCTATTGCCAGACCGGGCGAGCATTCGGGAAGTGGGGCTGGACACCTGATTCTCTCTGCCTTACCGAGCCAATCCTGGTCGCGAACAGTTTTTCAGAACAATGTTATGATAAATATAAACGAAGTGTTTGTTCACAGGGTTACTTACTTGGGTATCTGGGCGGTTGCAGCTCGGGCCCGCATCCTCGGTGGTGTCCAGACACTTTATTCGTGGTCCAAAGAACAACTTATTCATTCCTTCAGGCGTCATGCCGAAGAAGTGTTGAATGGTTCGCGGACCTTCTGGATTGAACTCCCACATCCGGAGAGGTCGACGTTTGCATGGCAGGGCCCGCCGAACTAGCATTACCTGGATTATTTTGACAAGACTAATATCCCTCTCGAGCAGCTCCCGAATGCGGCTCTGCAGCGTCGGTACATTGTTTGCAGGCCCCCAGTCCAGTCCCACGTTGGCCCACAACGCCAGTTGAGGCGGAGGGCCCGAGCGTAAGTCGGGGGAGGCCGCCCACTTTGAGCCTCGGGGAGATGTGACATAGAGCCACCTCTGTTGCCATAGATCGGACACCTCCGAGAAGGAACCTTCGGGACACGGGGCATCGGCGTTTCTACTTATTGCGGCACCTCCGCACTCTGCGTATCGCCCCTCGATCACCCTTGGTTTCACATTGAAGGTCTTGAGCCATATGCCAAAGTGTGGGGTGACATGGAGGAAGGCTTCGCACATGACGATAAGCGACGAGATGTGAAGGATGTAATCCGGAGCTAGATCGTGAAAATCTAGTCCGTAATAGAGAATGAGCCCCCTCACAAAGGGATCAAGAGTCAAGCCCAAGCCCTGGAGGAAGTGAGAGACAAATACGACACTCTCGTTGGGCTCAGGAGTAGGGATAACCTCCTCAGGGGTGGGAAGCCGGTGCTTAACATCGGTAGTCAAATACCCGGCTGTCGGTGTCAAAACCGGCGGATCTCGGGTAGGGGGTCTCGAACTGTGCGTCTAGGCGGATGGTAACAGGTGACAAGGGACATGATGTTTTTACCCAGGTTCGGGCCCTCTCGATGGAGGTAATACCCTACTCCTGCTTGATTGATATTGATGATATGGGTAGTACAAGAGTGGATCTACCACGAGATCAAGGAGGCTAAACCCTAGAAGCTAGCCTATGGTATGATTGTTGTTGTTGTGGTGTCCTACGGAATAAAACCCTCCGGTTTATATAGACACCATAGAGGGCTAGGGTTACACAGAGTCGGTTACAATGGTAGGAGATCTACATATCCGTATCGCCAAGCTTGCCTTCCACGCCAAGGAAAGTCCTATCCGGACACGGGACGAAGTCTTCAATCTTGTATCTTCATAGTCTTGGAGTCCGGCCGATGATGATAGTTCGGCTATCCGGACACCCCCTAGTCCAGGACTCCCTCAGTAGCCCCCGAACCAGGCTTCAATGACGACGAGTCCGGTGCGTATATTGTCTTCGGCGTTGCAAGGCGGGTTCTCCTCCAGATTCCATGTGCTTGACGAATAGTGTCCGGTTCCTCATAAATGTTGCGCTTCTTGGCTTCCACGCCCAATAATGGCCCTCTTCCACGTGTCGTATGAATGCGAAAAGCCAGGGTATTTTTACGTTTTACCCCCAAGCTGCGCGAATAAGCTGCCTATAAGAGAGGCAAGAATCTAGATCCAAATCATACCATCCTCCTTCCACGAGTACTCATCGGAGCGCTTCTGACAAAAATCCACTCCACCATGGACCATCGATGTGGCTCCTCCTCTCGCGCTCCCAGCCCTTGGCCAGGAGATTGGAGGAGATGTTAAGTCCCGCACAGCAAGCTGGTGACGCTCCAAGTGGAGGGATACCTTCATCCGGCCTTCATGGTCCCGGTTCGAGCCGGACTGGCCACCTACAAAGGTGGAAAGCAGGCGGAGAACACCCCCAGTCCCTCCAAAGGAGAGCGGGTGTGCTTCGTCCCTTATCTAATAAGGGGCCTCGGATTTCCCATACATCCGTTTCTCCGGGGGCTTCTGGAGTTCTACGGGCTCCAGCTTCACCACCTTACACCTGCCTCCATTTTGCACATTGCGGGTTTTGTTGCTCTTTGCGAGCTGTGCTTGGGCCTCGAGCCCCATTTTGGGCTGTGGAAGAGATTGTTTTGCCTCGTACCCCATTCTCACGAGGGGTCGATATATCAAGTGGGCGGAGCCGAAATATGGCGCATCGCCGGGACTGGATATCTATCCGGAACCCCAAAGAAGGCGTCCGAAGACTGGCCTTCGGAATGGCTTTATGTGGAAGACGCTCCACTGCCGGACCCAGTTCGGATCGGCCCCCCGGAGTTCAGCAACGCTCCTCTGAAGAAACGCCTGAGTTGGCGCCCGCGGAGCCCTCAATGGGAAGATGATAGGAGCGTCCATTTTCTGATGGGCCGAATAAGGTTGCTGGCTCATTCTGGATTGACCATGATTGGAGTCATGGCCACATGCATTATGCGAGGGGTGCAACCGCTCCAATATAGGGGCCACCCCATGTGGGATTTCAACGGGGAGAATGACGCCACCCATCATGGCCGCAAGGGGCCGGGATCGGCCGCCGATCTGGTGAAGATCCTGTCCGGCTTGTACAAGGGGGAGAAGGAGGACTTCCTCCAAACAAGTCCATTAAATGGATTCTCAAGAATAACCCTCGGAGCTGGGTAAGCGGATGTTTATCTATCCGATCCTTACTTTCAAAGTTAAGTGTCCTACTTTATGATTTCGACGCAGGAATTGCGTCGGGATGTGGAGGGCATACACAGTCCGACTCCACAACCCGAGGATCCGGAAAGATCCCTTGATCCAGCCTCCGGAGAGGATCCGGACATAAAGGTGGAGCTAATTGACGGGGTGTTCCACCAACTCAGCATGGACAATGCTCTAGTCGCCATTACGGTTGACTACCTAGGTAACTATGACAGGAGTCCTGACACCATTACTTCGTCCGTGCTTATTTCTGACCACCGTATACCAACGGTGTCTCGCAGGAGGTGCGTTCAAGGCGGGAAGCCGATCCCGTGGCGGCTGACCAACAAGGGTCAGTTCGGCCCAGTAGGCGGAAGAGGGGTGCGGTGCGAATCGAAACGTTGCCGCAACGGTACGACACGCCATCGTTTTTAAGGGAAAGATTCCTGTGAGGTATATTAATGCTTATGACCTTTCCAGGAGAAAGAGCGCTCGCCGGACTGTGTCCGGAGAGGTTGCTAACCAAGCCTCCGCCAGCCAGGCTCCAACACCTGGTCCGGAGGGGGAGGCGAGCGCGAGGCGCGAGCCGGATGCTCCTCCAACGGAGGATGCCGACAGGCTGTCCACCACTAGGTCTGAGGTGGAGAGCGCCATGAATCACAGGCGCCGCCGGACAGTTCTTCGTGACGCGTGTTTCTCCCCAGAGGCGTTAAATGCCTTTAATGCGGGAGACGCGCACCTCCGTGCCGCTCAAGATGGTTTAACCAGAGCCACAGAGCAGTATGTGAAAGACATACGAGTAAGGAATTTTAATAGTTATATATGCCAGTAGCCCCCGAGACTTAAAGTAGTTGGAATAACTGATTTAAGGATCATTTGATATGCAGGATCTTACGGAGAAGAATACCCAACTGTCCCAGGAGCTTCAAGAGTGCAAGGCCCAACTTGAGGCCGCACTAGCCGCTGCAAGAGGAGACACAGAGACCCCCTCTGGTAACACATATTTCAAAAAGATAAGCGGTTTATGGCGTGCGTATAAGTCTGACATTAATATTGCAGAGGGTGCCGGACTAGATCCGGACAAGCAACATCTGCTACGCCAGCTGAAGGCCGGCGAAAAGGTGCTTATGAGGGTGCATCAGGAGAGAAACAAACTCCAAGATGCTAACACCCAGCTGGGCGAAGAACTAAAAGATGTTCGGGTCCAACTGTCTGACTCCGTAAAGGAGAATCGGCGGCTTCGTCGCGGCATCTACAGTAAGTGCTTGAGCAAACTCTTTTGAAAAGAAGAGTTCGGCGAGGAAGTCGATTGACAGGAACGTGTATGTAGGTGTGCTCACAGGTCGCCCTGCGGAAGAAATGCCCGGTTCAACAGGTGACCAACTTCCCGAGCTGGTGCAACTGCACGAACGTGTTCGGCAGGCGATGAGTGGCGTCGCCCAGGCCTTATGGCCATCCGTCTCCCTACCCGAGGGCCTTGGAGGGCTTGCGGAGAAGGTTCAGGGAGCACGGCAGCGCTTCCGTCTGTGGAAGATATTGGCCTGCCGTCAAGGCGCCAGGGAGGCCTGGGCCATGGTGAAGACGCGGTACAGGAAGGCGGATCCAAACCACATGGCCGAGGTCGGACCTGTGGGGCCCGACGGGAAGGAGATCCCTGTGAGCTTAATGTATGGCCAAGTAGAGTTGGCCGCTAAGTATTCCCAACGGGACTGTAAATTAGACAGCCTGTTAGATGGGATTGAAGAGGAGTACAATTAGTCAATTTGACGATGTATTTTAAAATGACATGTATAATGCCTTCTAGTTGGATTGTAGATCGTTTGTCTTTGCGGACCTTTTCGCTTCAACCTCGGGACCCTAGAGTCCGGAGTGTGTCCAAATACCCTCACAGTTATGAAAAAACCGGGGCATGCATGGAGACCTGGCGTAGGGGTCATTAGTGCTTTATCAGACAAGTGCCCAACTAGTTATGTTATATTACATGGTTAGTAAGAAACATCTTCCAGGGAGAATAGTTCCGTTAGGGGTTCCTTTCCCTGGGAGGCATGCCCTAAAGTGCATGTCCGGACTGCGAAAAGAGCAGAAAAGCATCTGGGGGCAGACAAATAGATAGGTAAAAAATCATCTTTCAAGTCACCGACCGAATATTCCCTTAAGAACGCTAGCTTTCGGCTTCACCCAGTCTGAGGTACACATCCGACTGACCCGGCAGTAACAATCGCAGAGGTGCTCCCTTTACCTCCTAGCCGAACAATCGGGAACGTAGGGGTAAGCACAGGAGCCAGGAAACCAAGCTTGGCCAAAACTTAAGTCATATCGATGCATATAATGGTGAATAAAAGGTACATGCGGAGGTTTGACACATGTGTTGGGCATAAAGCCTGTATAAATAAGCTTCTGTTTAAAGAAGCCCCCAGGTATAATGAGTGTGGGTAGCACGTCAAGTCTGTGCGAACAATGCATAGATCAGCCCTCAAAGGCTCTATGAAAAAGGGAGGAGAAAAGAGAGAAACAAAAGACAACTGAAGTATGAAATGTGGACGGAGGAAGTAGACGAACTCTGGGTCCGGCGCTAGGCGTAGAATCTTCGGAGGCGGGCTGCGTTCCATGGGTTCGGCTCGAGTCGGTTGTCCGATGCGTTTCGCAGACGGTATGCTCCGCCGGTCAGGACTTGGTCGATGATGAAGGGACCTTCCCATTTGGGCTTGAGTTTGTCCTTTTTCTTGTCCGGCAGGCGTAGAACTAGTTCGCCAACATTGTAAGTTTTGGCCCGTACTTCTCTGCTTTGATATCTTTGAGCCTGCTGCTGATAGAATGCGGAACGAGCCTTTGCCACGTCGTGCTCCTCCTCCAATGCGTCCAAACTGTCCTACCGATCCAACTCGGCTTCTCTTTCTTCGTACATGCGCACTCGAGGTGAGTCATGAATTATATCGCAGGCCAAAACTGAAGGAAATATGCCCTAGAGGCAATAATAAAGTTATTATTTATTTCCTTATTTCATGATAAATGTTTATTATTCATGCTAGAATTGTATTAACCAGAAACATAATACATGTGTGAATACATAGACAAACATAGTGTCACTAGTATGCCTCTACTTGACTAGCTCGTGAATCAAAGATGGTTAAGTTTCCTAGCCATGGACATGAGTTGTCATTTGATTAATGGGATCACATCATTAGGAGAATGATGTGATTGACTTGACCCATTCCGTTAGCTTAGCACTTGATCGTTTAGTATGTTGCTATTGCTTTCTTCATGACTTATACATGTTCCTGTAACTATGAGATTATGCAACTCCCGTTTATCGGAGGAACACTTTGGGTGCTACCAAACATCA
This sequence comes from Triticum dicoccoides, assembly GCF_002162155.2. Lineage (NCBI taxonomy): Eukaryota > Viridiplantae > Streptophyta > Magnoliopsida > Poales > Poaceae > Triticum > Triticum dicoccoides. The sequence continues at coordinate 443,745,090 of NC_041393.1, read as the reverse complement.
CAACGTAACTGGGTGACTATAAAGGAGTACTACAGGTGTCTCCAAAGGTACATGTTGGGTTGGCGTATTTCGAGATTAGGTTTTGTCACTTCGATTGTCGGATAGGTATCTCTGGGCCCTCTCGGTAATGCACATCACTATACGCCTTGCAAGCAATGTAGCTAATGAGTTAGTTACGGAATGATGCATTACGTAACGAGTAAAGAGACTTGCCGGTAACGAGATTGAACTAGGTATTGGATACCGACGATCGAATCTCAGGGCAAGTAACATACCTATGACAAAGGGAACAACGTATGTTGTTATGCGGTTTGACCGATAAAGATCTTCGTAGAATATGTAGGAGCCAATATGGGCATCCAGGTTCCGCTATTGGTTATTGACCGAGAATAGTTCTAGGTCATGTCTACATAGTTCTCGAACCCGTAGGGTCCGCACGCTTAAGGTTTCGATGACAGTTATATTATGAGTTTATGAGTTTTGATGTACCGAAGGAGTTTGGAGTGCCGGATGAGATTGGGGATATGACAAGGAGTCTCGAAATGGTGGAGACATAACGATCGATATATTGGACGACTATATTCGGAGTTCGGAAAGGTTCCGAGTGATTCCGGTATTTTTTGGAGTACCGGAGAGTTACGGGAATTCGCCGGGGAGTATATGGGCCTTATTGGGCCATACGGGAATAGAGGAGAGAGGTCAAAAGGAAGGAGGCGTGCGCCCCCCTCTGGTCCGAATTGGACAAGGGGCGCAACCCCCCTTTCCTTCTTCCTCTCCCCCTCTTTCCCCTTCTCCTACTCCAACAAGGGAGGTGGAATCCTACTAGGACTAGGGAGTCCTAGTAGGACTCCACACTTGGCGCGCCCCCTCCTAGGGCCAGCCTCCTCCCCCCTTGCTCCTTTATATACGGGGGCAGGGGGGCACCCCATGACACACAAGTTGATCTACAGATCATTCCTTAGCCGTGTGCAGTGCCCCCCTCCACCATATTCCACCTCTGTCATATCGTTGCGGAGTTTAGGCGAAGCCCTGTGCCGGTAGAACATTATCATCGTCACCACGCCGTCGTGCTGACGGAACTCATCCCTGAAGCTTTGCTGGATCGGAGCCCGGGAGTCGTCATCGAGCTGAACGTGTGCTGAACTCGGAGGTGACGTACGTTCGGTACTTGGATCGGTCGGATCGTGAAGACGTACGACTACATCAACCGCGTTGTGCTAACACTTCCGCTTACGGTCTACGAGGGTACGTGGACAACACTCTCCCCTCTCGTTGCTATGTCATCACCATGATCTTGCGTGTGCGTAGGAATTTTTTTTGAAATTACTACGTTCCCCATCAAAAACTGCATCTGCGTCGTATACCATAAAGAATGGCGTGAATCCGGTAGTACGATTTGGCGTGGTCCGCAGCCCCCAAAGTACGGAGTCGAGCTCCTCTACCCAGTGCGTGTTAGATTCCATGAGGGACCGCACTAACCTGGGTTTGATGCCGCTCATGATTAGACTATTTGCTTGTTCGACTTGATCGTTAGTTTGAGGGTGATAGACTGAAGCGTAGTCGAGCTTGATGCCCATATTTTTGCACCAGAGTTTAACCTCGTCGGCCATGAAGTTCGTGCCGTTATCGGTGATGATGCTGTGGGGGACGCCATAACGGTGTACTACCTAGATATGAAGTCTATCACAGGTCCGGATTCGACCGTCTTAACTGGCTTGGCCTCTATCCATTTGGTGAATTTATCCACCATGACCAATAAGTATTTTTGCTTGTGGGTTCCCCCTTTAAGGGGTCCAACCATGTCAAGCCCCCAGACCGCGAACGGCCAGGTAATGGGTATAGTTTTGAGGGCGGTGGGTGGCATGTGGCTTTGATTAGCAAAGAGCTGGCAACCGACGCATCGTTGGACTAAGTCCTGAGCATCTGCCCGGGCAGTCGGCCAATAAAATCCTATACGGAAGGCCTTGCCCACAAGGGCCCAGGCTGCGGCGTGGTGCCCGCCGAGTCCGGTGTGAATTTCAGCCAGGAGATTTCTCCCTTCCTCTTTGGAGATGCACCTTTGAAGGACTCCGGTTGTGCTTTTCTTATAAAGTTCTCCCTCATGGACCTTGTAGGCTTTAGATCGCCGAACTATACAGCGGGCCTCATTTTGGTCTTCGGGAAGTTCCTGCCTAATTAAGTAGGCTAGGAATGGTTCTGTCCACGGGGCAATTACTGCCATTATTTCGTGGGCTGAAGGTGTTATTTCATTGGCTGAGCCACCGATAATGTCAGATTGTTCTGTGTTGGGTGGTGCGGTTGGTTCCGGGGTGTTATTTCCAGACTCCTCTTCCCATAATACGGATGGCTTAAAGAGCCGCTCCAGGAAGATGTTTGGAGGGACGGCGTCGCGTTTTGCGCCGATGCGTGCCAACACGTCGGCTGCCTAGTTATTATCCCGGGCTACATGGTGGAATTCGAGTCCTTCGAACCGAGCTGCCATTTTTAAGACGACGTTATGATAGGCTGCCATTTTCGGATCCTTGGCGTCAAAGTCTCCATTTACTTGGGATATTGCGTGGTTTGAATCCCCGCGCACCTCTAGGCGTTGAATACCCATGGAGATCGCCATCTGGAGACCATGTAGAAGGGCCTCATATTTGGCTGCATTGTTGGAGTCCGTGTACATTATCTGAAGTACGTATTGGAATGTGTCTCCGGTTGGGGACGTCAATACGACGCCAGCCCCCAAGCCGGCCAACATTTTGAGAAGGTGATGACTCAACATAAAAATAAATATGTAGGCCCTTCGTAGAGGGAAGAAGGGAATTGTAGAGGTGCCAGAGCTCGATTTTAAAATAGAGATTGAATAACATTTTGAGCGGCATACTTTCACTGTCAACGCAACAACTATGAGATGGTTGTATCTTCCATACTAGATGCATTATAGGCAGTTCCCACACAGAATGGTAAAAGTTTATACTCCCCCAATCACCAACAATCATCAATCCATGGCTTGCTCGAAACAACGAGTGCCTCCAACTAACAACAATCCTGGGGGAGTTTTGTTTAATTATTTTGATTTGCTTTGATCTTTTTGGATCATGGGACTGGGCATCCCTGTTACCGGCCCTTTCTCGTGAATGAGGAGCGGAGTCCACTCCTCTTGAGAATAACCCACCTAGCATGGAAGATATAGGCAGCCCTAGTGGAAACATGCGCTGCTAGAGCATACAAAACAGAATTTCATTTGAAGGTTTAGAGTTTGGCACATACAAATTTACTTGGAACGGCAGGTAAATACCGCATATAGGAAGGTATGGTGGACTCGTATGGAACAACTTTGGGGTTTAAGGAGTTTGGATGCACAAGCAGTATTCCCGCTTAGTACAGGTGAAGACTAGCAAAAGACTGGGAAGCGACCAACTGAGAGAGCGACAACAGTCATAAACATGCATTAAAACTAATTCACACTGAGTACAAGCATGAGTAGGATATAATCCACCATGAACATAAATATCATGAAGGCTATGTTGATTTTGTTTCAACTACATGCGTGAACATGTGCCAAGTCGACTCACTCAATTCATTCAAAGGAGGATACCATCCCATCTGTGGGGACCCCGACTCATAAGTCAAGATCACCGAATGCACGTGTACAGTGATCCCAAAGATCAATGCTCACTGAACACACAGAAGCTGAATAACAAGAGTCTTACATCCATACATACCGTTTTACACAAGTAGGACCAGTATGGTCAAGTCTTGAGTGTATCATCGCAGCGGAAATCTTCAATAACAACTTGGACCCATGCCATCTGCCTTAACCCTACAGGCATTTTGACTGGGAAGCGTCCTAGCTCGCATGTTCGTCACCAAGGTACTCTTCATTATATCCTGTTCTTTCATGCCTGGCCAATAAAATAACCAGTGGCAAGCTAATGAATACTTTGAATGTACTTGCAAGCAACCCATGTTTTGGTTCAAGATACAACCATGCATGATATAGGTAAATTTTTGCAGAAAGCTACTTTTGAGTGCATTGAGATGTTCAACAACTTGTAAGACATGCATCAAGAGAATTCAAGTAACCATGAGGACAAGCTACATGTATCAACATAAATAGAGTGGGCACCAACCCATCTCAATCACGTCAAGTCCTTTGACTTGACCCAAGTAGTCATCCAAACACACACACTGGTTTGTAAACTCTGGACATAGTTTAAGCAGCACCGCCCAACCGTCCTTGACCGTGGACACGGCTATTCGAATAGTTTTACACTCTGCAGAGGTTGCACACTGTACCCACAAGATCCGGGGAACTTCCATGTCATCCACGACCCGCGATACCTCAAGTACCCGGGGTAAGCACCCGATCACTATCTTTCCCTAGACGACACTAACATGGAGTCCACTCGATTGGTAGTAACCCCCGTGCCTAACATTTCACATCATAAAGTTGTGGAGCCTCGCTCCCATATTCATCACATACCACAAGCACGAGGTACCAATGGTGTTTACGGTGCCCTGTGAAAACAGTCATGGCCGCCCTACCTGGCACGACCCCATCCCGAGAGAGAGCACCAACTCTCCCCCGTCACTGGTAATGCGGGCTCCAAGCTAGTACCGGCCTAGGTAATCAATAATGCCCTTTCCCATACAAGGGTAGAGTGGTTGCGCATGTAAGGTTGGGACAGTCATCAAATCTTAAATCTAATCCGTTTTTGAAAACAACACACACACTTGCCTCGGTACACCACTTCGTCATCAAGTGGTTACCCATCTCATCATCTCCCTCGGACATAAGTGGCACCCGACGGGGTTTTCGAAAAGTCCTTTGAAAATACTTTGCCTCCTTCATCATGCATATACCCGTCCCTTTTTGCATAGCATCTACTTTAGCATCCTATCTACTCCCACCGGCATAACCCTCATAAGAAGGTAGGGTCATGCACAATGCAAGTATCAACGAGGAAGTATGGTGGCAAATCATCAAAGTGGTTACCACCCCATCATGATTCCGTTGCAACAATAATATGGTGCTATATGACATGCATAAAAAGGGTTTCATAGACATGGTCAAAGGGCTGCTTGCCTGTTTTAACAGAGTCGTCGAGGTCTTCAAATGTCTCTGGTCCAACTCCGGGCATTTCGTCTACTTTGTCAACTATCGTCGAAAGCAACCATAATAAGCAACACAACAAGGCAGGAAATAAAAGTGCTCTAAAAATGTGAGTTGAACTTTTCTAGGATACCTCTGGTCATATGAGGGATGACCAAAGTGGTTTCATTAGGATATGATCAATGGACATCTCTGAACATTTCAATATGATGGAATCATGGGGTTTATGGATTTGCAAGAAGTGTACAAAAATATTTTTTTTTTAAATGAGCAAAGGCACCCATTTAGCAAATCATGGAGTTGGTTTCACTGGATTTGGAGTTCAAATGAATTTCCTATGAATTTGCAAAGTTGACAAATATGAAGAAATGGCTCATTATTTTATGTGGTACAGAAAGTATTAACAAAAATGTTCATAAACTAAGTTATGAACTTAGAAGCATCTAGCAATTTGAATCATGGCATTTGGATCAATTTTGAGCTCTCTGTGATTTTCTAAAGTTCATCACAAAAATAGGAAAAAATAGGATTTGATAAATATTTGTGAAGAAAAGGTCTCTAGAAAAATGTGCAAATAGCACCATGTGATAGATCATGAATTTATGAACTACTACAAATTTGAATCATCAAATTTGGAGTTAATTTGGATTGCTTATGGATTTTACAAGTTTACAGAAAAAGAAAAAGAAAAGGGAAAGGGTTTTACCCTTATCCAGCGCACTGGGCGCAGTTTAGCAGTGGGCCGGCCCAATGGCTCGGCTGGACGGGCAGAGGGGGTGACGTCGGAGGCGGGTTCACAGAGTGCGCCAACGCGCGAGGAAAGCGGATCCGGCCGAAGCCGTCTCCACTTAAACGGGCGGGGCCCAGCCGCTGGGTCGCCGACGCGCGGGGCCCACCTGTCGGGTTCATCCCCAACCTCCCGCTCGAACAGAGCAGAGGCAAGGGGCGGCATTAGCGATGATTTGCCGGCGCCACAGGGCGTCTCCGGTGATGCCCTGCCCACCGGCGTGCCCAGGGGACCACGACGCACCCATCCATGTGCTGCACGCATGCCGTGGGAGGCTGCAGCAGCGATGGCTTGGGTGGCCGCGGAGGAGGCCGTCGGCGAGATTTTGCACCGCGCGGCAGGCGCGAGGGAGGAGGTAATAGGTTGCGGGGCGGGTCAATGGTGGTGGTGAGGGGGCACTAGAGTGGCTAGGGAGAGAGGAGAGGCTCGGGATAGCCGGAATTTAGGCGGAGCCCGACGGCAGCACTCCGGCCATGGAGGGAGCAGGAGGGCACGAGGGGATGTGTGGGTTGGTCCGAGGGGTGCACGGGAGGAAGAGAGAGCCAAAGGAGCTCCAGAGGGAGGTCAGGGGCGGCCTTAAGAAGCCGACCCGTGGCTTATCGTGGACACGGCGCACGGGTGGCCGTGGTAACGGCTCGGGCGGCAAGGGGAGGGAGCGAGGGGTTGTCTACGGTGCTCGTGGGGGTGGAGTAGGGCGCCAGGAAGAGAGAGAATGAGCGGGGACGGGTCAGAGGCATCGCGCGTGTGAGGCTGCCCATTGGAGCCCTCGGGCGGCCAGTGCGCGTGCGAGAGGAGGCAGCAGGAGGAATAGAGAGGAGGGGGCCAGCTCGGTGGCGTGTTGCGGACGTCGAGGCACCTCGACTGGCGCGAGGGGGAGGCTCGAGGTGGTCGGGGGACGCGGCGTCAACGGTCGCCTGCTCTGCCTCGCGCTCTAGAGCGCGTCTTTGGCCGGCATCCGCGGCTTTTCCGCGCGCACTCGCGCGTCCACTTGTGTCTGGCAGCTGCAGGGGGGAGTAAACAATGTGACATTGGCATTCGATGCCCTGGGGATCCACTGGAGTGAGGAGGGAGGTTGAGAGAGAGAGAGAAATGGTGCTGTCCAGAGAGGGAAAAAGAGCTTTTCACCCCCATAATCATGGCTCCTCGGGCAGGGAAAGATGCAGGGGTTAGGGGAGGACCAGATGATGTTGTGGGAGAAAGATTAGTGGAAATGGCCAAAACATGCATTTTAAATTTCTGCCAGAAGGTGTTTGATGGTGGTTTGGGCCAGCAAATGGATTCCAAACGATATGAAGATCAACAGGATCAAGTGTCATATAGAAATGGGGTTGATCACCAAGTTGGAGCTCACTTGGAGGAAGTTGACAATGCAACTTTGGTAAACCCTAGAAATTTGCAGAAATGGCTTTACCGAGATTTAGTCATGCAAATCAATTCTCCTTGATGCACCACTTGGTGTAGTGTCATCATTTGAGGTTCTGAACATGCCCACAAAAGTTGAGATCAAAAGGAGAAAGTTGCCAATGTAGAGTTGTTCAAATTTGGTTCTGTACAGGAAGGTGTTTTGGGGCACTTTCATCAATATAACTTATTCTCCAACTTGTGCCATTTGGTCTAGATTAATTATTAGACCATTTGAGCATGTTCACAAGGTTTGAGAACATTTGGACATGTTTGGCAATGTAAAGTTGCTCAAACTTCAAAATGGACAGAAATGGTTTTGAGGGGATTTCATGGAGTTATACTATTCTCCATGACATGATACTTGTCAAGATCATCAAATATGTCATATGTGACATGCTAGAATTTTCTTGGAATTTTTGGAGAATATTTCCTTTGTAAATATTTCAAAATCTTGAAATATCCAGAAAGGGTTTTTGAGGGATTTGACCAACATTTTGAACATGACCATGTGTTGAAACTCTTATATATGGACAATATATGTCCACTGAGTTTCCCTAGATTTTTGTCAAATATTTTGAAACAATAAAATAATTTTTTCCTATTAAAGACCATTTCTGGCCTTAAGAAAAAGCTTTTAAATAAAATAGGAAAATAACTTTTAAAATTATATTTTTGTGGTTTCTGGGTATCCTATATCTAATAGGAGTCAAATATATTTTTGGAAATATTTTTACTGCCCTTAATTAAGTACTTGCAGTGCAAACCTCAATTCAGGGGTTTTTGAAAAACTAATTTTTGAATATACTATTTGGCCAAATTATTTTTGCAAGAAATTATTTTTATGTCCTATACACATGGCATGATCATTGGGAAAGGTTTTTGGATCAAGGTGGAGTATAAGGGTTGGGGAATTTATTTGATTTTTAGAGCACTTGCAAACAGCGGTCAAACATTCAATCAAAGCAAAGACAAAACACTCAAAAGTTTTTGTCAAACCACATTCTAGCATTATTTATTGAATTAAGTGTTGTGCCATGAAAATCAGGGTGTGACGCCATCATACCACATCATAATCATTCTAATAGCATGTTGGCACGCAAGGTAAACCATTATAACTCAAAGCTAATCAAGCATGGTACAAGCAACTATAATCTTTAAATATTATTGCAAATATGTTTACTTCATAATAAGATGAATCAGGAACAATGAACTCATCATATTTACAAAAACAAGAGAGGTCAAGTTCATACCAGCTTTTCTCATCTCAATAAGTCCATCATATATCATCATTATTGCCTTTCACTCGCATGACCGAACGATGTGTATAATAATAAGAGTGTACGTGCATTGGACTAAGCTGGGATCTGCAAGCATTCAACTCAAGAGAGAAGACAAATAATATGGGCTCTAAATTAAATAGACAATCATGCATATGACAGCCACTAAACATTTTCAATATGGTCTTCTCGACCCCCAAGGAAAAGAAAAGAAAATAAAACTATTTACATGGGAAAGCTCCCAACAAGTAAAAAGAAGAACGAGAAATCTATTTGGGTTTTCATTTTAATTCTACTACAAGCATGGAAATTAAACTAACTAATTTTTTTGGCTTTTTCTTAAGGTTTATCAAACACTCAAGAAGAAAACTAGAAAAAGAAATTCAAACTAGCACGGATAATACAATGAAAGAGTATGAGCACCGACGACTAGTGTGTGAACATGAATGTAAAGTCGGTGAGAAATACGTACTACCCCAAGCTTAGGCTTTTGTCCTAAGTTGGTCTAATGCCAAGGACCGCTGCTGCTCTCCCCAGTGTACTAGGAAGTGTAATCAGGATACCATTGGCTGGCCATCTCCGGATCCCACTGGAAAGATGATGCACGATAAGGGTCCAGTGCAGGTTCCGGTTCAGGTTCAGGTTCTGGAGTGGATGCTTGGCCTCGATGAGCGTATACTGCCTCCGGTGTAACAACAAAATTATCTACAGTCAAATCAAACAACAAAGGTGCATGCAAAATAATAGTCTCACTATGTTTCTTATTAAATCTCAAGTTATACAGGAGTGTCTTATCATCATTCTGAAAAATAAAGTTGTGTGCTACCATGCTCCTAATCTAAAATGTAAGAAGGCAAGATTGTCTCCCCTTTTTCATAATGCCTAATAGGTATCCTAAAATGTCTAGCAAGACGTGAAGCATAGATACCTCCAAATATGGGGCCTTTTGTACGATTCAGGCTTAGCCATTTAGCAATGATGGCACCCATACTAAAACTATTGTCTCCATACAAGGCATGTTGAAGAATGATAATATCAGGAACATTAAAGTTTCCACTATTTCCACGACCAATCAAGCATCTACTAGCAAATATAGCAAAGTAACATAAAACAGGAAAGTGTATGCTAGAGATTTTTGCCTCGGAACCTTTCTTTGGCTCCTCTACAGCTATAGTGTTAACAAAACCATCCACATCTTCACGATGGGGTTCCTCTAACTCTCCATCAAAAGGTATCCTATATACCATGCAAAAATTGTCAGTGTACTAAAGTAGGGGTACCTTAGTATCCCGAACTTGTGCACGGGCAGTCGCAGCGTCCCGCGGCAAGGCTTGCCGGGCACCCGCCAAGATCCTCCGTGTTTCCTTTGGAGCCATTCAAGAACAAAGTGATTCAAGCCAAGAAGACAAGGCCCCGGCAAGAGGAGCTTGCAGGGAAGGGCAAGGCCCCGGCAAGAGGAGCTTGCCGGGAAGGCCAACCAAGGCATTTTAAGGAACTTGTCGCGACGCGCCGCGCGTCCCGGCAAGACCCGATGAACGACAAGCTTCCGGGCGCGACAAGACAACAACCACGGCAAGGCGCTTGCCGCGGCAGGCCGCCACTCTGCGCCCACGCTCCAGCACATCCGCCGACGTGTCGCCACAAGACCGTTCCAGGCGCGCGTGGCGAAAGGCTGTGCAGCCAAGCGGTGCGAGGTGGCAAGCGGAGATGACAAGATGGCCATCGTGGCGAACGGTGGCGCCCCTAACGGTCGCTTTTCTGCACTGTTTGGGCGACGCGGACGGGCATTAAATGCTTTTGTACCCTGCCGTCAGAGTTAGGTAGGATGCACTATAGAAGCAGTTGTACCAACCACACCTTTTACACTTTTACCCCTGCATGCGTTGCCACCTGTCGGTGACCCCTTGAGCCTATAAAAGGAGGCCCATGCGCAATTTAGCGGGGGGTCGACTCATTCGAAACTAGAACACACCCACGCTCTCAAGCAAGAACGCAATACAACCACAAAGCAGCAGTAGGAGTATTATCTCTCCGGAGAGCTCCGAAGCTGGGTAAAATTGCTCGCGTGCTTCGCCTCAATCCGCTCTTCGTGCGATCTCCGCTCCCTGCCGGACCGAAAGGGGCCCTGCCCCATAGGTGTTCGTTTCCCACCACATCTTTGGCGCGGCAGGTAGGGGGCGTCAAGGTTGTGTGAACCCGATCCGGCGTTCACGTGAGCCAGATCTTCATCTTCTTCATCATCTTCATCAACATGCCACCGAAGAAGAAGGCTTCAGAGGTGGCTGCTCCGTCCACGTCGATCCCACCGCCACCGGAGCAAACGGGTGGCGGGGGAGACATCGGCGGAGGAACGAGCGTCGACGAGGGAGCTCATGCTGCCGCCATGTCCAAGGACAAGGCTGCACAAACCTCGGCGTCCGTGCATGCACCGCGCCCATCTCAGGAGGTGTGGGGCCAACAGCGTCATGGTACTCGCGGTACCATACGCTCGTTGGACCAAAATCGAGCTGGCGGATCTCGAGATGCTCAAGACCAGCATGCACGTCAACCTGCTGGCACAAGCAAGACATGGTCGCCTGGATGGGATCCCGCTCCTTCGAACATAGTTAGAAGTCCGAGCATATCCCGCTCCTCGCACCGTTCGCCACCGCCACCAAAGACCCCAGAAGAAGCGTTGGCTCGAGCCCAACTGCTCCTGGACTACCCTCCAACAACGGACAAGATCGACGACTGGAGGGCCACCATTCAGAGTCTCATCGGCTTCGCCAACGGCGACACTCCACGGCTGTCGAGTGCGTCGCAGCCACGGCAAGATTGCCGGACGCGAGCCGATGGCAACAAGACCGGTGGGGGTGCAACCACCGTGCACTCCCCGCCCCGAAAGCCAAGATCGCCGACTCGCCGGGTCAACCTCGACACTGACTCCACAGCGTCATCAGATCCATGAGCTCGTCGCGATCAGCGCCAAGTTCTTCAAGAACGACAGCAAGAAGATGCTCGTACTCGCATCGAGCTTCGAAGAGAAGTGCGGCGCCAGTTAGACCAGCGCGCTGGACCCACTATCGATATGCATGCGCCAGGGGAACTAGGCGACTTGCTGTACGCGGTAGGTTGCCCTGCGTTCACTCGTGAGCTGCGGCAAGTCCAGTGGCCCGGTACAAAGAACTTCAAGCAGATGTACCAGAGAAGTATGATGGTAGATTGCATCCGTCGGAGTTCCTCAGCATCTACACCATCGTGGTGCAAGCTGCTGGGGGGCGCGACGATAAGATCCTTGCCAACTACTTCCCACTGGTGCTCAAGCCCAATGTCAGATCCTGGCTCATGCACTTGCCAGACAACTCCATATCCTCATGGGCGGATCTGCGCCATCAGTTTGTCGGCGCCTTTACAGGCAGCCACAAGCCTCATGGCCAGGAGAGCGATCTACATCTGCTCGCTCAGAAGGAAGGAGAGCCCCTGCGCAAGTACATTCACAGATTCAGCCAAGTGCAGTGCAACATCCCAGATGTCCACCCTGCCGCAGTCATCAGCGCGTTCCATCAGAACGTGCGAAACCGCAGGATGCGGGAGGAAATGGCGATGTGCAAGATCAGAGACGTCAGTGAGCTATACGCCCTGGCCGACAAGTGTGCACATGCTGAGGAGGGGAGGAAACTCCCCGGAGAGAACGCAGGAGCAGGAGGATCTGACAGTGAGGATGCCGCCCCGGCAAAGAAAAACCGGCGGCGGAACAACAGGAGAAGGAAAGGGAAAGATGTGCTAGCTGTTGAGCAGTCCGGCAATGGAGGTGCCGCCAAGGAAGCCGAACCTGTGGCGACCGCCGACAAGCAGGGCGGCTCCGACAAGCAGTATTGCAAGATCCACCGCACCAAGGGCCATGATCTCCAGAGTTGCAAGAAGGTGGAACAGCTTGTCGAGCAGCAGAAAGCTGAGTACGAGCGACGCGACAATGAGAAGGCCCAGGAAGGTATTGGAGGATCCGGCAAGAAGCGTCCCGGCCGGGGAGGACGCCGCGGCAAGGCCAAGCAGCGGCAAGGAGACAGGCCTCCCCGCGGCCGCGACAAGGATGAAGATGAAGACGAAGATGAGGATATGGATGATGATGAGGCCGACGAGCAGGAGTTTCAGAAAGCCACAGAGGTTCTGTGCGTTGACGGCGGTGCTTCTCTGCATACTTCGCACCGCCAGCTCAAACAGTGGGTGCGAGAAGTTAATGCAGCAGAACCACCAGTTGAGTCACGCAAGCCTCTGAAGTGGTCCAGCACGCCTATCATCTTTGATATTGAGGACCACCCCAATCGCATAACTGCAGTCGGGTGCTTGCCGATGTTGGTTTCACCAACTATCCGCAACCTCAAAGTCACAAAGATGCTAGTTGACGGCGGGGCCGGCTTGAACCTGATCTCCTCAGCGGTACTCTAGAAGCTTCAGATCCCTGACAGTGATCTCGAAGAGACCGGCACGTTCCAAGGAATCAACCCGGGAAGGAGCAAGCCGAAGGGGAAGATCACGTTGCCGGTGACGTTTGGCAGCGAATTGAATTTCAGGATAGAAAGGGTCACTTTTGACGTCGCTGATTTCCCATTACCATATAATGGGATACTCGGTCGTCCAGCACTCGCCAAGTTCATGGCAGCCTCTCACTATGCCTATAACGTACTCAATATGCCAGGTCCGATAAGTATCATCTCTGTCCCTGGCGACAGGAAGGATGCTCTTATCTGTACCGACAAGATTTACCGGGAAGCAGCAGCCGCAGCAGATAGCAAGCCACTTGCCGCTGAAGCTCCCGGGGGGAAGAAGAAGACCAAGTCCGGCAAGAGCTCTGATGCCCACTCCGGCAAGCGCACCTCTTCGGAGTGCTGCGCTACCGTCGAGGACGCACCATCGAGCTCCACCGGCAAGAGTAAGAAGATGAAGGCAGCTCCGCCAGAGACCAAGAAGGTGTCCACCAAGGAGGACGGCACTGGTGGTACCTTCACCATCAGTGTCACGCTCGACCCCAAATAGGAAAGCGCGCTCGTTGCTTTCCTGCGGGCGAACGTCGACGTGTTTGTGTGGCAACCGTCTGACATCCCCGGTGTTCCCAGGAAAGTAATTGAGCACCATCTTGCCGTTTGTCCTCATGCGCGGCCCGTCAAGCAGAAAGTCAGGAAACAAGCAGTGGAGCGCCAAGAATTCATTGCAGAAGAGATCAAGAAGTTGGAAGCAGCAGGCCTTGTCAGAGGAGTACTCCATCCTACGTGGTTGGCCAATCCTGTAGTCGTGCGCAAAGCAAACGGGAAATGGAGGCTTTGTATTGACTTTACCGATGTCAATAAAGCTTGTCCCAAAGACCCATTTCCCTTACCGTGCATTGACCAGATTGTTGACTCCACGGCCGGATGTGACTTGCTTTCATTTCTTGACGCATATTCAGGATACCATCAGATCTTCATGGCAGAAGAGGATGAGGAGAAGACCTCATTCATCACCCCATGTGGCACGTACTGTTTCGTACGGATGCCCTTCGGTTTGAAGAATGCTGGTTCAACATTTGCAAGAGTAGTCAGTCATGCTTTTGAGCCACAGTTACACAGAAATGTGGAAGCCTACATGGATGACATAGTGGTCAAGAGCAAGGACAGAGCAACTCTGATTCAGGATTTGGATGAAACTTTCACAAATCTGCGCAAGATCAACCTCAAGCTTAACCCCAAGAAGTGCGTGTTTGGAGTCCCTTCCGGCAAGCTTCTCGGGTTCTTCGTATCTCAGAGGGGAATCGAAGCCAATCCCGACAAGATCAAGGCCATTGAGCAGATTAAAGCACCGAAGCGCGTCAAGGATGTGCGAAGGCTTGCCGGCTGCGTGGCTGCTCTCAGCGGGTTTATCTCTAAATCTACTGAGCGCGCCCTGCCATTTTTCAAAATATTGAAAAAGGCAGGTCCAATGAAATGGACACCGGAAGCGGAGGCTGCGCTGCAGGACTTGAAGAGATACCTGTCCTCCACTCCAATACTTGTCGCACCTAAGCCGCAAGAGAAGTTGCTGCTGTATCTAGCGGCAACCAATCAAGTGGTTAGTGCTACGTCAGTAGCAGAGAGGGAGGCAGATGATGAGCCGGAAGCCACGGCAAGTACGTCCAGCGACAAGCAGGGGGCTTCCCCGACAAGCTCTGGTCCCGATAAGGATAGATCTGCGCAGACGCAGGAGGTGCAGAAGAAAATGGTGCAGCGCCCAGTTTACTTTGTCAGTTCCCTTCTGCAGGGCGCTAGGTCAAGGTATTCTGGTGTGCAGAAATTGCTTTTCGGCCTTCTCATGGCCTCGAGAAAGCTGCGCCATTACTTCCAAGCACATGAGATCACAGTTGTCACCCGCTTTCCGCTGAAGAGGATACTGCAAAATCCAGAAGCAACAGGCAGGATTGTCGAGTGGGCGCTGGAACTGTCAAGCTTTGGCCTCAAGTTCGAGAGCACTTCAACTATCCAAAGCAGAGCATTGGCAGAATTCATAGCAGAGTGGACGCCAACACCAGATGAAGAAAATCCAGAAACGAGCATCCCCGTCAAGGAGGCAACCAAAGAGTGGCTGATGTACTTTGATGGTGCCTTCTCACTGCAAGGCGCCGGTGCGGGCGTGCTACTTGTTGCACCCACCGGAGAGCACCTCAAGTACGTAGTACAGATGCACTTTCCTAAGGAGCAAGCAAAAAAACAATACTGCAGAGTATGAAGGTTTGCTTGCTGGACTTAGGATCACTGCAGACCTTGGGATCAAGAAACTCATTGTCAGGGGTGACTCGCAGCTTGTCGTCCGCCAAGTAAACAAGGACTATCTGAGTCCATTGATGGAAGCTTACATTGATGAAGTGAGAAAATTGGAAGAGCACTTTGACGGCCTACAGATGGAACATGTTCCGAGAGCTCAGAACGACATTGCAGATGGCCTGTCAAAGTGCGCCGCACTTAAGTTACCTGTGGAACCAGGGATCTTTGTACTCAAGCTGACTCAACCGTCTGTAACACCATCAACTGGACAGAGCAAGAAGAGGAAGTTGATTTCCGGTGACTACTTTCCGGCTGAGGAGCAGTCTGCTCCGACAAGCCCTAGGTTTTGTTTCGTTGAAGCAGACGCTCCCGACAAGTTTTGCTCCGGCTAGCTTGCCGGGGAACATCAAGCTCCAGCTGAGCCGCAGGTTCTTGCCGTAGAAGCAGATGTTCCCGCAGCAGCATATGTGCCTTTAGTCCTTGTTGTCGAGCCACAAGCTCCAGCATGGGCGCAGCAGATTGTCCGTTTCCTTCAGACAGGAGAACTTCCCGAAGAGCAAGAAGAAGCAGAGAGAGTAGCCCGGCAATCAAGTATGTACCAGTTTGTCGACGACATACTGTACAGAAGAAGATTCAACGGTGTGAAATTGAAGTGCATTCCCCGGGAAGATGGACAAAAGCTGTTGGCGGAGATACATGGAGGCATATGTGGTCACCACATTGGCGCAAGAGCACTTGCCGGAAAAGCGTTCCGACAAGGTTTCTTTTGGCCGACAGCCCTCCAGGATGCAACTGCACAAGTAACCAAGTGTGAAGCGTGCCAGATTCATTCCAAGCAGATACACCAGCCAGCTCAGGCTCTCTAGACAATCCCTTTATCCTGGCCATTTTCTGTCTGGGGGCTCGACATCCTCGGCCCCTTTCCCCGAGCTGTCGGGGGCTTTGAGTACTTGTACGTTGCAATCGACAAGTTCACAAAGTGGCCGGAAGTGGAAGCAGTGAGGAAGGTGACAGCGCAGTGAGTAGTCAAGTTCTTCAGGTCGATTGTTTGCCGTTTCGGAGTCCCTAACAGGATCATCACCGACAACGGCACGCAATTCACGAGCCGCACCTTCATGCAGTACGTCCAAGATCTTGGCGCCAAGGTCTGCTTCGCTTCTGTTGCTCACCCGAGAAGCAACGGTCAAGCGGAGAGGGCGAACGCTGAAGTGTTGCGCGGGCTCAAGACCAGAACTTTCGACAGGCTACACAAGTGCGGAAAGAACTGGATTAAGGAGCTGCCGATGGTTCTTTGGTCGATCAGAACGACGCCAAATCGAGCCACTGGCCAGACGCCTTTCGCTCTAGGCTATGGAGCAGAGGCAGTTCTCCCCACGGAACTCGTATACGGATCGCCTCGAGTGCTCGCTTATGATGAGCTTGAGCAAGAGCAGCTATGACAAGATGACGCGCTGCTCCTTGAGGAGGATCATCTTCAGGCTGCTGTACGAGCTGCTCGATACCAGCAAGCTTTGCGCCGCTACCATAGCCGCAAAGTTAATGCCAGAAGTCTCGAGGAAGGCGACCTTGTTCTTCGGCGCGTTCAGTCCGCCAAGAATTCCAAGAACTTGACGCTGAAGTGGGAAGGCCCTTATCCGGTGAAATGAGTCACTAGGCCTGGCGCTGTCCGCCTTGAGACCGAAGATGGCTTTCCGGTGAGCAACTCCTGGAACATTGAGCATCTTCGTAAGTTTTACCCGTAGGGCGCGGTTGCCGGAACCTGTTCCGGAAACCACCTTTTGTACAAGCCTTGCCACCGTTGCATGTAACCCTTTGTACAAAGCCGGGCGCAGATCCCGTGCATAAATAAAGTTCATGTGCTCCGCAAATCTTGTCAATTTCATGCTTTTTGTTTTTAGCATGTGTTATCTGACACTTTGTGCAGCACCAATTCCCGGTAAGCAATAACGAGCCTTAAGGCTCCATATCTTTATTTTCTCTTCTTTCTTTTTCTCAAGAAAAAGGAAGTTTCCCTTGCCCACAAGTTCACCGGGGGGAAGGAGAAGATAATGGTGTGGACCAGGCATCGTTCAAGAAAGTATCACCTTGCCGGGACGCAAACGACAGAAAAGCTAAGTTGCCAAAGTTTGAGCACAATTAGTTTTAAAAATTTTTAAGTTATCTTCCTTGAACGACCGTCCTTTGTATGGAAAACCTGTGCGCGGAGGAACCAACTCGTAGCTAGTTGCGCCCTTACTTTGTTTCAAGTCCGCTCAACAACATAAGTGTGCTGCAACTAGTTGCGACAAGGTTTCTTGCCGGAAGCAGCACCGCCAGCAGGCTGCTGATGTTCCACACTCAGCGCTCGCGGCAAGGGTGCCTGCGCTGGCAAGTTCCCTGAAAGCGTAGGGTAAAAAAACATACAAAGGAAGGAATCAAGTAAAGGGGATAACATAGCAAATACTGCCCAAGATAAAGTTATATTACAAAGATAACTTACCGCGCTCTAATAGATTGTTCCCGTAACATATCTAGCAGCGGCAAGGAAAGGAAGAAACGGGCGGTCTAATCTATGCGGCCGCCATCAACCCTCTTGACTTCGTTCACCTTGTCCACAATGGGCGCGACAAGGGCTTTGAGCTCTTCAAGATCAGCACCCGCCGGCAGCTTCTTGAGGACGTTGGTGAGGTTGAGGCCTGGGTTGCGGAAGGCCACCTTCACCAACACCTTCTCCAGAACTCCGGCGCAGATCATGCGCGACTCATCGGCCAGCTGCTTTGGGATCCTTTCCCGGAGTTGCTGGAGGGCCGTCGCCACGCCCTTGAAGAACAGAGTGAGCTTGGCGTTGGGCTGGAGGTTCTCGTCAGAGGAGTACCCGAAGCCCTCCATTTCCAGTTGCGCCAGCTCCTTGTCGATGACCGTGGCAATGTTCACGAGGCCCTCCGTCCAGAGCTCCACAGTGTCCCTGAAGGTGTTCTGGGTTTCGGCGGCCCTCGTCAGCAACGCCTCGTTGGCCTTGATCTCCTCCTTCAAGGCCTCCTCCCGCTTCTTGGCGCCGTCCAGCGTCTTAGTCAGCGTAGCCAGCTTCAACTCGAGATCGGAATTGGAGTCATTGGCGGCGCTCAGCTCTTTGCCTCTCTCGAGGAGACGACCCTGCAGCTCGCCGTGGGCGAGGGCGTCCTTCTCGCGCTCACGTTGGAGCACAGCAAGATCTTCATTTCTCGCCTTGAGATCGGCCTCTAGCTGCGTCACTTTCACTTCCAGCTCCTTCTTGGCGGCCTCAGCAGCTGCGGCAGCGTCATTTGCCTCCTTGAGAGCCCCGCCAAGCGTTTGCTCGTGCACGACAAGCTCCTCCTCATAGCTGTCCAGATTGACCTTCCGCTGCGTCAACTCGCCTTCCCGCATGGACAGCTCCTCGGCGGCAAGCCGCTGTTGCTCTTCGGCTTCATCCTTCTCGAGGAGGAAGGCCTTCCGCGCCTCAACAAGCTGCGCCCTCTCCTCCACAATGGACTGGAGGGCTTCCTGGTTGCGGCTCTGGAGCTCCTCCGCATGCTTCTCAATGTCCACTCCCTCCTGCGCGACAAGCGCTTCCCGGGACTCCAGTTTGGCTTGTCGGGGGCGGTAGAGTGATAGCAGCCTCCGCAGCAGCTGTTCTTCCTCAGGCTCGCCGCTGCTGCTGCTTGGCGCGTCGACCATTGTCAACCCAGCGGAGGCAAGCACTTCTCCATCAAAAACTTCTCCTTCGACCGGCACCCTGGAGCTCGAAGCCCAGGGGAGCTTGATGAAGATACCATCGCTGGCCTTCAAGTAGGCGCCGGGCTGGGGCTCTTCGGAGCCTGGCGCTGCGTCAGCGGTGAAGGGGTCGGCAGTCGGCGTAGCGCCTTGCGCTCCTGCGGCCCCAGGGTCGTCAGTATGATCGCCGGACCCCTCGCCAGCTCCTGCGCCAGCAGCCTTGACGGCCTCTTCACCGGCGGGATCATCAGCACCGGCCTCTTCTTCGGTGGTGGTGGCATCGTCAGTATTGCCGCGCGCGTTGTCCTCGCCGGTGGCCTCGGTCTCCATCGGCTCCGTGGAAGATGGATCTGGCAGACGGAAGAGGGAGAAGAGTCAAGCAAATATCCAAAAAGGCAAATCAGAAAAAGAAGAACCCAAGGGAAGCTTCAGGCGAGAGAGATTACCAGTACTGGGATCCACGGTCATAGGCTCCACCACCGGGGGGTCGCTGGTGCTGCCCCTTGCCGGAGACTCCTCCCTCGCCGGGGACTTCTCCCTTGCCGGAGAATGATCCCTTGCCGGGGAACCCTCCCTTGGCGGCATAGTCGAAGCAGATATTATCTCAGGGGCGGCTTCAGGGGGCTCTTGGTGAGGCTGTTCTGCTCCTACACAAGCAAATCCACAGTCAGATGTCAATAAAGAGGAAAGAACACCCATGCGCGCCTAACAGCAGGAACTAAAACTATACACTTACGCTGGGGGCTGCGCTGGGGGCTGCTTCGAGGAGTAGTTGCCAGGTCCGACAAGGTGGTCTCGGACACGCCCTCTGTTGTAATAGCTGGATCGTCCTCGATGACAACCACGGGGACCTTGGCTCTCTTCGCCGCTCTTTGGGCTAGAGTCCTAAAAAGGAAACAGTTCAGAGTAGAGCAGATCAAATACAAGGTAAAGACAGCAAGAAATCGAAGAACTACAAACACAACAGAGAAACTTACTCATCTTCTTCCTCCTCGTCGGAGCTGAGCGCGGAGAGGTCGAAGTCCGGTACTCTTTCAGCGCGACGAGGTGGAGGAGTAGGCTCCCTTCGCCGCTTGGCAGGGGCAGCGGCAGGATCAGAGGCGGCGGTCCGAGAAGACCCCGCTCCAGTTGCCGCAGCGGCGTGAGACGCTCCCGCGGCAACAGTGCTTGTCGCGGTGGAGCGTGTCCTGCGGCGTGGCAGCTGTTGACCCGTCTGCCGCCCTGCTACGTCCCCGGTCCTGCGGAGGCGCCTTCTTGGTGGAGCTGGGGGCTGCACTAGGAGCTCTGCTTGCGGTAAGCCGCTTGAAGACGGCTGGCCACTTGCACCCTCAGCGGGCTCGCTCGATTCGGCTTCAGGTTCTCCCTCGCCGGCGATCTCTCGACAAGCTCGTATCGATCGGCAAGGCTTGCCGCCTCGGCTGCCTCTGCCTCCTCCATAGTAAACCCAAACTCGCCCGCGGCAGCGGCCGCCGCCGCCTCTTCCGCCCTGGTGGTGATGCGCCGCATCTCATCTTCGGTGGTGTCGCGGGTGAGGCTCCTCTGTTCGTCGGCACGGATCGCCACCTCCACCAAGCCGTCGAATAATTGCTGCACGACGTCGTCGGCGGGCTCCTGCCAAGTTGGAATAATTCCATGCGAGTCGCACTCCGGCATCATTGCGCGGATGCGATTGAGCGAGGAATTGTTGCACAACGGGACGACGCCCTGCGGCAGCCTGAACCATTCTGGATGCTGAGTATCATGCTTGAACAGCTCCTTGAGCATCGCATCTAGCTCCAGGATGGTGAAGTTGAAGTTGAGGTCCGGGCGCAGCCTCATGATGTCCGCCGGACCCCCGAACAGCCAGGCGGGTCTCCCCCTCTCCTGCAGAGGGGCGATGCGGCGGCGAAGAAAGTCCGCGCCAACAGCGCCTACAGTGAGCCCGGCAAGCCTGAGTCGCAAGATCCGGGTGGTGGCAATCTTCAGCCTAGCATCGTCCGCCGCCAGGGAGCTCCAATCATTGTCGCGCACTACTGGGGTTTGGCGCAGGGCAGTGAACGGCTGCGGGTTCTCCTCAACGATCCAACACCATTCCGCTCTCCACTCCTCCCATTTGCTGCGAAGCTCCCCCTCCAGATAGGCCTCTTTCTTGCCGGGTCTCGAGATCCAGGCGATTCCTCCGGCTAGGGGCTCTCCTCTCTCGACTCGGGGCATGAAGAAATGACGGAAGAGGGCTAAATTTGGGTGGACTCCGATAAAGTTTTCACAGAGATGCACGAAAACCGCCATTGTCAGAACGGCGTTGGGGGTGAAGTCAAGGAGGTGGAACCCGTAGGTGTTCATGATGTCACAAAAGAATTCAGAGAATGGCGGGCAGAGCCCGCAGTAGAAGAATAGCGCGAAGAATGGGTATCCGTTCAGAGCCTGTTCGGAAGCGGCGGCGGAGAGTACCTTGGTGCGTGGATGCGCTCGCGTCTCCATCGACCAAAAGAGGTAGAACCACACCCTCAACTCCTCCACGGAGAGCTCAGGGGGGAAAGTTGCCCGCTCCTTCCACAGCGCCTCAAGCCGCAGCGCCTCGGCCGACTTCGCGCCCTTCCCGGTTTTCGGAGCCATGGCGGAGGTGGTGTGGGAGATCGAAGGCGTTGGCGGCGACGGGGGGCGGAGTGCTGCTCTCTTTCGGCTTTGGAAGCGGAGGGGAGCGGCGGAGATTTCTGAGATTGGAACCGCAAGTGGCGAAGGTGGGGGAACTGCCCCTGTTTCCCCTGCTTATAAAGAGGAGGAGGCGAACGTTACGCTTTTTCCGAATAAAGAACCATCCACGATCTCTCCCACGATACCGCATTCGACGCGTGCCGTTACGGGAGGACGCGGTGGATACGGAGTCAGATACGGTGCGGGCCCAGGCCGCGCGTGCCCATGCCCTGTTTTGGGCCTGGCCCAACAGCGCTCGGCATCGTGTGTGGCCCAGGCCCGGGGGCTCCTGTCGGTGTACTAAAGTAGGGGTACCTTAGTATCCCAAACTTGTGCACGGGCAGTCGCAGCGTCCCGCGGCAAGGCTTGTCGGGCGCCCGCCAATGTCCTCCGTGTTTCCTCTGGAGCCATTCAAGAACAGAGTGATTCAAGCCAAGAAGACAAGGCCCCGGCAAGAGGAGCTTGCCGGGAAGGGCAAGGCCCCGGCAAGAGGAGCTTGCCGGGAGGGCCAACCAAGGCATTTTAAGGAACTTGCCGCGACGCGCCGCGCGTCCCGGCAAGACCCGATGAACGACAAGCTTCCGGGCGCGACAAGACAAGGACCGCGGCAAGGCGCTTGCCGCGGCAGGCCGCCACTCTGCGCCCACGCTCCAGCACATCTGTCGACGTGTCGCCACAGGACCGTTCCAGGCGCGCGTCGCGAAAGGCTGTGCAGCCAAGCGATGCGAGGTGGCAAGCGGAGATGACAAGATGGCCATCGTGGCGAACGGTGGCGCCCCTAACGGTCGCTTTTCTGCACTGTTTGGGCGACGCGGACGGGCATTAAATGCTTTTGTCCCCTGTAGTCAGAGTTAGGTAGGATGCACTGTAGAAGCAGTTGTACCAACCACACCTTTTACACTTTTACCCCTGCATGCGTTGCCACCTGTCGGTGACCCCTTGAGCCTATAAAAGGAGGCCCATGCGCAACGTAGCGGGGGGTCGACTCATTCGAAACTAGAACACACCCACTCTCTCAAGCAAGAACGCAATACAACCACAAAGCAGCAGTAGGAGTATTATCTCTCCGGAGAGATCCGAAGTTGGGTAAAATCGCTCGCGTGCTTCGCCTCGATCCGCTCTTCGTGCGATCTCCGCTCCCTGCCGGACCGAAAGGGGCCCTGCCCCATAGGTGTTCGTTTCCCACGACAAAAATCTTGTAAAGCCATTTCTCTGAATTCATCATATAAATGAAATGATACTAAAGCGGTGACTTCTTAGGATAGTAATAAAAGTTTTGCACAAAAGTATTGGTAAGTAAGAGATACTGAGGAGGAAATCGTTGAGGCCTGCACTCTCGATCAAAGAATAAAAATCTTCATCAATTCCAGCTTCTTTCAAGAAATTATCACATGGCCACTCACACGACCGTACTTCTGCTAAGCGAGGAAGATTATACTTGGCTTTTTCCTTCTCTCTAGCTTGTTTTTCCTGAGAGCCTTGGCTAGAAGAGCCCCTCAAAAGTCTCCTCAACATTTTCTGAAAATTTCTGAAATTTTAGTAACTTCAAAATAAAAGTGAATAAAACTTAACAAGAATGGTAGCAACTACTCCTACAAGTGCCTAGAGCCTATATCATGCATTAGAATTACCCGGAACCTCATTAATTTAACATGCAAGCTCAAGAACAGGGTCACCCAGATAGCAAGGATTTGCAATGAATAAAGCACTAGAACAAAAACTAATTGGACCAATGGAGGAGTCACATACCAAGCAACAATCTCCCAAAGCAGTTTTGTGAATGGAGCTTTGAGCAAGGAGATCGAAAATCGCAGCAAAATGAGCTAGAACTCATGCTTGAGCTGGATGGGGATTTTTTTGGGTAGAAGATGGAGTGTGCGGATGCTGGCATAAGTGGAGGGGGGCTACCAGGGGCCCACGAGACAGGGCTGCGTGCCCAGGTAGGGTGGGCGCGCCCTCCACTCTCGTGGCCTGGTGCTTGCCCCTTCTGTAGTGATTTCAGTGCCTAAAATCCTCAAATATTCCATAAAAAATCGTACTAAATTTGCAGGGCATTTGGAGCACTTTTATTTCCAGGATATTTTTTATTGCACGGATAATTCAGAAAACAGACGGATAATACTATTTTTTTATTTAATTTAAATAACAGAAAGTAAAAAGGAAGTGTAGAAGGTTGTGCCTTCTAGTTTCATCCATCTCATGATCATCAAAATGAATCCACTAACAAGGTTGATCCAGTCTTGTTAACAAATTCTCTTTCCGAATAACACGGAACCGGAGAAATTTCGAAGTGTCACTAAGTTACCTCAACGGGGATATGAAAATCCCCAACAATAAGAATATCATACTTTTTCTTGATAGTAGGGAGAGGAAATTCAAAACCTCCTATAGTAATTGATGGAATTTTCTCAATAGTATTTATGCTATGAACTTGGATTTGCTTCCTCAAAAAATGTACCGTATGCTCATTTCCATTAACATGAAAGGTGACATTGCCTTTATTGCAATCAATAACAGCTCCTGCAGTATTTAAAAAGGGTCTACCAAGAATAATAGACATACTATCGTCCTCGGGAATATCAAGAATAACGAAGTTTGTTAAGATAGTAACATTTGCAACAACAACAGGCATGTCCTCACAAATGCCGGCAGGTATAATAGTTGATTTATCAGCCATTTGGAAGGATATCTTAGTGGGTGTCAACTTACTTAATTCAAGTCTACGGTACAAGGAAAGAGGCATAACACTAACACCGGCTCCTAAATCACATAAAGCAGTTCTAACATAATTTCTTTTAATAGAGCAAGGTATAGTGGGTACTCCGGGATCACCAAGTTTCTTAGGTATTCCACCCTTAAAGGTATAGTTGGCAAGCATGGTGGAAATCTCAGGTTCAGGTATTTTCCTCTTATTAGTGATGATATCTTTCATATATTTAGCATAAGGGTTTAATTTAAGCATATCAGTTAAGCGCATGCATAAGAAAATAGGTCTAATCATTTCAGCAAAACGCTCAAAGTCCTCATCATCCTTTGTCTTGGATGGTTTAGGAGGAAAGGGCATGGGTTTCTGAACCCATGGTTCTCTTTCTCTACCATGCTTCCTAGTAACAAAATCTCTCTTATCATAATGTTGGTTTCTTGATTCTGGGTTATCAAGACCAATAGCAGGTTCAATTTCTATTTCATTATTTTTGCTAGGTTGAGCATCTACATGAACACCATTATTCGCATTATCATCAGGTTCATGTTCATCTCCAGATTGTGTTTCAGCATCAGAGATAGAAGTATTATTAGGATTCTCAAGTGTTTCTACATTAGGTTCACTAGAAGTTTTCAAAGTCCCATCATTCTTCTTTTTCTTCTTCTTAGAAGAACTAGGAGCATCTAGATTATTATTCTGAGAATCTTGTTCAATTCTCTTAGGGTGGCCTTCATGATACAAAGGTTCCTGAGTCATTCTACTAGTTCTAGTAGCCACTCTAACAGAAAAGTCATTTTTGTTATGTAATTCATCAAGCAAATCATTTTGAGCTTTAAGTACTTGCTCAGCTTGAGTAGCAACCATAGACGCATATTTGCTAATGAGTTTAAGTTCACCTTTAACTCTAGCCATATTATCACTCACGAGTCCTATCTCGGAAGCATTATTCTTTAACTCTCTACCAACATAAGCATTAAAATTTTCTTGCCTAGCCATAAAGTCATCAAATTCATCTAAGCATTGGCTATGAAATTTAGTAGAGGGGATTTCAACTTTATCATATCTATAGAGAGAATTTACCTTTACTACCTGTGTCGGGTTATCAAGACAATGTGGTTCTTCAATAGGCGATATATCAAGACCATGTATTTCTTCAATAGGTGGTAAATTCTTAACATCTTCAGCTTTAATACCTTTTTATTTCATTGATTTCTTTGCTTCTTGCATAACTTCAGGACTCAGAAATAGAACACCTCTGTTCTTCGGAGTGGGTTTAGGAATAGGCTCAGGAGTTGGCTCAATTGGTTCGGGAATTGCCTTAGGAAGAGTCCAATTATTTTCATTAGTTAACATATTGTTCAATAATAATTCAGCTTCGTCGACTGTTCTTTCCCTGAAAACACAACCAAAACAACTATCCAAGTAGTCCTTGGAAGCATTGGTTAGTCCATTATAAAAGATATCAAGTATTTCATTTTTCTTTAGTGGATGATCGGGCAAAGCATTAAGTAATCAGAGAAGCCTCCCCCAAGCTTGTGGGAGACTCTCTTCTTTGATTTGCACAAAATTATATATTTCCCGCAAGGCAGCTTGTTTCTTGGGGACTACGCACACAACCAGGATCAAGAGAATTAAACCAAGTCTTAGCATCACCCTTAGGAACAACAGGCAATTCATAATCATTCGGAGATCTTTCATCATCACTATCATCAATAATAGCATCTTCAATAATTTCGTTCTCTCTACCCTAGCAAGTTGTTCATCAAGAAATTCACCTAATGGCACAGTAGTATCACGCACAGAAGTAGTTTCATCATAAGTATCATGCAAAGCATAAGTGGCATCATCGATAACATGCGACATATCAGAATTCATAGCAGTAGCAGGTTTAGGTGTCGCAAGCTTATTCATAACAGAAGGAGAATCTAGTGCAGAGCTAGATGGCAGTTCCTTACCTCCCCTCGTAGTTGAGGGATAGATCTTGGTTTTAGCGTCTTTCAAATTCTTCATAGTGATCAACAAATATAAATCCCAAGTGACTCAGAGAATAGAGCTATGCTCCCCGGCAACAGCGCCAGAAATTAGTCTTGATAACCCACAAGTGTAGGGGATCGCAACAGCTTTCGAGGGTAAAGTATTCAACCCAAATTTATTGATTCGACACAAGGGGAGCCAAAGAATATTCTTGAGTATTATCAGTTGAGTTGTCGATTCAACCACACCTGGATAACTTAGTAGCTGCAGCAAGGTATTTAGTAGCAAAGTAGTATGATAGTAATGGTAACAGTGGTAAAAGGTAACGTGCTTATGGAAAAGAACTTGCATGACATCTTTGGTCCTACCCTCCCATGGAAGCGGGGTCATAGTGGAAACTAAGGGATATTAAGGCCTCCTTTTAATAGAGAACCGGACCAAAGCATTAGCTCAAACTGAATACATGAACTCCTCAAACTACGGTCATCACCGAGAAGTATCCCGGCTATTGTTACTTCGGGGTTGTCGGATCATAACACATAATAGGTGACTATAGACTTGCAAGATTGGATCAAGAACACACATATATTCATGAAAACATAATAGGTTCAGATCTGAAATCATGGCACTCGGGCCCTAGTGACAAGCATTAAGCATAGCAAAGTCATAGCAACATCAATCTCAGAACATAGTGGATACTAGGGATCAGACCCTAACAAAACTAACTTGATTACATGATAAATCTCATGCAACCCATCACCGTCCAGTAAGCCTACGATGGAATTACTCACGCACGGCGGTGAGCATCATGAAATTGGTGATGGAGGATGGTTGATGATGACGACGGCGATGAATCCCCTTCTCCGGAGCCCCGAACGGACTCCAGATCGGCCCTCCTAAGAGAGATTAGGGCTTGGCGGCGGCTCTGTATTGTAAAACGCGATGAAACTTTCTCCCTAATTTTTTTCTCCGTGAGACGGAATATATGGAGTTGGACTTGACGTCGGCGGAGCCTCAGGGGGCCCACGAGACAGGGGGCGCGCCCAGGGGGAGAGGGCACGCTCCCACCCTCGTGGACAGGGTGTGGGCCCCCTGATCGTCATCTTCTGGGCGCGCCCCCACCCTCGTGGACAGGGTGTGGGCCCCCTGATCTTCATCCTTTGCGAGGATTTTTTATATTTTCCAAAAAGTGCCTCCGAGGATTTTCAGGACATTCCAAGAACTTTTGTTTTCTACACATGAAACAACATCATGGTAATTCTGCTGAAAACAGCGTCAGTCCGGGTTAGTTTCATTCAAATCATGCAAGTTAGAGTCCAAAACAAGGGCAAAAGTGGTTGGAAAAGTAGATACGTTGGAGACGTATCAATCATCAATAGAGTTTATCTTCACAAGTTATTCAAGAAGACATCTTATGAACTTCTGACTGGTAAGAAGCCAAACATCAGTTACTTCAAAGTCTTTGGTGCTAGGTGTTGGATCAAGGATCCACATCACACGTCTAAATTCGCACCGAAAGCACATGAAGGTTTTATGCTTGGTTACAGAAAGGACTCGCACACCTACAGAGTCTTCAACCTCTTTCAGTACAAAGTGGTTGAAACTGTAGATGTGCAGTTCAATGAAACTAATGGCTCACAAAGAGAGCACCTGCCAAACGTGCTAGATAAAGCTACACCAGGTAAAGCTATCAGGCTGATGGGTACTGGAGAAATCATACCCACCAAGGAATAGGCTCAGGATGAGATCATCATTTCTACACCTAATCAACATGAAGACAACGCTCAGTCAGAAGCTAATGCTGAAGATGAAGACAATAGTCAGTATGATCAAAATCTTCATCCAACTCATCCTTGGGTCACAAATGAAGTCCAGATTGAGAAGATTATTGATAGCATCAATGCACCTGGTCCTCTCACTTGATAAAGAGCTACGCAACTGGCAAACTTCTGCGGTCACTTCGTGTTTGTCTCTATATCTGAACCCAAGAAAGTTGAAGAAGCCTTCATGGAACCTGAATGGATTCAAGCTATGCAAGAAGAGCTTCAACAATTTGAGCTGAATAATGTCTGGGAGCTTGTCAAACGCAAGCAAATATCATTGGCACAAAATGGATCTATCGCAACAAGCAAGATGAACTTGGACAAGTTGTTAGAAACAAAGATCACCTCGTTGCTCAAGGTTACACACAAGTGGAAGGAATCGACTTCGATGAAGCCTTTGCTCATGTGGCTAGACTTGAAGCCATTCGCATACTGCTGGCCTATGCTAACCATCACAACATTCTTCTGTATCAAATGGATGTGAAAAGTGCCTTTCTCAACGGCAAAACCGAAGAAGAAGTGTCTGTCACTCAACCACCTGGTTTTGAAGATCCAAAGCATCCTCATATGGTGTACAAGCTCAACAAGGCACTATATGGCCTCAAACAAGCACCTCGCGCTTGGTATGACACACTCAAGGAATTCCTGAAGAGCAAAGGCTTCACACCTGGTTCTCTAGATCCCACTCTCTTCACAAAGACATTTGATGGTGAACTGTTTGCGTGTTAAATATATGTGGATGACATCATCTTCGGCTGCACTGATAAGAGATATAGTGATGAGTTTGGATACATGATGCAAGAGCAATACCAGATGTCCATGATGGGAGAGCTGAAGTTCTTCCTTGGTCTTCAAATCTGTCAACAACACAATGGCATCTTCATATCACAAGAAAAATACCTGAAAGACTGCCTGAAAAAGTTTGGAATGCAAGACTGCAAAGGGTACACGACGCCAATGCCAACCAAAAGTCATCTTGGTCCTAACGACAATGGTAAAGAGTTCGATCAAAAGGTATACTGCTCCATGATTATTTCTTTACTACACTTATGTGCATCTAGGCCTGATATTATGCTTAGCGTTTGCATGTGTGCCCAATTCCAAGCGGAACCAAAGGAATCACATCACCTTGCTATGAAGTGAATTCTTCGATATTTGGCTTACACCCCAACACTAGGATTATGGTATCCGAAGGGCTCATCATTTGATCTAGTTAGATACTCAGATGCTAATTATGCTGGTGACAAAGTTGATCACCAATCTACATCAGGCACATGTAACTTTCTTGGACGATCTCTTGTCTGTTGGTCTTTGAAGAAGCAAAACTGTGCATCCCTCTCCACTGCTGCATCTGAATACACTGTTGTTAGATCTTGATGTGCTCAGCTTCTCTGGATGAAGCAAACTCTCAAGGATTATGGCATTAACATGAAGAATGTGCCACTCTTCTGCGAAAATGGAAGCGCAATCAAGATTGCCAAGAATCTAGTTCAACACTCGAAGACAAAGCACATTGAGATTCGTCATCATTTTCTCAGATATCATTGTCGGTGTCAAAACCGGCAGATCTCGGGTAGGGGTCCCAAACTGTGCGTCTAAGGATGATGGTAACAGGAGGCGAGGGACATGATGTTTACCCAGGTTTGGGCCCTCTCTATGGAGGTAATACCCTACTTCCTTCTTGATAGATCTTGATGAATATGAGTATTACAAGAGTTGATGTACCACGAGATCGTGATGGCTAAAACCCTAGAAGTCTAGCATGTATGATTATGATTGCCTCTATGGACTAAGCCCTACGGTTTATATAGACACCGGAGGGGACTAGGGTTGTACAAAGTTGGTTACAGAGAAATGAATCTTCATATCTGGGCGCCAAGCTTGCCTTCCACGCCAAGGAAAGTCCCATCCGGACACGGGAGAGAGTCTTCTGTCTTGTATCTTCATGCCCAACAGTCCGGCCCATGCTACATAGTCCAGCCATCCGAGGACCCCTTAATCTAGGACCCCCTCAGTAGCCCCTAAACCAGGCTTCAATGACGAGGTGTCCGGCGCGCGAATTGTCTTCGACATTGCAAGGCAGGTTCCTTCTCCGAATACTCCAAAATAGTCTTTGAACGCAAGAATCTTGTCCCGCTCTACAAAACAAATTCCACACACAACTGCAGAGAGTATAATATTTCACGAGTCCAATCCCCTGACAACTTTTTGTAGCATGACATCACGTTGCCGCCTGCCCATTATTTCAAACCGTTGTTTAGCCTACCGCTCCATATTTCGAGATGCGGTTTCATTGGCACGTCTTGTCAAAGCAGAGATTGTGTCCCCTTATTACGGGGTTCTCATCAATACGGGCGTGGGTAACCCAACCGTTCAGTTGGCATGATTCCTTAGGAATAGGTAGGTTTTCTGGCCTAGGAGGGGGCGTTTGATATTCATCGCCTTTATAAAGGGGCTAAGACCCGTCTTTTCTCCTTTACGCCAACCTTTTCCTCAACCTTTCCTATCTCGAGTTCCAGTACCCAAGGTTCAATTTAATCACTTCGTGCTTCCCAGTCATGGCCGGACCCACCCCTCAAGGCCGGTGGGTGGCTTCCTCCATCACAGAGGAGGATATTGCGAAGCTCCGGGTGGCAAGATATCTGACCGCGGAAATCCCCCACAGGCTTCCTACTCAAGGGCAGGTTATTCCTACTCCCAGATCTAGCGAGAGGGTAGTATTCATCTCCCACTTCCTCCGAGGGCTAGGGTTCACTCATCCCTTCGTCCGAGGGCTCATGTTCTATTATGGGCTAGATTTTCACGATCTAGCTCCGGACTCCTTTCTTCACGTCTCAGAGTTCATTATTGTGTGCAAGGCCTTCCTCCGTATTCCCCCCACACTTTGGCTTGTGTCTCAAGAACTTTAATGTGAAGCCGAAGGTAGTCGACGGGAAACAAGCAGAGTGCGGTGGTGCTGCAGTGAGCAAACTCACCAATACTCCTTGGACAAAAGGTTCCTTCACAGAAACTTCCAACCAATGGCAGCGGGAGTGGTTTTACATCACTGAACCCCGTGGTACCAAGTGGGCGGCTACACCTGTGTTCTGATTTGTCCCTCCGTTACAGCTTGCATCATGGATTAATAAGGGGCTGGATTGGGGATCAATTGATGAAGTGCAGACGCTACAAAGCCGCATTTGGAGCCTCATTGAAAAGGACACCGGTCTTATCAACGTAATCCAAGAAATGCTAGTCCATCGGGTCCTACCATGCCAGTGACGGCCTCTCCGCATGTGGGAGTTCAATCTGGAAGGACCACGAATCCTTCAGAACTTCTCCGACACGACGCTCAGAGGAATGTGGAAATTATTCTTCGGGACACAAAAACATGGTCCGGATACTACAGAGGACATCGGCCTTGACTGCAACCATCCGGATACCTCGGTAAGCACTTGACTCCTGAACACAGCTTAGCTAAATTTCTCATAACAACATACTGAGAAAACTATACTCGGACAGGGCTGGATAAAGAAGGCGGAGAGAATTAGGTGTTCGGCCCCTCTTCCCAAAGACTCAGTTGATCCGGTGTTAACAAGGATGCTGGTTCCGGCACCATATCAAGTGCCGGCGAAGGAAGACAAGGAGGAGAGCAAGAAGGCCCAGGGTGGCCCCCATTCTAGAGGTACGCCAAGCACCTCTGTGGGGAGATTGGAACTCCCTCTTCCGAAGATGAAAGGGAAGGAGAAACTGACATCCCTTCTCCCCATGGGAAGAAGAGGACCGCCTCCGAAGACTTGAAGATAAAGGCTTCTAAGCGAGGGAAGATATCCCTGTTAGGGGGTTCTGGTTCGGGAGGCGATGTTATCACGCAGTTCCTCCGTAAGGACAAGCCCTTAGCTGAATTGTAAGTGAACAAGGGTGTCTTAAACATATCCTATTCTTTCCTGGTTGCAAGGGTAAGATTTAAAATATATGTTTGCAGTCTGGCATGCAGCCTTCCTCAACTGTTATCCTCCTCGAGAGATCTTCTTCCGGAGATGATGGAGAGCGAGATGCCTCCACAGATCTCCCCGCCCAACAGGGTAGACGACCCCGAGATGTTGTCCCGGAGGATCTCTCCTGATCAACAAGTGGTGCGAGGGACAATGAAGACTAGGCTCGAAGGTGACACTTTAGCCATCCAGGGTCCGGGGTGTGCGGCCCCTACGGGGACCAACAATAAAGGCCCCGAACTATCCGATTTACAGCCAGAGATGACTCTAAGGTCGAGTAAACATATTCCTTTGAAGGGAGTCTGTACCCCTACAGCTGCTTCCAGGGATCCGGAGGCGCCGGATGCATTGATGGGATATTGCGACATGCGCCCGTCTCAGAGGAACATCGTACCTTGATGGGTATGGTAGTTGAGAAGATTCCATCCGTGAAAAGCAGATTGAATGAAGCCTTTACGGGCCCGCTAAGAGGCTCCGAGGTACGTAATGTAATATTTTCAATTGTGCTATAAACGCAAAATGTGCCTGTGTATAGATAGTAGCCCCTAAGACTCTGGTTGGCGTCCAAAGGGAGGCGATCAGAGGATCAAGAAAGATATGCCCAGGAAATAATCTGTCTAACTGGAACACAAGCTGTTACATCCCTGGCGACTGCCCAAGCTACAAAGGTTGTAGATCTGAAGCAGAAACTTGATGTGGCAAATCATGACATCACACTTATTAATAGGCGGCACGGCGAGGAACAATGTATGTCTTTGGGGCAGTCAGTATATGCAAGTACTATAATATGAGCATGACGCTGAGAATTGCATACTAAGATATGCATAACTACAGATAGTGCCGCTGCAGTTGAGACCCTTCGTGCTAATCTTGCCCGGGCCAAGGAGCAAGCCAGGATGAGTAACACAACTGCGGAAAAGGCAGCTGCTGAATTATGGCCAAACAGGCCGCTCGACGCCAGTGCAAGGAGAGAATATCTACTATGGCGCTTGAGCTAAAGGATGCCACTAGCTGATGCGACTTTCTCGAGAAAGATAACAATGCCAGAGCGGCCAATCTTGACAAGGACTTACAAGAGGCGAGGGAAGCATGGTCCGAGTGTAGAGCGGCTCGGAAGGAGATTCGACAAGCTGGGGAGATCGCGGCTGGTAAGCCTTTCTTATTACAAACTAAATTCGGTGATCCGAAGTATGCCCCGCTTAATAAAATGTGGAGTTCTCTAGACGCATTTTTGGACTTGCGGAAGAGTGTCTCCGATGCAACGCAGTTTTTCCAAGCGCGAGAAGGACATGCAATGCAAAAGCTTTTCTAGTCGCAATTCAGTATGCCAAAGTGTCTGCTGTTGCTGAACGAATAGATGGCCCAGTGGGCCGAGCTCCAGAAGATACCCGGATCTGCCACGAAGGACGCCATTGTCTGACTGTGGCCGACTGAGCCAATTCCGAATAGTTATTTCGGTTTGGTGTAGCGACTTGTTGATGCGGCGCCGCGTATCGACGCTGTTAAGCAGTCAACGTGCATAGAAGGTGCATGGATGGCCTTTGCCCGCGTCAAGATGTACTGGGCGAAGATGAAGGCCACCCATATTGCAGCGAAAAGTCCACCCAAGGGCAAGGACCATCACACGCCAGAGTATTATTTTGAGGATGTCCTAGAGGGTGCCCGCTTGATAGAGGGTCAGTGCTCGAAAGATGTTATGTTCGAGTGAAATGTACCAAAATTGTAAAAACAATATTATGATGTATTAGGGCTATGTGTTTTATACTTTTTGCCTAAAAAGTTTTTGGTGCCTTTGTGCGGCCATTTTTTGTATAATCTGAAAGTTTACCAGTCGTCGGCTTCGGCTCCCTCGCATATAACGTGGGGGTGTTCCAAAAATCACTTGATCACTCTTGACCCAACGTCTTGGTCCATTAAGGAGGTGTCAATGCGACGAACCAGGCAATCGGACTATAGGGCCTTAACACTTTCACTTAGCCATAGGAGTTTGATGGTGGGTCTAAGATATAGCCCCTGGTATGTACGCGGTTATCCGAATACGGTGCGTTTACATACGTGACCAGAAGAACGGTCCTTCGTTTAATACGGAAGGAATCGCGAAGATTCCGGTGAGTCATCGAGTGGTTGACCAGCTCTCGCCGCATCATGACACTCAGTTTTCGGCTTTCTCTACTGAGGTGCTCATCCAGAAAAACCAGGACACAATCGTAGTAGTTCTCCCTTTACTACCCTAGCCGAAAGAGCGGAACATAAGGTAGTACGCACAGGGGCCGGGCAACCCAACTATTGACCAAAGACATGATTCGGAGCTGATGCATATAAGGCCAAACTCGTGACCCCGAAGTGTGCTATAAAGCTGTTCGGACTTGTCGACAACTCATATGTTGCCATATGGAGCCCCTGGCGATATATGCCGAGGTGCGCGCGTGAAATAACCACAGAAGCAAAATTTAGTTTTTCGAGAAAAATCGAATACAGAATACAGGTTATGTTGACTAGCATCTGAATGATACGTCAAGCGCAATCTTTACAGATTATAATGCTACTACCAAGGCTATTTGATATGCCGGGGGTCAAAAGCTGGGAAAAAGGGCACTTTACAGGTTTGAAATAAAGAGCACGGTCTACAAAAACATTTGGACCTCTTATCGCACGTCTGCACTGCCGTGCCTTGGTTAAAGGACTTCTCAGCAAATATAGCCACATCGATCTAGCATGTAACACCTCATATCACTTTTCGGCCTCACGCACGGTATTTCCACGGGTGTCGCCTTACCTTTGCCCGGGACCGTTTGCGCCTTTTGTCACACGTATATGATAGTATCGCTAGCATCCATATGATAATGAGCCCGGGCTGACATGGCTAGTCGTAAACCCAAAGTGGCACAAACTTACAGGGACAGGCATCCATGACCCAGCATCGAACGTGTCGGTCATCAGTGAGTGAACCCAGGCTGTAGCACTGGGCTAGCAGGACTCCGGTGAACCGAGCTGTAGCGGGCTAACAGGACTCCGGCATTCATCACGTGACATTTCCCCGAGGGGACAGACACAAGAACGAAGAAGGACACATGCCGGACAGCCTAAGTGTTCCGGAGCAGTAGCAAGCTACCATGGCTCAGTGGAAGCACTAGGAGACATTTCCCGGTAAGAGAGGCTACTAAGGATAAACAACTAGATAGTCAGATCCCACACATACCAAGCATTTCAATAACATACACACAATATGCTCGATATGTGAAAATCCAACATGGCATCACAACATGACTCTACAACTCAAGTATTTTATTCAATAGGCTCCGAGGAGCGAGATATTACAAACAAGGGTCTCACGACCCAACATTCAGAGCACACAAGTCAAAGCACAAGCGGAAGCTTAACATGTCTGAGTACAGACAACTATAAATGAAAAAGGCTGAGAAGCCTAACTATCTACTAGATCCTGCCGAGGGCACAAGACCATAGCTGAGGTAACAAGCTAAACGTCGAAGTCCACGCGGAACTACTAGTGAGACGGAAGTCTCTGCAAAAACATAAAATAGGCAAACGTGAGTACAAATGTACCCAGCAAGACTTACATCAGAACTATCTACATATGCATCATTATCAACAAAGGGGTTGGTGGAGTTTGACTGCAGCAACCCAGCTTTGACTCAGTGGCTATCCTGAACTACGACTACAAGTAACTCTTTGAGGTGGCGCACACAAGTCCACATATTCACCATATCAATACACCACTATGGATCCGCTCCCGTCTCCCTACGAGAACCCCATCCATAGCACTCACGCTTATCTTGCGCATTTTAGAATATCCACTTTCACTTGTCTATGAACTATGCGAGGGGTCCAAGTTTCCATATCCGAGGAATCCGGCTATTCGAATAGACAATGATAACCCTGCAGGGGTGTACTTCTTCACACACGCTCTCGCCACTTATCGCCATGTACACGTCATGTACCTCGGCAACCTTCAAGCGGAAGCCGGGCGAGGGAGTCGGCCATGACCTGACTAACCACACAAGTCTCTCGTCCAGGTTTATCGCCTATTCGGGTTCCATCCGCAAGGAGATCCGGCCGGGGTGTCGCTCACGGACCCAAATGATGTGAGCAGGGTTCCCAAGCCCACCAACCGGGTGCCACTTGTGTCACGCCCAATATGCGACCCTATCCAAAAGGAACTCGAAGGTCCCACCAAGGATAGACCCGCATATTGAAACGCTTTTGTAAGGTGGATATCATTACATCAACATTACATAAATAGATGGGGATACATACAAAAGGCACACAATGCCACACGAATACAATATCATCATACAAGAGATAACCATCCGACTACGGATGATACATGAACAGAAACTCAAACAATATCCACCCTGCTAGCCAAGGCTGCCGACCTGGAACCTATCCCCTGATCGAAGAAGAAGCAGAAGAAGAACTCCAAACAAGCAAACATCGCTCTCGCGTCATGATGATCGCATAACCTGTACCTGCAACTGTTGTTGTAGTAATCTGTGAGCCACGAGGACTCAGCAATCCCATTACCATGGGTATCAAGACTAGCAAAGCTTAATGGGAAAGGAAGGGGTCAAGTGGTGAGGTTGCAGCAGCGACTAAGCATGATATGGTGGCTAACATACGCAAATAAGAGCGAGAAGAGAACAAGCGGAACGGTCGTCAACTAGCAATGATCAAGAAGTGATCCTGAACTCCTACTTACGTCAAACATAACACAGAAACCGTGTTCACTTCCCGGACTCCGCCGAGAATAGACCATCACGGCTATACACGCGGTTGATGCGTTTTAATTCGGATCTGGTGTCAAGTTATCTACAACCGGACATTAACAAATTCCCATCTGCCACATAACCGCGGGCACGGCTCTCGAAAGTTTAAGCCCTGCAGGGGTGTCCCAACTTAGCCCATGATAAGCTCTCGCGATCAATGAAGGATATACCTTCTCCCAGGAAGACCCGATCAGTCTTGGAATCCCGGTTTACAAGACATTTCGACCATGGTAAAACAAGACCAGCAAAACCGCCCGATGCGACGACATCCCGATAGGAGCTGCACATATCTCGTTCTCAGGGCAACACCGGATAAGCGAAGCGTACAGGTACCGACGTAACCCAAGTTGCCAAGGGATGGTCCCGCACGGTGCTCTAGTTTGGACTAACACTTAGACAAGCATTGGCCCGGGGGGCTATAATAAAGATGACCCTTGGGTTAATTACTCCCAAGGGAAAAGTAGGTGGTGGTGAGGCAAATGGTAAAACCAAGGTTGGGCCTTGCTGGAGGAGTTTTATTCAAAGCGAACTGTCAGGGGGGTCCCATAAATCACCCGACCGCGTTAGGAACGCAAAATCCGGGAACATAACACCAGTATGACGAAAACTAGGGCGGCAAGAGTGGAACAAAACACCAGGCATAAGGCCGAGCCTTCCACCCTTTACCAAATATATAGATGCATTAATTAAATAAGAGATATTGTGATATCCCAACATAACCCTGTCCACCATGAAGAAATCTTCAACTTCACCTGCAACTAGCAACGCTATAAGAGGGGCTGAGCAAAGCGGTAACATAGCCAAACAACGGTTTGCTAGGAAGGGTGTCAAAGGTTAGAGGTTCATGGCAATTTGGGAGGCTTGAAGAGCAAATGATAGGTAACACAGCATAGCGATAGAGCGAAGCAACTAGCATAGCAATGATAGTAGTGAGATCCAGGGTAGCGGTCGTCTTGCCTGAAATCCCGCAAGGAAGAAGAACGAGTCCATGAAGAAGATGAAGCCACGAAGACGAACCAAGCGTAGACGAACGAATCCTCACGATCGCAACGAAAACGGGAACTATCGAGAAGAAGCACACAACATGGTAAACACACCACACATAGACAAGACATGATGCACAACAAGCATGATGCATGACAAAGCTAGATGAGGCTACTCATGGCAAGAGATGATGCAAACAAGAACAACACATCAAGGCAAGTTTAAATGAGGCCGGAAACAACATATAACAATTCCGGTAAGTCCTCATATGCAAATTTCGAAATTGGTCCAGAACTGAATAAACCTTATGTTCAAGTTGTTAAACAGCAAGTTAAAGAGCACCAAGAGAATCTACACGAAATTCTAGTCAAGTTACATATAAAGTTCATTAGATTCGGAGCTACGGCCTAGAAGATATGAGCAAAATAAGTTAAGCATGGCATTGATGCAAAATGCACCCAAACATCAAGCAAACACACCCAAACATGGATGCAACATGGTAATATGAATCTACATGCAAAATCAAGCAAGTTTCATATAAAGCACACTCAAGACGGAGCAACGGTTAAACACATACACTCTATACAAGTCATAACAACAATCTGTCCAAAACAGCAACTAGGCATCTTGCAAGCATCAAAACAATAAGCTACAGCACCCCAACATAATAACAAAAGGCATGGGCATGAAGTACAGGTAAAGCACTACAAAAAATGAACACTGAGCTATCTCCAGAAACAACTAGATCATGCTCAAAATGACATGGGAAGATTGCAAATAATAACAGTTTCAGACTTTGTAGAAATAACATCAGGTTGCAATGTTTAGAGCTATCAAACAACATGTTACAGGACCACATCATGGCAAAAAAAGACATGGCATGATACTACTAAATGCATAGAACAAGAGTCCCTTACTGACCATTAGCCAAAAAGGATCAGAAGATATGATGGCACCCATGTAAACATGGCAAGTTATATGACAGATTCATACAAGGCAGGAACAACAATAAGTAGGCATGTTGGTGAGCTTGAACCACTCACCACAGAGAAATAGATGGCATGGAAAGGCAACCAACAGTACGAAGACATGTTTGTGAAGCTATACATGGTAAGATCAAGGTCATAGGGTGCATGGATCACTAGAAAAGCATATGGCCAAAACTGAACTTCATGTTAACAGGTTGACAGCAACATTATTTAGCAACTTTGGAGCAAGATTACAACATGTTCCAGCAGGCTATAATTGCAACCAGGGGCATGAATGGATAGAGCAAGACATGTATGACAAAACATCCTTAGTGAACATCTCCAGAATAATGCACGAAATGACTTGTAGGAGCAGGTTTACATAGCAACAAAATATAACAGAATCTGTCAGGAAAACAGCAACAACAAGTACCCTACTTAGCAAGCTTGATGCACTCAGCAGACAACTCACAAAAATACATGGATTTCACCCCTGGAAAGATGGCATGGCATAGATCAAAACACATGTAGACATCAACCTCATAGGATGCACACATCAAACATGGCAAAAATGACAAATGAGCATGTTATAGCAGTTTCAGCAGATTAACATCAACATGCACTCTTCCAATAGCATTTCGGGCATCAAGATGAGCTCAACTGAAAATGATGCAGTGGAACGAAATGAAGTAATCGTCGAGACGAACAATTTGACATATTACACGCACAAAACGGAGCTACGGATGCGGAGACACAATGCGATGAACATGGCATGATTATGTCAGGGATTCAGGGACTTGGTGGAAATTATACCTCCGGAGGAAGAGTCAATGGTGGCGCGGATTACGAGGTTCGCCAGAGATGTCGGGGACGGGGCCGGGGAGGCCGGAATGGGACGGGGAAGGGGCGGATCCGAGCACTCCTGCCCGGATCTGACCGGGGCGACGCCGGAGACGGCCGGCGAGCTCATCGGAGGAGCTCGGGGCGCGGGCTCCTGCCGGCGTGGAGTGAGAGGCACGGCTGGGCGGAGGAGCTCCGGCCGGACGGGGCGCAGGTCTGGCGCGGCACGGGGAGGCGCGGGGATGGCGGCGGGGTCGACGGCACGGGCAGGCAGG
>NC_041393.1:443697705-443704398 GCF_002162155.2 Triticum dicoccoides | reverse complement strand
CCCCGCCGGCCTGGCGCGGCGGCGCGCGTCGGGCCGAGCGGGTCCGATTCGAGCCCCGCTGGGCCGCGGCGGGTGCGGGGAGGAGAGAGGAGGCCGGCAGGCCACGTGGCGGCGGATGAGTGGGCGGGGCGCAGCGGCGGGTGACGTGGCGACGCCTGATTGGCTGCAGCGACGTGGCCGGCGGACATGTCCGGCTTGGGATGGACATGTCCGGCGGCGCGAGGGGAGCGGGGCTAGGGTTTGGACTGCAGGATTTTCGGAGGGGGAGGTGTTTATATAGGTAGAGGGAGCTAGGAGAGTCCAAATGAGGAGCGGTTTTCGCCCACACGATCGTGATCGAACGACCGAGAGCATGGAGGGGGGTTTGCTGGGTTTTGGGCCACTTTGGAGGGGGTGTTGGGCTGCAAAGAGAAAGAGGCTTTTGCGGTTACCCGGTTAACCGTTGGAGTACCAAACGACCTCCAAATGGCACGAAACTTGACAGGCGGTCTACCGGTGCTATACCAAGGCCGCTTGTCAAATCTCGGTCCATTCCGAGAACGTTTAATACACGCTCACAACGAGAGACAAAAAGGGGGACGCCGGAGGACATAGGATTGCCGGATTGCAAAATGGACAACGGGGAAAAAGCTCGGATGCATGAGACGAACATGTATGCAAAATGAAATGCACATGATGACATGATATGAAATGCATATGATGACATGGCAAAGTGCAACACGCAAGCAAATGACATGGCAACGACGGCGAATAACTGGCAGACACCTGGCGCATCGAATCCGGGGCGTTACAACACTCCTCCACTAACAAGAGATCTCGTCCCGAGATCTTAGGACCGAGATGGGAGGGAAAAAGGATTGAGGTGAAACAAGAACTCAAGAGAAGAAGCAAAGAATCGAGAGCACTCGAGAAAAAGAGAGGAACGACGAGAATAACGAGAACCGAAGGCTCACGGAATCAGATAGACTATGAAACCACTCGTTCTAAGCGGAGTGGTTAGAATGAGAAAAGAAACGAATAAGACTGAAAGGATTAGAACATGAACTTGAGAGGATGGAATGATACTTGATGAACTCTTGAAGAATGAGTTAAATCATGAAGAACCACCATGAAGAACTCCGGTGACAAAAGGATGATGAGATAGAATGAAGGATGAAAGAATAAGATGAGCCTTGCGATGATTTAGATGGAGGTTCCGACGAAAGGACCGAGGAAATTTTGAACTCCGGAAAAGAAAATATGAAAACACTTGGAACTAGAGTTTATTCATCAAGAACAAACTCCGAAGGAAGGATTACTCACTTTGAGGAAATAAGAATAAGATTTATTGTATGCCTATCCTTCATCAAATAAGTTGATGACAATGGATTATTGCATACTACTTATTCTTCTTGCAAAAGAATTGAGAAGTGACGTAACGCAAACTTGAGAATGTCTTCATGAACCACCGGTAGGATTCGAAAGGACGAATGGATTAATATGATAACCAAAGAAAAAGAATTTTGAACGAACCACCGTAAGAATTCGGAAAAGACTGATGAAAGAGAATGAATCACCGGGAAGAATTAGATGACAAATATGCTCGAGGGGATTTAGATGCAAAAGAACGAAGAGATCGCAAACTGATTAAAGAACACTTGAACGAAGCACCAGGATAAATAGAGAACGATAACTGGAATGATGGCCTCCAGTGAAAGAAATGAAAAAAAAACAACTCCTGACATACTCCGGATGGGTGAAAAGAATTTGCATGACTTGAAACAATTTGATAGGATAACATCGAGCTAGCACCGCGAATCTCCGGGGAACGGACAAGATTTAGAGGAAAAAATCTTCTTCGGTTTTCAAATGATGACAAGAAACACCACTAAAATTACTGAGATACTCCGGGAGAATGAAAAGCGAAGGGGGGTTGAGCAAACAATGAAAATGATTTGAAATCGATCTTGGAAAGGCATCTGACTGATGAAATCCATTCTTACGTCACACTTAAAAGGAATTGGTGAATAACTCCGGGAGAATTTGAAGAGTCAGGTAAGATCCTGGAAAAAGACCTGTGGGTTAGGGCCCACTAAAAGAAGAACATCGTTGGAAAGGGATGTTGACCAGATAGATGATGCACCGGAACAATTGAAATATTTGAATGAGGTGACAACCTCGAATTAATTCAAACACAGACGAATCTCTTGAGATGTCTTGAGCACTCTGGAAGGATAAACTGGCGAGAGGCAATTGAGCAAGGGGAAAACACTTGATTCGAGGAAAAGAATATGATCAACCCGAAGAACTTGAATTGAAACCACCGGAAAGAAAAAGAGATGAAGAATGACAAATGAGACGAGTATTCACCGGTTGAAATGATTGAGGGAAGAATGAAGAGACTCCACACGAATGGAATTGATGGACGAAACAGACTCAAACTCCGGGAAGAAGAAAAGGGTGGGAGGGCGGGAAAACAAAGGCAACTTGGAAGGGGAACCGACGAATATCTTGAAGAGCAAACACCAGTTGAAAACATTGAGGACAGAAACAAAGACTTCACACGAGTAGGAAGGATACTCGATTACAGACTCCAGCTCCGATAAGAAAAAGGGTGGACGGGTGGGAAAAGAAAACAACTGAGGATTGAACTTGGCAAAGATGAAGAGGCTCGAGTCAACTTGACGAGAAATGCACCGGATAAAAAGAGCTGAGAACCAACGAACGGAAAACCAACTGCGTGATCCTAAAGAAAAATTTGAAGGGGAAGAGGAGTAGATCAAAACACCTACGTCAAGATTCCTCACCAGAGCGACGAAGGGGCAGAGGAGTAAAAAGAATTCCT
This sequence comes from Triticum dicoccoides, assembly GCF_002162155.2. Classification (NCBI taxonomy): domain Eukaryota; kingdom Viridiplantae; phylum Streptophyta; class Magnoliopsida; order Poales; family Poaceae; genus Triticum; species Triticum dicoccoides. Next base: position 443,701,574 of record NC_041393.1, on the reverse strand, counting down.
ACTCTCCGACATAACTAGACTCCGAAAACAGTTTTCTTCTAGACTCAACAGCGGCCAAACTACACGATCAATCAAGGGGGCTCCTAAGGTCGGTCGAGGCTCTGATACCAACTTGTCACGCCCAATATGCGACCCTATCCAAAAGGAGCTCGAAGGTCCCACCAAGGATAGACCCGCATATTGAAACGCTTTTGCAAGGTGGATATCATTACATCAACATTACATAAATAGATGGGGATACATACAAAAGGCACACAATTCCACACGAATACAATATCATCATACAAGAGATCAACATCCGACTACGGATGATACATAAACGGAAACTCAAACAATATCCACCCTGCTAGCCCAGGCTGCCGACCTGGAACCTATCCCCTGATCAAAGAAGAAGCAGAAGAAGAACTCCAAACAAGCAAACATCGCTCTCGCGTCATGATCATCGCATAACCTGTACCTGCAACTAGTGTTGTAGTAATCTGTGAGCCACGAGGACTCAGCAATCCCATTACCATGGGTATCAAGACTAGCAAAGCTTAATGGGAAAGGAAGGGGTCAAGTGGTGAGGTTGCAGCAGCGACTAAGCGTGATATGGTGGCTAACATACGCAAATAAGAGCGAGAAGAGAACAAGCGGAACGGTCGTCAACTAGCAATGATCAAGAAGTGATCCTGAACTCCTACTTATGTCAAACATAACACAGAAACCGTTTTCACTTCCCGGACTCCGCCGAGAAGAGACCATCACGGCTACACACGCGGTTGATGCGTTTTAATTCGGATCTGGTGTCAAGTTATCTACAACCGGACATTAACAAATTCCCATCTGCCACATAACCGCGGGCATGGCTCTCGAAAGTTTAAACCCTGCAGGGGTGTCCCAACTTAGCCCATGATAAGCTCTCGCGATCAATGAAGGATATACCTTCTCCCAGGAAGACCCGATCAGTCTCGGAACCCCGGTTTACAAGACATTTCGACAATGGTAAAACAAGACCAGCAAAACCGCCCGATGCACCGACATCCCGATAGGAGCTGCACATATCTCGTTCTCAGGGCAACACCGGATAAGCGAAGCGTACAGGTACCGACGTAACGCAAGTTGCCAAGGGATGGTCCCGCACGGTGCTCTAGTTTGGACCAACACTTAGACAAGCATTGGCCCGGGGGGCTATAATAAAGATGACCCTTGGGTTAATTACTCCCAAGGGAAAAGTAGGTGGTGGTGAGGCAAATGGTAAAACCAAGGTTGGGCCTTGCTGGAGGAGTTTTATTCTAAGCGAACTGTCAGGGGGGTCCCATAAATCACCCGACAGCGTTAGGAACGCAAAATCTGGGAACATAACACCAGTATGACGGAAACTAGGGCGGCAAGAGTGGAACAAAACACCAGGCATAAGGCCGAGCCTTCCACCCTTTACCAAATATATAGATGCATTAATTAAACAAGAGATATTGTGATATCCCAACATAACCCTGTCCACCATGAAGAAATCTTCAACTTCACCTGCAACTAGCAACGCTATAAGAGGGGCTGAGCAAAGCGGTAACATAGCCAAACAATGGTTTGCTAGGAAGGGTGTCAAAGGTTAGAGGTTCATGGCAATTTGGGAGGCTTGAAGAGCAAATGATAGGTAACGCAGCATAGCGATAGAGCGAAGCAACTAGCATAGCAATGATAGTAGTGAGATCCAGGGTAGCGGTCATCTTGCCTGAAATCCCGCAAGGAAGAAGAACGAGTCCGTGAAGAATATGAAGCCACGAAGACGAACCAAGCGTAGACGAACGAATCCTCACGATCGCAACGAAAACGGGAACTATCGAGAAGAAGCACACAACATGGTAAACACACCACACATAGACAAGACATGATGCACAACAAGCATGATGCATGACAAAGCTAGATGAGGCTACTCATGGCAAGAGATGATGCAAACAAGAACAACACATCAAGGCAAGTTTAAATGAGGCCGGAAACAACATATAACAATTCCGGTAAGTCCTCATATGCAAATTTCGAAATTGGTCCAGAACTGAATAAACCTTATGTTCAAGTTGTTAAACAGCAAGTTAAAGAGCACCAAGAGAATCTACATGAAATTCTAGTCAAGTTATATATAAAGTTCATTAGATTCGAATCTACGGCCTAGAAGATATGAGCAAAACAAGTTAAGCATGACATTGATGCAAAATGCACCCAAACATCAAGCAAACACACCCAAACATGGATGCAACATGGTAATATTAAGCTACATGCAAAATCAAGCAAGTTTCATATAAAGCACACTCAAAACGGAGCAATGGTTAAACACATACACTCTATACAAGTCATAACAACAATCTGTCCAAAACAGCAACTAGGCATCTTGCAAGCATCAAAACAATAAGATACAGCACCCCAACATAATAAAAAAAGGCATGGGCATGAATTACAGGTAAAGCACTACAAAACATGAACACTGAGCTATCTCCAGAAACAACTAGATCATGCTCAAAATGACATGGGAAGATTGCAAATAATAACAGTTTCAGACTTTGCAGAAATAACATCAGGTTGCAATGTTTAGAGCTATCGAACAACATGTTACAGGACCACATCATGGCAAAAAAGACATGGCATGATACTACTAAATGCATAGAACAAGAGTCCCTTACTGACCATTAGCCAAAAAGGATCAGAAGATATGATGGCACCCATGTAAACATGGCAAGTTATATGACAGATTCATACAAGGCAGGAACAACAATAAGTAGGCATGTTGGTGAGCTTGAACCACTCACCACAGAGCAATACATGGCATGGCAAGGCAACCAACACTAATAAGACATGTTTGTGAAGCTATACATGGTAAGAGCAAGGTCATAGGGTGCATGGATCACTAGAAAAGCATATGGCCAAAACTGAACTTCATGTTAACAGGTTGACAGCAACATTATTTAGCAACTTTGGAGCAAGATTACAACATGTTCCAGCAGACTATAATTGCAACCAGGGGTATGAATGGATAGATCAAGATATGTATAACAAAACATCCTTATTGAACATCTCCAGAATAATGCACGAAATGACTTGTAGGAGCAGGTTTACATAGCAACAAAATATAACAGAATCTGTCAGGAAAACAGCAACAGCAAGTACCCTACTTAGCAAGCTTGATGCACTCAGCACACAACTCACAAAAATACATGGATTGCACCCCTGGAAAGATGGCATGGCATAGATCAAAACACATGTAGACATCAACCTCATAGGATGCACACATCAAACATGGCAAAAATGACAAATGAGCATGTTATAACAGTTTCAGCAGATTAACATCAACATGCACTCTTCCAACAGCATTTCGGGCATCAATATGAGCTCAAATGAAAATGATGCAATGTACGAAATGAAGTACTCGTCGAGGCGAACAATTTGACATATTACACGCACAAAACGGAGCTACGGATGCAGAGATACAATGCGATGAACATGGCATGATTATGTTAGGGATTCGGGGACTTGGTGGAAATTATACCTCCCGAGGAAGAGTCAATGGTGGCGCGGATTACGAGGTTCGCTAGAGATGTCGGGGACTGGGCCGGGGAGGCCGGAACGGGACGGGGAAGGGGCGGATCTGAGCACTCCTGCCCGGATCTGACCGGGGCGACGCCGGAGACGGCCGGCGAGCTCGTCGGAGGAGCTCGGGGCGCGGGCTCCTGCTGGCGTGGAGGGAGAGGCGCGGCCTGGCGGAGGTGCTCCGGCCGGACGGGGCGCAGGTCCAGCACGGCGTGGGGAGGCGCGGGGATGGCGGCGGAGTCGACGACGCGGGCAGGCGGGTCCCGGGCGCGAGGAGGCGCGACCTCCGACGGGAGGGGGACGGCGGCGCG
>NC_041393.1:443662991-443697468 GCF_002162155.2 Triticum dicoccoides | reverse complement strand
CCTGGCGCGGCAGTGCGCGTCGGGCCGAGCGGGTCTGATCCGGTCCCCGGTGGGCCGCGACGGGTGCGGGGAGGAGAGAGGAGGCCGGCAGGCCACATGGCGGCGGATGAGTTGGCGGGGCGCGGCGGCGGGTGACGTGGCGACGCCTGATTGGCTGCAGCGACGTGGCCGGCGGACATGTCCGGCTCGGGATGGACATGTCTGGCGGCGCGAGGGGAGCGGGGCTAGGGTTTGGACTGCGGGATTTTCGGAGGGGGAGGTGTTTATATAGGTAGAGGGAACTAGGAGAGTCCAAATGAGGAGCGGTTTTCGCCCACACGATCAACATCGAACGACCAAGAGCATGGAGGGGGTTTTGCTGGGTTTTGGGCCACTTTGGAGGGGGTGTTGGGCTGCAAAGAGAAAGAGGCTTTTGCGGTTACTCGGTTAACCGTTGGAGTACCAAACGACCTCCAAATGGCACGAAGCTTGACAGGCGGTCTACCGGTGCTATACCAAGGCCGCTTGGCAAATCTCGGTCCATTCCGAGAACGTTTAACACCCGTTCACAACAAGAGACAAAAAGGGGGACGCCGGAGGACATAGGAGTGCCGGATTGCAAAACGGACAACGGGGAAAAAGCTCGGATGCATGAGACGAACATGTATGCAAAATGAAATGCACATGATGACATGATATGAAATGCATATGATGACATGGCAAAGTGCAACACGCAAGCAAATGACATGGCAACGACGGCGAATACCTGGCAGACACCTGGCGCATCGAATCCGGGGCGTTACAACTTGGTACACCGTGCCACTGTGCCTAGTCTGTCCCAAGCCCACCTGTACCGGGCGTCACTTGGTAGACTACTAACACTACCTACAAACACTAGAAACTAGTTGCAACTCCTGGACAGAGATCAAGTTGATTAATAAGTCGAGAGGGGCACTTAAGCATTCCAATGCGTGGTAGTAACTATTCATGGATCACAAACACAGAATTCAGTTTCTGAGGACGGCTGCAATGAGACAACCCACCATGTACTCCTACATGGCCTCTCACCGCTACCTTTACCAAATCGTGTTCACACACTTAGCTCTCAACAGTAGGACATGTTCACACACATCTAATTCATCCCTGATGAATCAGACCTGACTCAACTCTAAGCAGTAGCAGGCATGACAAACAAGCATGAATGAGTAGGCACATCAGGGCTCAAACAACTCCTACTTATGCTAGTGGGTTTCATCTATTTACTGTGGCAATGACAGGTCATGCAGAGGAAAGGGGTTCAACTACCGCAACATGTAACAGATGAATCGTTGTTGTCCTAATGCAGTAAAATAGAGCAGGAGCGAGAGAGTGGGATTGTATCGGAATGAACAAGGGGGTTTTGCTTGCCTGGCACTTCTGAAGATAATATAGCCCTTCATCAGTGTCATCGATCTCATCGTCGAAACCATGTCTATCAAGAGAGGACAAGCACCGGCAATAGAGAAGAACACAATCAATGCAAATGCGACAATGTGATGCATGATCATGACATGGCAATATGATGTGATTTGGCCTAATGCAGCTAGCAACAGATTAAATGAAGTTGGTTTGAATACAAGATTCAAATTCAAACTCCATATGTGATTATTCAAATGCCATTTAATTGATTTGTGCTAAACAGCTGCTATAAGTTGTTCTAACATGCATGAAAATGGTATAGATGGATAGATTGGATTTTTCTGATCATTTTTCATATATAAATTATTTCATGTGGAGTTACGGTTGAATTTATATGATTTTTAGAAGTTTAGGGCATTTTCTGGAATTTCCTGAATAAGAATAATTCTAGTAAATAATTATTGCATCAGCATGATGTCAGGGTGATGTAATTAGGTCAAAGGCACGGTCCAAGTCAACTCTAACCTATGGGTCCCGCGTGTCAGGTCATTAGTCTAACTAATATTCAGTTAACACTAATCCTAACCTAATTAACTGGCCGGCCCCACCTGTCATAGACTCATGGGGGAAACTCAACCTGGGCCCACACGGGGTCAAACGTGGTCAAATGGGGTCAAACTCGCCGGCGTTTAGCCACCGGCGAGGCCAGACGCGGCGGGGTGGTGCGGGTTTTGCCTACGGAGCGCCGTTTGGCGCGCGGAGCACAGCTACGGGATGCGGACGCTCGTCCGCATCCAACCGTGGTGGTGGCGCTGCCGGGGTGTCAGGACCCCGACTCTAAACCACATCGAGCTAGCATGTAACACCTCATATCACTTTGCGGCCTCACGCACGGTATCCCCACGGGTGTCGCATTACCTTTGCCCGGGACCGTTTGTGCCTTTTGGCACACGTATATGATAGTGTCGCTAGCATCCATATGATAAAGAGCCCGGGCTGACATGGCTAGTCGTAAACCCAAAGTGGCACAAACTTACAGGGACATGCATACATGACCCAACAATGAACGTGTCGGTCATCAGCGAGTGAATCCAGGCTGTAGCAACTGGGCTAGCAGGACTCCGGTAAACTGGGCTGTAGCAGGCTAACAGGACTCCGGTAGACACCGCGTGACATTTCCCCGAAGGGACAGACACAGGAACGGAGAAGGACACATGCCGGCCAACCTAAGTGTTCCGGAGCAGTAGCAAGCTACCAGGCCTCAGTGGAAGCACTAGGAGACATTTCCCGGTAAGAGAGGCTACTTAGGATAAACAACTAGATAGTCAGATCCACACATAGCAATACACATTACACGTATGCATAACATGCAAGTATGTGCTGTACAACATGGCATCACAGCATAACTCAACAACTCATATAGATAAAGGCTCAGAAGAGCCATCATAGCATTTATTGCAAACAGGGGTCACAGAACCCATCATACAGAGCATACAAGCAACAAGGGGAAGCATTACATTTGTGGGTACAGACATCTACAAATGAAAAAGGCTGAAAAGCCTGACTAACTACAATATCCGATCAAGATCGTAGCTGAGGTACAAGCTACTTGTCGAAGTCCACGAGAACACTAGTAAGACCGAAGTCTCCGCTGCAAAAACATAAATAAAGCAACATGAGTACAAAGGTACTCAACAAGACTTACATCAGATCCTATCATACATGCATTTGTATCAAGAGGGTAATGTGGGGTTTAGTTGCAGCAAGCAAGCTTTAACTCTGTGGCGATCCTGTTCTACGACTACCAGAACTTCTTTGAGGTGATATGGCGCACACGAGTCCACTAATCACCACACAATACACTACTATGGAATCATCCCCGTCTCCCTATGAGAAGGCCATCCATAGCACTCACACTTGTCTTGAGCATTTTAGAGTATCCACTTCAACTTGTCTATGTACCATGTAAGCATCCAAGAAGTCCATAACCGCGGACCGGGCTATTCGAATAGATCATGTTAACCCTGCAGGGGTGGACTTCTTCACACACGCTCTCGCCACTTACCACAATGTACACGTCATGTAACTCGGCAACCTTCAAGCGGAAGCCTAGCGAGGGTGTCGGCCACGACCTGACTAACCACACAAGACTCTAATCCAGGTTTATTGCCTATTCGGGTTCCATCCGCAAGGAGATCCGGCCGGGGTGTCGCTCACGGCCCCAAACGATGTGAGCAGGGTTCCCAAGCCCACCATCCGGGTGCCACTTGGTACACCGTGCCACTGTGCCTAGTCTGTCCCAAGCCCACCTTGCCGGGTGCCACTTGGTAGACTACTAACACTACCTACAAACACCAGAAACTAGTTGCGACTCCTGGACAGAGATCAAGTCGGTTAATAACTCGAGAGAGTCAATTAAGGATCCCAATGTGTGGTAGTATCGAGTCATGGGACAACATACATAGAACTCAGTGCTTAAGAATAGTTCCAGTGAGACAACCCACCATGTACTCCTACATGGCCTCTCACCGCTACCTTTACCAAATCGTACGTGTTCACACACTTCACTCTCAGCATCAGAACATATCGTAACACTCCAATTCATTCCCAATGAATCAGACCTGACACAACTCTAAGCAATAGCAGGCATAGCATGGTAGGAACACAACATGGCTCAATCAACTCCTACACATGCTAGTGGGTTTCAACTATTTACTGTGGCAATGACAGATCATACAGAGGAATGAGTTCAACTACCGCAGCACAAAGTAGCAGATGAATCATTGTTGTCCTAATGCAATAACTGAGAGCAGGAGCGAGAGAGTAGGGTTGTATCAGAATGAACAAGGGGGTTTGCTTGCCTGGTAGATCAACAGAGGGGGCACTCCTCCTCAAACAGGTACTCTGGAACGGTCTCCGGAGCAGGACCTATCGAGAAGGGACAGTGTCGGCAATCAATACACAAACATATGCAACAATATGATGCATGAACATGGCATGTAGATGTGATGCTGTTTGAGCTAATGCAACTAGTATTCAAATTGAATGAAGTCCATTGAATCAAGGGTTCAAATGCAACTCCAAATTAAGCTCTTATATATGCCATTTTAGTGTTTTCACCTATACAGCAGGTATAAGTTGGTTTGTCATGCATGAAACTGGTACAAATGGATAGATTGCATTTTTTTGATAATTTTTCATATATAAATTATTTCAATCTGAGCTACGGTTGAATATCTATGATTTTTTGAAGTTTAGCTAATTTTTTGGAAATTCCTGTTTTAATTTTAAATCCAGAAAATGAATAACTGCGTCAGCCTGACGTCAGCGTGATGTCAGCGAGTCAACGGCCAGGTCCAGGTCAAACCTGACGTGTGGGGTCCACACGTCAGTGACACGGGTTAAACAGGGGGTTAGTTTTATCTTAATTAGAGGATTAGTGGCACTGGGCCCACTGGTCAGTGTCAGCAGGGGTAATTAGTCCTAAACTAATCTAGTCACGGGCGGGGCCCATGTGTGTTAACCCCAGGGAGGTCAAACCCCGGGTCGAATAGGTCAAACCTGCCGGCGACTCGACGCGGGCGAGGCCAGACGCGGCGGAGGGCCTCGGATTTCGCCCTCCGGCGACCATTTGGACGGCGGAGACCACTGGCGAGGAGCCAGCGCTCGTCCGCGTCATCTGGAGCAAGTGGGAGAGGCGGGGATGGCCGGAGCTCGCCGGAGCGGAGCTCGGGGCGGCGGCCGGAGTTCGGCCGAGGGCGGGTGCAGCGCTGCGATGCATGGGGGCGGCGGCTGAGAGCACCGGGGCATAGCCCGGGCTCGCCCGCATCCAACGGAGGCAACGGGAGGGCGCAGGGTGGCCGGAGCTCGCCGGAGCAGAGCTCGCGGCGGCAGCCGGTGTTCGGGCGCGAGCGGGGATGCGGCTGCGGTGCGCGGGGGCGAGAACGGAGAGGGGGAGGAGGAGGAGCAGCTCACAGCGGTTGCAGCGGGCGTCGAAGCGGGCTCGGGGACGGCCGGACGGCGACGTGTGGGCGTTGGAGATCTACGGCGGCCGGCGATGAAGAAGACGACAGTGGCGACGATGGAGGCCGTCCGGAGGAGCATGGCTCGATGAGGAGGGAGAGGGGGTCTCGGAGGAGCTGTGGAGCGTGTCGAGAAGGCGAGGCCGTGGCTGTGGGCGTGGCAACAGTGGCCGGTGGCGGCAGTGGCATTCGGCCGTGTGCGTGAGAGAGAGATAGAGGAGGGGACGAGGGCGAGGGAGAGTGCGAGAGAGGTCGGGGGCTACGTGGCGACGCTGCAGGGAGTCGCGGAGCAAGTAGGGAGGCAGGAGGTGGCCGGGCGTGTGGCCGCGTGCGGTGAGCGTGTGCTCGGCGTCCTCCTGGCGCGGTGGAGACAACGACTGGCAGTGCCAGTTGGCTGGGCCGGCCTGTTAGGTCGCTGGGCTGCACAGTGCCCTGCTGCACAGGGAGGTAAGTGCAGGTGGGTTTCTTCCCTTTTTTTCTATTTTTGTTTTCTGTAATTTGTTTTGATTTAGTTTTAAACACTAAATCATTTTATTTACTTATTCCAATTTTTGCAGGAGCTAGTGGCATTATACCGGAGCTCCTCATCAACTAGCATAATTTTTGGACAATATTGTATATATATAACAATATATATCCAAAGCAAATATTTACTGCATTAATTCCAAATGCCCAAAATAAATACTTATGAGCTCCTAAAAATATTGGTTTGATTTTTATCTCTGTCCAATATTTTCAGAGAGCAACATGAGCATTTTCTTGGACCTTTTGGAGCAATTATTATTTGGGTCATTTCCAAAAAATGATTCTGAGGGTTTCACAAATCCTCATTTCAAGTTTAAATGGAATTTAAACATGATGCACACATGACTAGCTAGCCTTGAGCATACCAGAACTAGGGATGTGACAACTCGCCCCCACTTGAAAGAATCTCGTCCCGAGATTCAGGGGTCGACGGAAAGAAAGTGGGGTACTCCAGTCGAAGACGATCTTCTCGCTCCCAAGTAGCTTCTCTCTCGGAATGATGAGACCACTGAACCTTGAGAAACTTGATGTTATGACGTCGAGTGACACGCTCTGCTTGATCAATAATGCGAACCGGGTACTCTCGGTATGTGAGGTTATCTTGGAGATCAAGCGTTTCGTGGTCCACTCCGCGGATAGGATCCGAGAACCAACGCCTGAGTTGAGAGACGTCGAAGACATCATGAACTCGGAAAAGATGTGGGGGTAGTTCCAACTGGTAGGCAACCTCTCCTCGTTTAGCTAGAATGCGAAAGGGACCAATGTAACGAGGAGCCAACTTGCCCTTGATACCGAAACAATGGGTACCCTTCAAAGGAGTAACCCGAAGGTAAGCTTTGTCGCCAACTTCATAAGTCATATCCTTAAGATGACGATCATACTGGCTCTTTTGACGAGACTGGGCTGTTTTCAAATTCTCACGAATGATGCGAACTTGCTCTTCTGCCTCCTGGATCATGTCAGGTCCAAAGAATTGTCTTTCACCGGTTTCTGACCAGTTCAAAGGTGTTCAACATCTTCGTCCATAGAGAATCTCAAAAGGAGCTTTCTTGAGACTGGATTGATAGCTATTGTTATAAGCAAACTCGGCAAAAGGAAGACATTTCTCCCAATCCATACCGAATGAGATAACGCAAGCTCTAAGCATGTCTTCGAGAATTTGGTTGACCCGTTCCACCTGACCACTTGACTGAGGGTGGAAAGCGGTACTAAAAGAAAGATGGGTTCCCATGGCAGTTTGGAAACTCTCCCAGAAATGAGAAGTGAAAAGACTACCACGGTCTGAATTGATCTCTAGTGGAACACCATGAAGTGATACTATTCGAGAAATATATAAGTCAGCGAGCTGACTAGCAGTGATACTGTCTCGAACAGGAAGGAAGTGAGCCACTTTGGAAAGACGGTCAATGACTACGAAGATAGCATTATTCCCTTTCTTGGTCCTGGGAAAGCCGGTGATGAAGTCCATACCAACATTATCCCATTTCCATTCAGGAATAGCTAAAGGCTGAAGGGTGCCAGCAGGCCTTTGATGCTCTGCCTTAACGCGACGACAAACGTAACATTTAGCAATGAACTCAGCGATTTCTCTCTTCATCCTAGTCCACCAGAACCTCTAGCGTAGGTCCTGATACATCTTAGTGCTACCGGGATGAAGCGTGAGAGGAGATTCATGAGCCTCCTTAAGAATCAATTGTCGAAGATGTTGCTTCTTGGGAACCACCAGACGGTTCTTAAAGAAAACAACACCTCGGTGATCAACAGAGAAACTACCAGCAGCTCCCTTCTTAACGTTATCCTTGATTCGAGAAATACCCGTATCATACTGCTGGCTAGTTATGATCTAATCCTCAAGAGTAGGTTTCGCCACCAAGGTAGAAAGGAATCCGTGAGGAGCAATGTGAAGGTTAAGATTACAGAATTCCTCATGGATAAGTGGTTGGCCCTGCTGCAACATGAGATTGTTGCAATAGGATTTACGACTTAGTGCATCAGCCATGACATTAGCTTTGCCTGGCGTGTAGGTAATCCCTAGATCATAATCTGAGATCACTTCCAACCAACGTCTTTGCCTAAGGTTCAAATCTGGTTGGGTGAAGATATACTTGAGACTCTGGTGATCGGTGTAGATCTCGCAACGTTTACCAAGAAGGTAATGTCGCCAGGTCTTGAGTGCATAGACTACGGCTGCAAGCTCTAGATCATGTGTAGGGTAATTCTCCTCATGTGGATGCAACTGACGATATGCATAGGCAATCACATGACGATCCTGCATAACGATGCAACCTAGTCCCTGTCGTGAGGCGTTGCAGTAGATAATAAAGTCTTTAGTGAAATCTGGTGGCACAAGTATGGGAGCAGAAGTCAGGCATCTTTTCAGTTCCTGAAAACTGTACTCACACTGTGGGGACCACTCAAACTTTTTATCTTTCTTGAGAAGTTCCGTGAGGGGTTTGGCTACTTTGGAGAAGTTTTCAACAAAGCGGCGACAATAGCTGGCTAGACCAAGGAAAATCCTAACTTGTTTAACGGTTTCAGGTGGAGTCCAATCAAGAACGGCCTTAACTCTCTCGGGGTTGACAGCAATGCCCTTACAGAGATTACGTGGCCTAGGTAGGTCACTTCTGGCAACCAAAATTCACACTTGGAGAACTTGGCATAAAGGCGATGCTCTCTGAGTTTTTCTAACACAAGTCTAAGATGTTCGGCATGCTCTTCCTCGTTCTTCGAGTAAATAAGAATATCATCGAGGTAGACCACGACGAATTTATCTAGGTACTCCATGAAGATCGAGTTCATCAAGCGGGAGAAAGTGGCTGGGGCATTGGTTAGACCGAAGGACATGACGGTGTACTCGTACTGGCCATAACGAGTGACAAAGGCTGTCTTGGGGATGTCCCCATTTCTGATCTTAATTTGGTGGTATCCTAACCTCAAATCAATCTTGGATAAGACTGAGGATCCAGCAAGCTGATCGTACAGATCGTTGATCCTGGGGAGCGGATATTTGTTCTTTATCGTGACCAAATTAACGGGACGATAATCTACAACCATCCGGTCCGTACCATCCTTCTTCTTGACGAAGAGGACGGGGCAAGCCCAAGGAGAAGAACTAGGACGGATGAAACCCTTTTGCAAGGACTCATCAAGTTGTTTCTTAAGCTTGGCTAGTTCTAAGGGTGCCATCTTGTAGGGTCTCCTAGAGATTGGAGCAGTTCCTGGGATAAGATCTATGACGAACTCTGCATCTCTATCGGGTGGAATACCTGGTAGTTCCTCTGGAAAGACATCCGGAAAGTCACGGACTACCAGGATATCTTCAAGGTCTGGAAGAGGGCTGGCATTAAGAGAATAGAGCTGACGCCTTGCAACTCTAGTGGAGACAGTGACTATCTTGCCAGATGGGTGTGTAAGTTAAACGGACCTGGTTTAACAATAAATCTTGGCATAATGAGCTGCCATCCAGTCCATACCCAAGATGATGTTAATATCTGTAGACATGAGGGCTATAAGTGATGCGAGGAATACAAGTCTGTCTACAAGGATTTCATTACCATGGCTTACACTAGAAGTTTGCCATTTGGATCCAGGAGTTTGAATGACTAGTGGAGAGGGCATATCACAAAATGACATGTTGTGCAAGTTAGCATAGCTTTCAGAAATGAAGGAGTGAGATGCTCCAGTATCGAACAAAACCGATGCTGGATGACAGTTGACAAGGAGTGTACCAAGAACGACATCCGGATCATCATGAGCGTTTCTAGCTGAGACGTGATGCACACGTCCACGTTCAGTGGGAGCTGACTTGACACTGATCATCTTGCATGGTGGCTTAACACAGCCAACAGACTTCTCGAGCTGGGGTGCGGCATAACTAGTCTAAGAGCAGTCACGTGCATAATGTCCTGGCTTCCCGCATGTGAACCAAGTCCCTGAAGTTGGTCGTGGACCCGCACTGACAAGCGGTCTACCAGTAGGCCTGGGTGGACCACACGACTGATCTGGGAAGGCACCACATAGGATGGTCTTGGTGAAAATCCGGAAGGAAGAGCAGATTTTGGAACCCAAATCCGGCGCTTCTGAGGACCAGAACCGGAAGAAGATCCCAAATCACGGGTGTGCTTACGAGACTCCTCGTAAGTGAGCTGAGCTATCTCTGCATTAATGGCCTTGTTCACCAGGGCTTGGAATGTATCACAATGATGCAGGTGGAGATCACGACGCAACTTGGGGTTGAGACCCTTCCGGAACCTAGCCTGCTTCTTGGCGTCCGTGGACACCTCTTCTGAAGCATAGCGAGCGAGGTTCTCAGACTCTCTACTGTAAGCATCAATAGCCATCTTACCCTGGGTGAAACTACAGTACTCTTCTCTCTTGCGATCGATGTGGGCTTCAGGAATGTGATGCTCATGAAAAGCCTCAATGAAATCCCTCCAGGTAGGAGTCTGGACAGCTGGAAGCATAGCCTCATAGCTCTGCCACCAAAGACTAGCAGGACCTTCCAGGTGGTATGTGGCATAGGTGACCTTGTCATCTTCAGCTACGTTCGCAGAATGCAGCTTATGAGTGATGCTACGGAGCCAGTCATCTGCATCGAGTGGCTCGCTGGAATGATGAAAGGTAGGTGGGTGCAAGCGAATGAAGTCATGAATGGTTACAGACCCTTTGAACCAATGTGCGGTGTTCTCCTCGATACGCGCCAGCAAGCGGTTAGACTCACGCTTGTTCCTCTCCATCTCTAACATGAACTCTGTCAACGAAGGCTGGTCGGGAGGATCCTCATCCCTACCATCTCCGTGGTTCTGGCTACGAGCAACAGAACTTCGCTTAACTGATGACATCCTGAGAAACAAAACCAAGGACGGAATCAGCATCAACTATAGGCTAAAGAATGTAGGACAAGGAAATTAGTAACTCTCGAACTCCTAGGGCAATTCCGGCAGCATAACAGCAGTAAAATGCTCAGAATGAGACATCCTGCTAAAATGGGGTAGTAACATACTCAACATCTCCAGTCAAGGTTCTGAGATCATACTAAACAGGCTACACTGGAAGTACTCGAAACTGGGGTATAACTCTGATCAACCAATCCTATGGGACTACGGAGTAGTAACACGTGATCCTAATAGACAGAAGAGAAAGCCTAGTTCCTTAACCCCGCAAGAAAGATAGGATGACTCAGATCAGAAGGCCATGAGGTATAAGGAGTTAAAAAGAGGCTTACGTTCCTTCCCACAATCAATTCCCTTACATAACTAAAGAATTTCTAGACTCAACTTCGACCAGTTTGGCTTGGTAATCCTACAGGCAGCCAGGCTCTGATACCAAAGCTGTCAGGACCCCGACTCAATGCCACATCGATCTAGCATGTAACACCTCATATCACTTTGCGGCCTCACGCACGGCATCCCCACGGGTGTCGCCTTACCTTTGCCCAAGACCGTTTGCGCCTTTTGGCACACGTATATGATAGTGTCGCTATTATCCATATGATAAAGAGCCCGGGCTGACATGGCTAGTCATAAACCCAAAGTGGCACAAACTTACAGGGACAGGCATACATGACCCAACAACGAACGTGTCGGTCATCAGCGAGTGAATCCAGGCTGTAGCAACTGGGCTAGCAGGACTCCGGTAAACTGGGCTGTAGCAGGCTAACAGGACTCCAGTAGACACCGCGTGACATTTCCCCGAAGGGACAGACACAGGAACGAAGAAGGACACATGCCGGCCAACCTAAGTGTTCCGGAGCAGTAGCAAGCTACCAGGGCTCAGTGGAAGCACTAGGAGACATTTCCCGGTAAGAGAGGCTACTAAGGATAAACAACTAGATAGTCAGATCCCACACATAGCAATACACATTACACGTACGCATAACATGCAAGTATGTGTTGTACAACATGGCATCACAGCATAACTCAACAACTCATATAGATAAAGGCTCAAAAGAGCCATCATAGCATTTATTGCAAACAGGGGTCACAGGACCCATCATACAGAGCATACAAGCAACAAGCGGAAGCATTACATGTATGGGTACAGACATCTACCAATGAAAAAGGCTGAAAAGCCTGACTAACTACAATATCCGATCAATATCGTAGCTGAGGTACAAGCTACTTGTCGAAGTCCACGAGAACACTAGTAAGACCGAAGTCTCCGCTGCAAAAACATAAATAAAGCAACATGAGTACAAAGGTACTCAGCAAGACTTACATCAGATCCTATCATACATGCATTTGTATCAAGAGGGTAATGTGGGGTTTAGTTGCAGCAAGCCAGCTTTGACACTGTGGCTATCCTGTTCTACGACTACCAGAACTTCTTTGAAGTGATATGGCGCACACGAGTCCACTAATCACCACACAATACACTACTATGGAATCATCCCCGTCTCCCTACGAGAAGGCCATCCATAGCACTCACACTTGTCTTGAGCATTTTAGAGTATCCACTTCAAGTTGTCTATGTACCATGTAAGCATCCAAGAAGTCCATAACCGCGGACCCGGCTATTCGAATAGATCATGTTAACCCTGCAGGGGTGTACTTCTTCACACACGCTCTCGCCACTTACCTCCATGTACACGTCATGTAACTCGGCAACCTTCAAGCGGAAGCCTGGCGAGGGTGTCGGCCACGACCTAACTAACCACACAAGACTCTAATCCAGGTTTATCGCCTATTCGGGTTCCATCCGCAAGGAGATCCGACCGGGGTGTCGCTCACGGCCCCAAACGATGTGAGCAGGGTTCCCAAGCCCACCATCCGGGTGCCACTTGGTACACCGTGCCACTGTGCCTAGTCTATCCCAAGCCCACCTGGCCGGGTGCCACTTGGTAGACTACTAACACTACCTACAAACACCAGAAACTAGTTGCGACTCCTGGATAGAGATCAAGTCGGTTAATAAGTCGAGAGAGTCAATTAAGGATCCCAATGTGTGGTGGTATCGAGTCATTGGACAACATACATAGAACTTAGTGCTTAAGAACGGTTCCAGTGAGACAGCCCACCATGTAAGCCTACATGGCCTCTCACCGCTACCTTTACCAAATCGTGTTCACACACTTCACTCTCAGCATCAGAACATATCGTAACACTCCAATTCATTCCCAATGAATCAGAACTGACACAACTCTAAGCAATAGCAGGCATATCATGGTAGGAACACAACATGGCTCAATCAACTCCTACACATGCTAGTGGGTTTCAACTATTTATTGTGGCAATGACAGGTCATGCAGAGGAATGGGTTCAACTACCGCAGCACAAAGTAGCAGATGAATCATTGTTGTCCATAACGAGGGAGTAGGGTTGTATCGGAATGAACAAGGGGGTTTGCTTGCCTGGTAGATCAACAGAGGGGGCACTGCTCCTCAAACAGGTACTCTGGAACGGTCTACGGAGTAGGACCTATCGAGAAGGGACAGTGTCGGCAATCAATACACAAACATATGCAACAATATGATGCATGAACATGGCATGTAGATGTGATGCTGTTTGAGCTAATGCAACTAGTATTCAAATTGAATGAAGTCCATTTGAATCAAGGGTTCAAATGCAACTCCAAATTAAGCTCTTATATATGCCATTTTAGTGTTTTCACCTATAAAGCAGGTATAAGTCGGTTTGTCATGCATGAAACTGGTACAAATGGATAGATTGCATTTTTATGATAATTTTTCATATATAAATTATTTCAATCTGAGTTACGGTTGAATTTCTATGATTTTTTGAAGTTTAGCTAATTTTCTAGAATTTCCTGATTTAATTTTAAATCCAGAAAATGAATAACTGCGTCAGCCTGACGTCAGCGTGACGTCAGCGAGTCAACGGCCAGGTCCAGGTCAAACAGGATGTGTGGGGTCCACACGTTAGTGACACGGGTTAAACAGGGGGTTAGTTTTATCTTAATTAGAGGATTAGTGGCACTGGGCCCACTGGTCAGTGTCAGCAGGGGTAATTAGTCCTAAACTAATCTAGTTAGGGGCGGAGCTCACGTGTGTTAACCCCAGGGAGGTCAAACCCTGGGTCGAATAGGTCAAACCTGCCGGCGACTCGACGCCGGCGAGGCCAGACGCGGCGGAGGGCCTCGGATTTCGCCCTCCGGCGATCATTTGGATGGCGGAGACCACTGGTGAGGAGCCAGCGCTCGTCCGCGTCATCTGGAGCAAGTGGGAGAGGCGGGGACGGCCGGAGCTCGCCGGAGCGGAGCTCGGGGCGGCGGCCGGAGTTCGGCCGAGGGCGGGCGCAGCGCTGCTATGGGGGCGGCGGCTGAGAGCACCGGGGCGTAGCCCGGGCTCGCCCGCATCCATCGGAGGCGATGGGAGGGCGCAGGGTGGCCGGAGCTCACCGAAGCAGAGCTCGCGGCGGCGGCCGGTGTTCGGGTGCGAGCGGGGATGCGGCTGCGGTGTGCGGGGGCGAGAACGGAGAGGGGGAGGAGGAGGAGCAGCTCACAGCGGTTGCAGCGGGCGTCGAAGCGCGCTCGGGGACGACCGGATGGCGACGTGCGGGTGGCGGAGATCTACGGCGGCTGACGATGAAGAAGACGATGGTGCCAACGATGGAGGTCGTCCGGAGGTGCGTGGCTCGACGAGGAGGGAGAGGGGGTCTCGGAGGAGCTGTGGAGCGCGTCGGGAAGGCGAGGCCGTGGCTGTGGGCGCGGCAACAGTGGCCGGTGGCGGCGGTGGAGTTCGGCCGTGCACGTGAGAGAGAGACAGAGGAGGGCACGAGGGCGAGGGAGTGTGCGAGAGAGGTCGGGGCTACGTGGCGACGCTGCAGGGAGTCGCGGAGCAAGCAGGGAGGCAGGAGGTGGCCGGGCGTGTGGCCGCGTGCGGTGAGCGCGTGCTCGGCGTCCTCCTGGCGCGGTGGAGACGACGACTGGCAGTGCCAGTTGGCTGGGCCGGCCTGTTAGGTCGCTGGGCTGCACAGTGCCCGGCTGCACAGGGAGGTAAGTGCAGGTGGGTTTCTTCCCTTTTTTCTATTTTTGTTTTCTGTAATTTCTTTTGATTTAGTTTTAAACACTGAATCATTTTATTTACTTATGCCAATTTTTGCAGGAGCTAGTGGCATTATACCAGAGCTCCTCATCAACTAGCCTAATTTTTGGACAATATTGTATATATATAACAATATATATCCAAAGCAAATATTTACTGCATTAATTCCAAATGCCCAAAATAAATACTTATGAGCTCCTAAAAATATTGGTTTGATTTTTATCTCTGTCCAATATTTTCAGAGAGCAACATGAGCTTTTTCTTGGACCCTTTTGGAGCAATTTTTATTTGGGTCATTTCCAAAAAATGATTCTGAGGGTTTCACAAATCCTCATTTTAAATTTAAATGGAATTTAAACATGATACACACATGACTAGCTAGCCTTGAGCATACCAGAACTAGGGATGTGACAAGGGGAGTGGCCGGAGTAGCGCCGGCGACGAGGTTTGCGGCGGCGCGTGCGGGTGAGCGCGGTGCAGTCGCTATGGTGCACGAGGAGAAAAACGGAGAGGGGAAGCAGGAGAAAGGAGCTCATGGAGGGCGCGACGAGATGCTCAGCGGGCTTGGGGAAGGCCGAAGCTGAGCAGGGTGGCGAGGCCGATCTCCGGCGGCCGAGGAGGGGAAAAGCGTCGGGGTGGCGCTTCAGGGCTCTTACGGTCGCGTGAGCCGTCGTGGAGGACGACGGAGGCACGGCGGAGCTCGGGCCGCGTCGAAGAGGTGAGGGGGTGGACGATGGCCGCGGTGGTGCTCGTCGGCGCGGACGCGGCTGCGTCGGCGATGGCGTTGAGGAAGCAAGGGAGAGAGCAGGGGGGAGAGTGAGGTGTCGGATGGACCGGGGCGACACCGGGGAGGCGTTCGCGGCGTCGAAGCGGTGACCAGGTGATGCAGACGAGCAGGGTGGTGGCGTGGCGAGCTCGGGCGCGTGCGCCGTGTCCGTCCTCTGCCTATTGGCAGAGGTAGGCGATGACTGGCACGGGCCAACACAGTGCTGGGCCGGCCAGTGGGCAGCCAGGTAAGTGGCTGGATCCTTTCTCTCTCTCCCTTTTCTATTTATTTCAGTTTTCTATTATTCTGTAAATTTTAAGGGCTTTATTAATAATACCTATGCATTTCCAAAAATCATGAGACTGCTTGTGGCCACTATTTGGATTATTTCCAATAACCAGAATTTCAGTTCATGAATATTTGGACATTTAATATAATATATTAAATTTAAATGCCCAAATGCAAATAAGGTATGATTTAATTCAGTGACCTAATGTTGTCTTGGAAAAATGTGAACCAATTTTGCCAGAGGTTCTAACCCAGGACAAAAATGATGGACATTTTAGAAGGGTATTTTAGGTTCATTGAAAATATTTTTATTTTGATCCTAGTTGCATTTCATTTGATGCTAGGGTTTGAACACCCCCATTTCAAGTTTCTGAGAAATTTAAACATGATGCAAGATGATGATGCAATGACAAGCAAGGCCAAAGCTAGGGCTGTGACAACTCACCCCCACTAAACAAGAATCTCGTCCCGAGATTCAAGACATGAGGTAAGAAGGCAGAGGGGATACAAAGCTAGCACGATCTTCATGATCCAAGTGCCCTCATCGTTGATATTGATTTATTGCTCCAAATTGATCTTGACATCTTTGCTTGCGAGATCTTCATCTAACACGACGACGATAGAAAGAAACTCTATCGAAAAGGATTATTGAAGCTCTTCATACCAGGCTAATGGCAATTCACAAACGATCGTTTGAAGGAATTCGAGAAATGGCATACTCAGTTTCGGAAAGGAAACTACAGTTATAGGGCAATTCGGCGAATGGGAGGCACCTTCCAATTGACATCGAGGATGTAACCTAGTGCCTGAGCATGCCTTCAAGAATTTGAGCATTTCCAAATTCATCAGGGTTTTACCAACATCCGTGCCGAGGATCCTGGCAACACCTCATACTACCATGATGAATAGTGATGGATGATGCGGATAAAAAGGAAGATAACACCTCCTCAGACTTCCCCTTAGCGAAGCCAAGTAAACGAGATCTGGATGATCGACCGAGAGACATTTAGCACTCCGCTTCTAATGTTCTCCTTGATGTTCTAGCTACCACGATCATGCTTAAAAGTATCGACATGGCCATCAAGTAAAGGTCGGACTTCGGGAGCACAAAATCCATATGGATCAACTTCTAGAATAAGTCAGGCGAGATCGTCATGGGAGGTGACCAAACGGCTTAATCAAGATACTACAACAATAGTGCTTCCAGCTAGGTGCGTCCACTTCACTGGAACCTATATCATAGTTCTTGAGAAATGTTCCAACCATCATATCTGCCTGAGATTCAAATCTGGTTGGTGTTAGGATAATCCAGACAACGTGTCTGGAAAAGAAAGTTTGCAACACAAATCGACGAGATGACGTTGCAAGATTCTCAGGAAATGAACTACGATAGCAAGCTCCAAAACATGAGCTGGTTCTGCTACAAACTTGTGAACACGCTATCGAAGACAAGCATGACCACGTGGTAGTCTTATAAATAAACACTACCGAGTTCAGGTGGGAAACCATCATTGCGGATAACGAAGTCCTTGATTAAGCCCGAGTTAGCTCTTAAAAAGGAACTTCTTCTCCTTGAACAAATCAATCAGTGGCTTGGTGTGCTAGGGACACATATAGAATGAAGGTTGCAAGTCTCCAAACCACAGAATACCTCGCACGTATGCATGACCGATTTGGGATGATTCCAAAGGAAGCAACATTGACTTTCTCGAATCCATGGCGGAAACTTGCATCAAATGCACATGAATTAGAGGAAGCCACTTCTTTCATCCGAACATATGCTTCATGAGCTAGCACGAAGAAATGCTTTCAAAAGTTTCCAACACTAGCTTAATGTTCAACAAAATCATGGAGGAGATAAAAAAATGTTGTTGATGGACTCAACAGCAATTCATCCAGGTTTCCATAAAGATGGAATTCCATAATTATGAGATCAAGGTGATAGCATTGGTCAGACCCAAATATATAATGGTGTATGCTCGGGGAAACAACCACGAGTAAGACAACATTACGATTATCGTTGGTTCCGATTTGATTTGACGATAGCCCATACTCAAATCAAGATTCGATAAGATGATAGATTCATTAACTGATCTCGAGGGTTAGTCGATGAAAATATCATCTTTCTTCAACACACATACACAAGGATATCCCTTGGAATGAACTGAGTCGGACAAGCTTTTATCTTCCAACTCTCCAAGTTGTTATTTAGCTTAACCAACTAGCTCAGGGTATCCAACACAGATTCCTGAAGAAAGGGTGGTTTACAAGGAAACCGACTTGATCACGAACTCAACATAGAAGTCGGGTGACAACCCGGTGATACTTCCGAGAAGATATCCGGAAAATCACGAACGACCCATATGTTATTAAGCTCGAGAACAATCTTGCTTTTCAGGGCAAGACGATATGAAAGAAAGAGCAAGAGATTGACACGATCCTAACTCATTGATCGAGGAGTGCACCAGGGATAATGGACTAGGTTGCACGATCAACCTTAGGGTGATGATTCAATAACCAACACACTAAGAATGAGATTTTCGTCCATTAACCACTAAGCAACATGGTTGCTAGGGGTATTGATTTCACACATCATGATTCACTTGTCGGCGTTCCGGTTACATTAACACGGGGACCGAGGAATTAACAATGATGGCAAGAAGCATTACTGCGTCAAGAATTCATAAGAGGTGGTGCAATTCTCATGACACTCTTGACATAAAGATGGTAACACTCCAAGGTAGAGCAGAGCAGAAACTAGATTGGCATTTTGATCTGCGGAATACCACTGCTTTGACCCTATCCTGGAAATGGACAAGGTACTGGAGTTCGTTTCTCCTATTCATTCCGGAATAGAATGGCTTGACGGACCACAGAGTAATGGGCATCGATAAGACGAGTGCACGACTACTCCTGACTATCAATTGATAGACGGGGTCAGAATACAACTAAAGAGGGACAACTCAAGGAACATGTGATTTTTTTGAGTTGTGGATGCATGGATTAGTATGTCGAACCAAGTTCAGCAGGTTTCTTCCGGATAACCCATGCAGAGAGGTAGAATTGGCAGATTAACAACATAGAATCGAGAACTCGTCAAGAGCACTCTGGTTGTGATCTTTCGGTTCTACGAGGAATTTCTGCCATATTGGTTCATGGTATTGGAAGAAGGATTTACCACGAACCTCGAGGACTAACGCAAAGGTTACTAATAACGTAAAGGAGCTAGCAAACACTATCAACATGAAGTAAGTATGGTGAGTCTCGGGTTCAAAAACCCAGGAGTAGAATGCCTACTACTAAGTGGCATCATGGGATGCTTTCGAGAATAAAGGCCAGAATCATCATACTGGAAACACAAATCATGGCTAGCTTACTAGGTGGTACTCTAAGACACCTAGGGTCATAATAATAACTCCAACATATATGCCAAGGCAACAGAGTACCTCAACTCACCGATTAGTGTGATTAACCTGGCCGAAATGGACATCGGGAACAGGAGGAAGGGATTTGCAAATGCATCAGACTGTTTAGAAACCTGGGATGACTCGGACAGCATAACGGCTATAAATGCTCAAAAGAATTTAGACATGCTACAAAAATGGTGGCATCGCCACTCAGAAGCACAATATCAAGGTTTCGAGATCAACAATTAACATACGAAAGTAGTAGGAACTGAACAGAGACTTGAATCCATCAATCGTATAAGTCTACGGATTAGTAACACGTGATCCTGATAGAAAGAAGAGAAAGCCTAGTTTCTTAACCCCGTACGAAGGATAAGATGACTCGGATCAGAAGGGCATGAGGTAAAGGAGTAAAAAGAGCCTTACGTTCCAACCCACAATCAATTCCCTTATATAACTAAAGAATTTCTAGACTCAACTTCGACCAGTTTGGCTTGGTAATCCTACAGGCAGTCAAGCTCTGATACCAAAGCTGTCAGGACCCCGACTCAATGCCACATCGATCTAGCATGTAACACCTCATATCACTTTGCGGCCTCACGCACGGTATTCCCACGGGTGTCGCCTTACCTTTGCCCGGGACCGTTTGCGCCTTTTGGCACACGTATATGATAGTATCGCTAGGATCCATATGATAATGATCCCGGGCTGACATGGCTAGTTGTAAACCCAAAGTGGCACAAACTTATAGGGACAGTCATCCATGACCTAGCATCGAACGTGTCAGTCATCATCGAGTGAATCCAGGCTGTAGCGCTGGGCTAGCAGGACTCTGGTGAATCGGGCTGTAGCGGGCTAACAGGACTCCGGCATTCATCGCATGACATATCCCCGAGGGGACAGACACAGTAACGAAGAAGGACACATGCCAGCCAGCCTAAGTGTTCCGGAGCAGTAGCAAGCTACCATGGCTCAGTGGAAGCACTAGGAGACATTTCCCGGTAAGAGAGGCTACTAAGGATAAACAACTAGATAGTCAGATCCCACACATACCAAGCATTTCAATAACATACACACAATATGCTCGATATGTGCAAATACAACATGGCATCACAACATGTCTCTACAACTCAAGTATTTTATTCAATAGGCTCCAAGGAGCGAGATATTACAAACAGGGGTCTCACGACCCAACATTCAGAGCACACAAGTCAAAGCACAAGCGGAAGCTTAACATGTCTGAGTACAGACAACTATAAATGAAAAAGGCTGAGAAGCCTGACTATCTACTAGATCCTGCCGAGGGCACAAGATCGTAGCTGAGGTAACAAGCTAAACGTCGAAGTCCACGCGGAACTACTAGTGAGACGGAAGTCTCTGCAAAAACATAAAATAGGCAAACGTGAGTACAAATGTACCCAGCAAGACTTACATCAGAACTATCTACATATGCATCATTATGAACAAAGGGGATGGTGGAGTTTGACTGCAGCAAGCCAGCTTTGACTCGGTCGCTATCCTGAACTACGACTGCAAGTAACTCTTTGAGGTGGTGCACACGAGTCCACATATTCACCATATCAATACACCACTATGGATCCGCTCCCGTCTCCCTACGAGAACGCCATCCATAGCACTCACGCTTATCTTGCGCATTTTAGAGTATCCATTTTCACTTGTCTATGAACTATGCAAGGGGTCCAAGTTTCCATATCCGAGGAATCCGGCTATTCAAATAGATAATGATAACCCTGCAGGGGTGTACTTCTTCACACACACTCTCGCCACTTATCGCCCTGTACACGTCATGTACCTCGGCAACCTTCAAGCGGAAGCCGGGCGAGGGAGTCGGCCACGACCTGACTAACCACACAAGTCTCTCGTCCAGGTTTATCGCCTATTCGGGTTCCATCCGCAAGGAGATCCGGCCGGGGTGTCGCTCACGGCCCCAAACGATGTGAGCAGGGTTCCCAAGCCCACCAACCGGGTGCCACTTGGTACACCATGCCACTGTGCCTAGTCTGTCCCAAGCCCCTTGTACCGGGTACCACTTGGTAGACTACTAACACTACCTACAAACACCAGAAACTAGTTGCCACTCCTGGACAGAGATCAAGTTGATTAATAAGTCGAGAGGGGCACTTAAGCATTCCAATGCGTGGTAGTAACTGTTCATGGATCACAAACACATAACTCAGTTCCTGAGGATGGCTACAATGAGACAACCCACCATGTACTCCTACATGGCCTCTCACCGCTACCTTTACCAAATCGTGTTCACACACTTAGCTCTCAACAGTAGGACATGTTCACACACCTCTAATTCATCCACGATGAATCAGACCTGACTCAACTCTAAGCAGTAGCAGGCATGACAAACAAGCATGAATGAGTAGGCACATCAGGGCTCAAACAACTCCTACTCATGCTAGTGGGTTTCATCTATTTACTGTGGCAATGACAGGTCATGCAGAGGAAAGGGGTTCAACTACCGCAACATGTAACAGATGAATCGTTGTTGTCCTAATGTAGTAAAATAGAGCAGGAGCGAGAGAGTGGGATTGTATCGGAATGAACAAGGGGGTTTTGCTTGCCTGGCACTTCTGAAGATAATATAGCTCTTCATCGGTCTCATCGATCTCATCGTCGAAACCATGTCTATTGAGAGGGGACAAGCACCGGCAATAGAGAAGAACACAATCAATGCAAATGCGACAATATGATGCATGATCATGACATGGCAATATGATGTGATTTGGCCTAATGCAACTAGCAACAGATTAAATGAAGTTGGTTTGAATACAAGATTCAAATTCAAACTCCATATGTGATTATTCAAATGCCATTTAATTGATTTGTGCTAAACAGAAGCTATAAGTTGTTCTAACATGCATGAAAATGGTACGGATGGATAGATTGGATTTTTCTGATCATTTTTCATATATAAATTATTTCATTTGGAGTTACAGTTGAATTTATATGATTTTTAGAAGTTTAGGGCATTTTCTGGAATTTCCTGAATATTAATAATTCCAGTAAATAATTATTGCGTCAGCATGACGTCAGGGTGACATAATCAGGTCTAAGGCACGGTCCAAGTCAACTCTAACCTGTGGGTTCCGCGTGTCAGGTCATTAGTCTAACTAATATTTAGGTAACACTAATCCTAACCTAATTAACAGGCCGGCCCCACCTGTCATAGACTCATGGGGGAAAGTCAACCTGGGCCCACACGGGGTCAAACGTGGTCAAATGGGGTCAAACTCGCCGGCGTTTAGCCGCCGGCGAGGCCAGACACGGCGGGGTGGTGCGGGTTTTGCCTACGAAGCGTCGTTTGGCGCGCGGAGCACAGCTACGGGATGCGGACGCTCGTCCGCATCCAACCGTGGTGGTGGCGCGGCCGGGGAGTGGCCGGAGTAGCGCCGGCGACGAGGTTTGCGGCGGCGCGTGCGGGTGAGCGCGGTGCAGTCGCTATGGTGCACGAGGGGAAAAACGGAGAGGGGAAGCAGGAGAAGGAGCTCACGGAGGGCGTGACGAGATGCTCAGCGGGCTTGGGGAAGGCCGGAGCTAAGCGGGGCGGCGAGGCCGATCTCTGGTGGCCGAGGAGGGGAAAAGCGTCGGGGTGGCGCTTCGGGGCTCTTCCGGTCGCGTGAGCTGTCGTGGAGGACGAGGAAGGCACGGCGGAGCTCGGGCCGCGTCGAAGAGGTGAGGGGGTGGACGATGGCCATGGTGGTGCTCGTCAGCGCGGACGCAACTGTGTCGGCCATGGTGTTGAGGAAGCGAGGGAGAGAGCAGGGGGGAGAGTGAGGTGTCGGATGGACCGGGGCGACACCGGGGAGGCGTTCGCGGCATCGAAGCGGTGACCAGGTGATGCAGACGAGCAGGGTGGTGGCGTGGCGAGCTCGGGCGCGTGCGCCGTGTCCGTCCTCTGCCTATTGGCAGAGGTAGGCGATGACTGGCACGGGCCAGCACAGTGCTGGGCCGGCCAGTGGGCAGCCAGGTGGGCTGCGCCAGGTAAGTGGCTGGATCCTTTCTCTCTCTCCCTTTTCTATTTATTTCAGTTTTCTATTATTCTTTAAATTTTAAGGGCTTTATTAATAATACCTATGCACTTCCAAAAATCATGAGACTGCTTGTGGCCAGTATTTGGATTATTTCCAATAACCAGAATTTCAGTTCATGAATATTTGGACATTTAATATAATATATTAAATTTAAATGCCCAAATGCAAATAAGGTATGATTTAATTCAGTGACCTAATGTTGTCTTGGAAAAATGTGAACCAATTTTTCCAGAGGTTCTAACCCAGGACAAAAATGATGGACATTTTAGAAGGGTATTTCAGGTTCATTGAAAATATTTTTATTTTGATCCTAGTTGCATTTCATTTGATGCTAGGGTTTGAACACCCCCATTTCAAGTTACTGAGAAATTTAAACATGATGCAAGATGATGATGCAATGACAAGCAAGGCCAAAGCTAGGGCTGTGACATGTGGTAAAAGTTAAAAAATGGTTAGAAAAAGAAAAAGACTATGAGAGTGCGGATAGTGTTATGGGTCTGTCCGCATTGTGCCTCCGCCGGTGACCAGGGTATTTTTAGTGTATAATTATGTGCACGGGATAGACTTTGCGGCTATATCGGGCGGACATTGGAGGCCGAACTGCTAATTCAGCTCTGAGATTGATTGGTCCTGTCTAATGAAGAACGGCGTCTTGATGGCCGACGAAATGTGCGGCTTGATAAGGCCGCTTTGTACTTCGACCATAGTAGCCGTAGTATGCTCCTCTGTACGGAGGCAACATTCCATATTTCTGTTTATCGTGATGGTGCCGCGTGGACCGGGCATCTTAAGTTGGAGATAGGTGTAATGTGGGACCGCATTAAAGCGAGCAAAAGCGGTACGCCCGAGTAGTGCATGGCAGCTACTGCGTAGCGGGACAATATCAAAGGTCAAGCCTTCGCTTCGGAAGTTGTTCGGCGAGCCGAAAACGACTTCCAATGTAATCTAGCCCATGCACGCATGGTTCTATGCCGGATATTGTTCCTTTGAAGGTAGTTGTTGTGGGCCTGATTCTTGAAGGATCAATGTGCATTTTGCGGACAGTGTCTTGGTAGAGTAGATTAAGGCTACTGCCGCTGTCCATAAGGACTTTCGTGAGATGGAACCCATCGATAATTGGATCGAGGATGAGAGCTACCAGACCTTCTTGAAGGATACTGGCTGGGTGGTCCTTGCGATCAAAAGTGATCGAGTGGGCCGCCCATTGGCTTAATTTTGGGGCGACTGGCTCTATGACACCGGCACCCTGTAGCGCGCACTTGCAGTCCTCTGTAGGGGTGTGCATCACATATATCACATTCACTGTCTTTCCTTTGGGGGGGGGGGGATTGCTTCTGACCACCGGTGTTTGGTTGGCGAGTCTATTTGTCATTGCTGTTGCTGGGCGACCCCTTCACCTTGTGTTCGGCATTAAGCTTGCCGACTTGTTTAAAAACCCAATAGCTCCTATTGGTGTGATTGGATGATTTAACGGGGGTGCCATGAATCTGGCAGGGCCGATCCAGTATCTTGTCTAAATTGGATGGTCCGTCTCTGTTTGCCTTGAATGGCATTTTCCGTTGACCAGGATTGGAACCACTGAATCCAGCATTGACCGTCGTGTCTTGCGTTCCTTTAGTGTTATTGCGACGTTTGTGTTTACTGTGTCATGGCTTGCCGTTGCCATCTCGAACTTCGGAAGTACCCGGATCATCAGTGTTGTTGCTTCTATGAGCGAGCCAGCTGTCTTCTACCGCACAAAACGGGTCATCAGAGTGGTAAGGGCAGCCATGGATCTTGGTTTTTCTTGACCGAGGTGGTGGGCAAGCCACTCATCTCGGATTCTACGTTTAAAGGCCGCGAGGGCTTCGGTGTCCAGACAACCGACAATTTGGTTCTTTTTGATTAAGAACCTAGTCCAGAGCTTCCTGGCAGACTCCCCGGGCTGCTGGATAATGTGACTTAGGTCATCGGCGTCCAGAGGCCGAACATATGTACCTTGGAAGTTATCGCGGAAGGCATCTTCCAAGTCTTCCCAGCTGCCGATGGAGTTCTCAGGGAGGCTGTTCAGCCAGTGTCGTGCTGGCCCCTTTAGTTTTAGTGGGAGGTATTTGATGGCGTGGAGGTCATCACTGTGGGCCATGTGGATATGGAGGAGGAAATCTTCAATCCATACTGCAGGGTCTGTTGTTCCATCGTATGATTCGATATTCATGGGTTTAAACCCTTCCGGGAATTCAT
This sequence comes from Triticum dicoccoides, assembly GCF_002162155.2. Classification (NCBI taxonomy): domain Eukaryota; kingdom Viridiplantae; phylum Streptophyta; class Magnoliopsida; order Poales; family Poaceae; genus Triticum; species Triticum dicoccoides. Next base: position 443,671,798 of record NC_041393.1, on the reverse strand, counting down.
GCCCCATTACTTCATCAATGAAGCAAAGGGGGTGTGCGGCACCTCTATATCGGGCCAAGTCGCGACGTAGCTCGGATGGAGTTCGTCTGCGGTTTTCGGCCCAGGTGTGGTTATGTTTGTCACGTCTGGCCGGATGTCCATCGTTGCACATCGGGGCACGCCCCCGCAATCCATAGATCGATCGGGTCTGACCTGCTCTGTTTTCTAGGCCATGCCGCAGGTCATATGTGTATCCCCGAGTTGTTGTGTCTCGGTTTTATGGTGAGGTAGTGCTTGTCAGATTTCGGGTTCCGGCAGACCCTTGAGGTTCGAACTCTGGGGTGCGCACGGAGATTCAACCCTCTGCCTGCCTGTTCCTCGCTGAATCGCTAGAATCTAAACTATCAAACAGAACAACGCAAGAGACACAAGATTTATACTGGTTCAGGCCACCATTGTGGTGTAATACCCTACTTCAGTGTGTGGTGTGGTGGATTGCCTCTTGGGCTGATGATGAACAATACAAGGAAGAACAGCCTCGCGAGGGTCTGTTCTTGGCTGGTACTACTTGGTTCTGGCTCTTGGATTCTCGATGCCTCTACCCTGGGGGTGGCTAGTCCTATTTATAGGCAAAGGCCCTAGGCCTCTTCCCAAATATTGAGCGGGAAGGGCGACAACAATTGGCCATATTGAAGGGGAACAGCGGGTACACTTATCCTGACTAAAGTTGGTCCTCGCCTGCCAAAGGCTCTGGTGGTGACGCCTGCTTGGGCTCCACAATGACTTCTTCCCTGCCGTTGGGCTGGTCTTGGTCTTGTTGCACCGGAATGGATGCCTTTGCTTGATGCTCTCACCTGCGCTTGCTCCCTTTGCACCAAAGAGGAAAGGAGGACACTGCGCGGGCTGGCGCCCGACTGGCGCCCTTGGTCGTCATGGCTTGCGTCATGGGAACCTCGCGAGGTACCCTGCCTTGAACTCTCCGCCTCGTCGTGAGCCAGCCTGACGAGGCCGTGCCTGAGGAAGCTCCTTGTCGTCCGCCCCGCGAGGCTTGGCCCCTCGCGAGGGTCTTGAGTTTGTGTTGATGAAGATGGGCTGCGCTGCGCCTCCCTCGAGCCACGCCGCGGGCCGCAGGCAGGCAAGTCTGGGGACCCCCGTTCCTAGAACGCCGACAGTAGCCCCCGGGCCCATGGCGCGCCCGGACTTGGCCGTGCAGAGAGGCGAAAGGGCAAGTGCGAAGCGTCGCGGGCCCTAACAGCCTGCGGCCTTGGGCGCCGCGCGGCGGTTGATTGGACGTGGGCGCCTCCGCTTCCCCATGACGCCTCGGTAACCGCACGGATTCGACAAGTCCCTGCATGCAAAGCGGGTCATGATTACCTGCGATCATGGAGGTCGACGGTTGGCATTCGCCAGCTATAAGTACGGAACGGCGCGCGTCCTTCCAGCCTATCCCCTCTTGCTTCTCCTTCTTCTTCATGGCTCCACCAAGGAAGTTATCAGCAGCAGAGAAAGGAAAGGCTCACTAGGTCGAGTCTACCTCTCCCCCGCCCAAGCGCGGTCGAGGTCGCCCTCGCAAATATCCTGTGGCCTCCATGGCGGCCCCCCGCGGTCGCGGAGGGGGCCCTCTGCGCGGCGATGAGCGGCTGGCCATGGTCGGTGGGTGCGTTCTGGCCGTGCAACCCCCGAGGCCCCGCCTCCATACTGCGGAGGTGCTGCCGGAGTTCATTGTGTGGGCGGTGGAGCCAACCGGCGCCCGACATCAGCTCCCCCGCTTCCTCCTAGGTGAGCTCCCAGCTGGCGCCTTGGGTGGCCTCTGGCTCCAGGCAGATGGCTGCTGCAGCCGGGCCTCGTGGACTTCACTGGAGGTCTCTGCTGTCGGGAGCCTGGCCCTGACTCGTGGCTGGCAGACGTTTGCTCGCGCGCGTGGTCTCCGCCGCCGGTGCTCTCTACACTTCAAGTTTGACGGCGACGCCACCCTCTACGTGAGGGTGTTTGGGGAAGATGGTCGCCGTGCAGGGTGCTGCCCTGAAGATGACGACCGCGGCAGGGAACTCAGCCCTGGCGAGGACGGAGAGGACAGCGCGCGGGCTGTTGGCGGCGCCCGTGACTCCTCAAGCTTCACCAGCTCTTCTTCGGGTAGCGACCCTTCTAGCAGCGGCTGCGGTTAGCCTCCACGCCGTCGCGCCTGCTTGGAGGGCGGCAGCGGGTCTGCCCGCCGTCGCGCCCTAGTGAAGCGCGAGAGGGAGTCCGCCTGAGCCCCGGAGGCGGCTCGAGTCTTCCATGAGGGCCGGCGCGGGACGAGCTTCGCCTGCTTTTGTTCTTTCCTTTCTTTTCTCCTGCGCAAAAAGACATCAATGTGTGGCCCCGTGGGGGCGTGTTTGGGTTAATGTCGTCAATCATCGTACTGTTTCTGTTATTCCGGTATTATTCCTTTCTGTTGCATGCCCATTCGCAAGTGATCTCTAGTCTTGGCCGTGGGGGCGACCGACCTAGGCCCTGTATTCGTGTCGAGGTGCCCGTGAGGCATGGTCTGGAAGGGCGCTCCGGTAGTGGACCTGGGCCGTGAAAACTTGAGCGATATGGGCAGGAACACTCGCAAGGGCCCCCGGGGCTTCCACCTCATGAGCCCCCGTGCAAGAGAAATCGAGGCAGGAGAGCGAAAAAGTCGAAGAACCACAGGTCAAAAGGCGGCGATAGTTTCGATAAAACTCCAAATGAGAATGAACTAGCCAACTGCATAAGGAAAATGAAAAAGCCGCGTCCGGCACCTAGTCTAGTCTTCGACGTCTTCTCACCAGCGCGGAGCTAAGTGCTGCCACTGGGCGTGGGAGGGAGCCCCAAGGCCTGAGGCCGGCACCCCTGAGACTCCGGGGAATGTACAGCCCCAACTCGTTATTACGTGAGAGTGTCACGGGCGGCGAGCTTCATAGGCGTTGGCCTTCTTTACAGGCTCCAGGCCTTTCTTCGGGGAAGCAAGCTTCACGGGCATTGGCCCTCTTCACAGGCTCCGGGCCTTTTCCAAAACGCGATAGCTTCACAGGCGTTTGCCTTCTTCACAGGCTCTGGGCCTTTTCCAAAAAGATGAGCTTCACAGGCATTTGCCTTCTTCACAGGCTCTGGGCCTTTTCCAAAAAGATGAGCTTCACAGGCATTTGCCATCTTCACAGGCTCTGGGCCTTTTCCAAAAAGATGAGCTTCACAGGCATTTGCCTTCTTCACAGGCTCTGGGCCTTTTTAGGGGTAGAACCTCCGAAGGTGCTGGATGTTCCACGCGTTCTGTACAGGTACTCCCTCCCGAGTCTCCAAGTGCACGGAGCCGGGCCTGGAAACATGAACAACCTTGAACGGGCCCTCCCACATAGGAGAGAGCTTATGCAGTCCCTCCCTGGAGAGGACCCGCCGGAGCACGAGGTCCCCTACCTCGAGAGTTCTGGGGCGGATGTAGCGGCAGTGGTATCGCCGGAGTGCCTGCTGGTATCTTGCCGCTCGCAGCGCAGCTTCTCGACGACGCTCCTCCCCCAGCACGAGGTCCGTCCCCCGCATGGCGGCCTGCAGCGTCTCATCGAACGCAAGGACCCACGCGGACCGACGCCTGACCTCGTGAGGGAGGACCGGTTCGGCTCCATAGACCAGGAAGAAGGGGGTCTCCCCAGTCGGCTTGGTCACGGTTGTGCGGATGGACCACAGCACGGACTGAAGCTCGTCATACCAACCTCTGCCGCAGGCCTCCAGTTTCTTCTCGAACGTCCTGGTCTTGAGACCCCTCAGGACTTCTGCATTGGCCCGCTCGGCCTGGCTGTTGCTCCGGGGTTGCGCCACCGAAGCGTAGCATATCTGCGTTCCAAGGTTAGCACAGTACGTTTTGAAAAGGTTACTGGTGAACTGCGAACCGTTGTCAGTGATGATGCGGTTCGGCACCCCAAACCGGCTCACGATGCCCTTGATGAACTTGACCGCAGAACCAGCAGGGATGATGCGGATGGCCTTGACTTCGGCCCACTTGGTGAACTTGTCCACGGCGACGTAGAGGTAGCGATAGCCCCCTGGCGCCCGAGGAAAATGACCCAGGATATCCAGCCCCCAGACTGCGAATGGCCACGTGAGGGGTATGGTTTGCAGACCTCCTGTCGGCTGATGGATCTGCTTGGCATGGAATTGGCACGCCTCGCAAGCCTTCACAAGTTCGACAGCGTCATTGAGAGCAGTAGGCCAATAGAAACCGCTGCGGAACGCCTTGCCCATGAGGGTCCATGACGACAAATGATGCCCACAGTCTCCACCGTGTATATCTGCCAGCAGTTCTTTCCCTTGCTCCCTGGTGATGCAACGCAGGGACACATCATTCGGTTGTTTCCGGTAGAGCTCTCCATCCCTGATGTAGTACGCTGTGGCTTGCCGTGCCACACGCTCTGCTTCCTCCTCCTTCTCCGGCAAGGTCCCCTGCGTTAAGTAGCTCCGGAGCTCTGTGATCCAGCACCCCTCCTGAGGCTCCATCGTCAGGAGCAGGCATGCTCCTGAGGCCGGGCCACAGGCTGGGGCTCCCGAGGCAGGTGGCTGAGGAAGCTCCACCCGAGGCTGTGATGTGCTCGACAATGATGGAAGGGCCGAGGGCTTGAAGAGCCGTTCCTCGAAGACGCCCGGCTCCTGGGGCAACTGCCTGGAGGTTCGTTTGGCGATGTCGTCGGCCTCTTGATTAGTATCGCGGGGCACATGCTGTAGCTCCAACCCCAGAACTGCTTCTCCATCCTGCGGACCTCCGCGAGGTAGGCCTCCATGTGCTCATCCCTTGGCTGGTATACCTTGTTGGCGAAATTGACAAGGAGCTACGAATCGCCCTTGATAGTAAGACGCTTCACTCCCAGGGCAGCGGTGGCCTTCAGGCCCGCTATCAGTCCCTCATACTCCGCTATATTGTTGGAGACCTTTTCACCCTGCTGGAAGTAGAGCTGCACGGCGTAGTACAACTTGTCCTGAGTGGGAGATATGAGCACCGCCCCAGCCCCAGCGCCATGCCTGGAGAACGCCTCGTCGAAGTACATGACCCAGCCTTCTGGCGCCTCGCTTCCTGGGGAGAGTGATCGGTCCTCGTCGGCCTTGAGGTCCGGTGCCTCCGTCCATTCAGCCACGAAACCTGCTAGTGCGGCACCCTTGATGACCCTGGTTGTACTGAATTCAAGCAGAAATGCTTGCAGTTCAATGTTCCACTCAGCGACCCTTCCGGCCGAGTTACGACTCCTAAGCACCCTTTCCAAGGGGTATGCCGAGACAACCTTGATCGGGTGACCCTGGAAGTAGTGTCGCAGCTTGCGCGAGGCCACCAGCAGCGCGAGGAGGAGCTACTGCGGCATGGGGTACCTTGCCCTCGCATCCCGCAACACCGTGCTGACGAAGTACACCGGGTGCTCGACGAGTGAGGGAGTCCTGGACTAGGGGGTGTCCGGATAGCCGAACTATCATCATTGGCCGGACTCCAAGACTATGAAGATACAAGATTGAAGACTTCGTCTGATGTCCGGATGGGACTTTCCTTGGCATGGAAGGCAAGCTTGGCAATACGGATATGTAGATCTCCTACCATTGTAACCGACTCTGTGTAACCCTAGCCCTCTCCGGTGTCTATATAAACCGGAGGGTTTTAGTCCATAGGATGAACAACAATCATACCATAGGCTAGCTTCTAGGGTTTAGCCTCCTTGATCTCGTGGTAGATCCACTCTTGTACTACCCATATCATCAATATAAATCAAGCAGGAGTAGGGGTTTACCTCCATCGAGAGGGCCCGAACCTGGGTAAAAACATCGTGTCCCTTGTCTCCTGTTACCATCCGCCTAGACGCACAGTTCGGGACCCCCTACCCGAGATCCGCCGGTTTTGACACCAACATTGGTGCTTTCATTGAGAGTTCCTCTGTGTCATCGCATATAGGCCCGATGGCTCCTTCGATCATCAACCACGACGCGGTCCAGGGTGAGACTTTTCTCCCTGGGCAGATCTTCGTATTTGGCGGCTTTGCACTGCGGGCCAATTCGCTTGGCCATCTGGAGCAGATTGAAAGCTACGCCCCTGGCCATCAGGTCAGATTTGGAAGTTTGAACTTCACGGCCGACATCCGCGGAGACTTGATCTTCGATGGATTCGAACCACAGCAGAGCGCGCCACACTGTCACGATGGGCATGATTTAGCTATGCTGCCGGACAGTGCCCTCGAGGCTGCACACGAGTCCGCTCCGACCCTTAATTCGGAGCCGACTGCGCAGATTGAGGATGGGTGGCTAGACACTGCCTCGGGGGCTGCTACCTCTATAGCGATGGAGCCGAATACCGACCTTGTCCCTTGTGAAGCTCATGACTCTGAGGTGCCGGACTCCTCGCCAGACTCCGAACCCCCCGCGCCCCTACCAATCGAATCCGTTTAGGCGCCGATCATGGAGGTCACCGCTGCGGACATCTTTTAGCACTCACCTTTTGGCGACATCCTGAATTCGCTAAAGTATCTCTCGTTATTAGGAGAGCCCTGGCCGGATCACGGTTAGGACGGTTGGGATGCGGACGACGAAGAAATTCAAAGCCCACCCACCACCCACTTCGTAGCCACTGTCGACGACCTAACCGACATGCTAGACTTCGACTCCGAAGACATCGACGGTATGGACGACGATGCCGGAGACGACCAAGAACCAGCGCCTACTGGGCACTGGAAAGCCACCTCGTCATACGACATATACATGGTGGATATCCCAAAGGATGGGAATGGCGAGGGAACAGCGGAGGAAGACCCCTCCAAGAAATAGATTAAGCACCGGGGTCGGTGGCGCCGCTCTAAATCCCGCCACAGCAAGAATGGAGATTCCGGCACCGGAGACAATAACACCCCAGACAGTGCCGAAGACAACCCCCTCCAGCAAGATTCGGCACAGGAGGATGGAGAAGCCATCCCTCATAAGAGAGAGGCAGACGAAGAGGTAGAGGATGATAATTACATGCCTCCCTCCGGAGACGAGGCAAGCCTCGACGACGATGAATTCATCGTGCCTGAGGATCCCGTCGAACAAGAGCATTTTAAACACAGGCTTATGGCCACGGCAAGAAGCCTCAAGAAAAAGCAGCAACAGCTCAGAGCTGATCAAGATCTGCTAGCCGACAGATGGACCGAAGTCCTTGCGGCCAAAGAGCATGAGCTCGAACACCCCTCCAAAAGCTACCCCAAACGCAAGCTGCTCCTCCGATTAGAGGAGGAAGCATATAAACTTACATCACCAGTGCACAATACGGCTGACCGACCACCTCGTGGCCGCGACAGAGAGGCCTCTAGGCCCTCCACTAAAGCCGTACCCCGGCATCACTCGAAAAGTACAAAGCCACGGGGGAATCCGCCGGACTTGCGAGACATATTGGAGGATAAGGCAAGACAATCAAGATCGATCTATGGATCGCGTGGGCGCCCCACGATACGCGACGACAACCGTCGCGCCGTGTGGTGGGAAATGAACACCTATGGGGCAGGGCCCCCTTTCGGTCCGGCAAGGGAGCAGAGAGCGCACGAAGAGCGGATCGAGGCGGAGCACGTGAGGGATTTTTACCCAGCTTCGGAGCTCTCCGGAGAGATAAAACTCCTACTGCTGCCTTGTGTTTGTATTCTGTTCTTGCTTGAGAGTGTGAGAGTGATGTAGTTTCGAATGAGTCGAACCCCTTCTATGTTGCGCATGGGCCTCCTTTTATAGGCTAAAGGGGTCACCGATAGGTGGCAACGCAGACAGGGGTACAAATGTAAAAAAAGTTGGTTGGTACAACTGCTATCTACAGTGCACCCTACCTAACTCTGACGGCAGGGGACAAGCGCATTTAATGCCTGTCCGCCTCGCCCAACAGTGCAGAGAAGCGACCGTTAGGGGCGCCACCGCCTGCCACGATGGCCTTCTCGTCATCTCCACTTGCCACCTCGCACCGCTTGGCTGCACAGCTCCCCGCCACGTGTGCCCGGAACGACCCTGCGGCGACACGTCGACGAATGCGCTGGAGCATGGGCGCAGAGTGGTGGCTTCGCCGCGGCAAGCGCCTTGCCGCGGTCGTTGTCTTGCCGCACCCGAGAGCTTGTCGCTCGTCGGGCTTTGCCGGGACGCGTGGCGCGTCGCGGTAAGTTCTTCGCAGTGCCTTGGTTGGCCTTCCTGGCAAGCTCCTCTTGCCGGGGCCTTGTCCTTCCTGGCGAGCTACTCTTGCCGGAGTCTTGTCTTCTTAGTTAAAAAACTTTGTTCTTGAATGGCATCAACAGGGACTACGGAGGATCTTGGCGGACGTCCGGCAAGCCTCTCCACTGGGTGCTGCGACTGCCCGTGCACAAGTTCGGGATACTAAGGTACCCCTACTTTAGTACACCGACAGGAGCCCCCGGGCCTGGGCCACACACGGTGCCGAGCGCTGTTGGGACAGGGCCAAAACAGGGCACGGGCATGCACGGCCTGGGTCCATACCAAATCTAACTCCGTATCCACCGCGCCCTCCCGTAACGGCACGCGTCAAACGCGGCATCGTGGGAGAGATCATGGGTGGTTCTTTAATCGAAAAAGGCGTAACGTTCGCCTCTTCTCTTTATAAGCAGGGGAAACAGGGGCCGTTCCCCCACCTTCGCCACTTGCGGTCCCTTCCTCAGAAAGCTCCGCCGCTCCCCTCCGCTTCCCAAGCCGAAAGAGAGCAGCGCTCTGCCCTCGCCGCCGCTGTCGCCGCCGTCGCCGCCAACGCCCTCGCTCTCCCCCACCTCCTCCGCCATGCCTCCGAAGACCGGGAAGAGCGCGAAGTCGGCCGAGGCGCTGCGGCTTGAGGCGCTGCGCAAGGA
>NC_041393.1:443658588-443662695 GCF_002162155.2 Triticum dicoccoides | reverse complement strand
GCGGGCGCATCCGCGCACGCAGGTACTCTCCGCCGAAGCTTCCACTTCGAAAAAGTGTCCAAAAGGATACTATTTCTTCCCCCTGTTCTTCTATTGCGGGCTTTGCCCACCTTTTTCCGATTTCTTCTGCGATATCATGAATACCTATGGGTTTCATCTCCTAGACTTCACCCCCAACGCCGTTCTGACAATGGCGGTTTTCGCACACCTCTGCGAGAACTTTGTTGGAATCCACCCAAATGTTGCCCTCTTTCGCCACTACTTCATGCCCCGGGCCGAGAAGGGAGAGCCCTTAGTTGGCGGGATCGCCTGGATCTCGAGAGTCGGCCTGAAGGAGGTCTATCTGGAGGGGGAGATCGGCAGCAAGTGGGATGAGTGGAGGGCGGAGTGGTGTTGGATTGTTGACGCAGATCCGCAGCCATTCACCAATTTGCGCCAAGCCCGAGTAGTGCGCGGCGGCGACTGGAGTGCTCTGGCGGCGGACGATGCTAGACTGAAGATCGCCACCACCCGGATTTTGCCGGGCTTACTGTAGGGGCCGTCGGCGCGGACTTCCTTCGCCGTCGCATCGCCCCTCTACAGGAGAGGGGGAGGCCCGCCTGGCTGTACGGGGGCCCGACAGATATCATGAGGCTGCGCCCAGGCCTCAATTTTAACTTCACCGTTTTGGAGTTGGATGGGATGCTCAAGGAGCTATTCAAGCACGACCCTAACCATCCGGAGGTTCAGGCTGCCGCAGGGCGTCGTTCCATTATGCAACAACTCTGCGCTCGATCGCATCCGCGCCATGATGCCAGAGTGCGACTCGCATGGGATCATCCCAACTTGGCAGGAGCCCTCCGACGACGTCGTGCGGCAATTCTTTGACGGCCTGGTGGAGATAGCAATCTGTGCCGACGAGCAGAAGCTCCTCACCCGCGACACCACTGACGACGAGATGCGGTACATCGCCACCAGGGCGGAAGAGGCGGCGGCGGCTGCAGCCGCGGGCGAGTTTGGTTTTACGTTGGAGGAGGCAGAGGCGGCCGAGGCGGCAAGCCTTGCCGACCGGGAGGACCTTGGCGGGGAGGTCGTTGGCGAGGGGGAGCCCGAAGCCGAGACGAGCGAGCCTGCCGGGGGCGCAAGTGGCCAGCCATCCTCAAGCAACTTGCCGCGGACGGGGCCCTCAGCGCAGCCCCCAGCTCAACCAAGAAGGCGCCTCTGCAGGACTGGAGACACAGCAGGGCGGTAGGCAGGCCAACAGCCGCAGCGCCGCGGGACACGCACTACCGCGACAAGCAACATTGCCGCGGGAGCATCTCATGCCGCGCCGGCAACTGGAGCGGGATCTTCTCGGGCCGCTACTCCTGATCCTGCCGCAGCTCCCGCCAAGTGTCCAAGGGAGCCTACTCCTCCGCCTCGTCACACTGAAAGAGTGCCGGACTTCGACCTCTCCGCGCTGAGCTCCGACGAGGAGGAAGAAGAGGAGGAGGAGTAAGGCTTTCTTCTTGTTGTACTTAGATCTCTTTGATTCTTGCTGTTTCTTGTCTTGTATCTGATCTGCTTCCCTCTGAACCTCGTTCCTTTTCAGGACTCTGGCCGAGAGAGCGGCAAAGAGGGCCAAGGTCCCCGTGGTTGTCATCGAGGACGATCCTACTGTGGCAACAGAGGATGCATCCGAGACCACCTTGACGGACCCGGCAACCTCTCCCCGAAGCAGCCCCCAGCGCAGCCCCCAGCGTAAGTATTTGTTCACTTCTTGTTGTGGGGCGCGCATGGGTGCTCTTTCCTTGCTGATATCTTGATTGTTGATTTGATTTTGTAGGAGCAGAGCAGGCCCATCAGGAACAATCAGAAGCCGCTCCTGAGATGCTATCTGCCTCAACTACGCCGCCAAGGGATGACTCTCCGGCAAGGGAGGAGTCCCCGGCAAGGGGCAGCGCCAGCGACCCTCCGGTGGTGGAGCCCATGACCGTGGATCTCAGCACTGGTAATTTCCCTTGCTTGAAACTTCCCTTGGGTTCTTCTTCTTCTGATATTCTTCTTCTTTTTTTTGGATATTTGCTTGACTTTTTCTCCCCTTTTCCTGCCTTCAGATCCTCCCTCCGCGGAGCCAATGGAGACCGAGGCCACCGGCGAGGAGAACGTGCGCGGCGATACTGGCGATGCCGCTGCTACTGAAGAGGAGGCCGGCGCTGATGACCCCGCCGACGAAGAGGCCGCCAAGGCTGCCGGTGCTGGGGCTGGCGAGGGGTCCGGCGACCGCACTGACGACCCGGGGGCCACAGGAGCGCAAGGCGCTACGCCGACCGCCGACCCCTCCGCCGCTGACGCAGCGCTAGGCCCCGAAGAGCCCCAGCCCGGCGCCTCCTTGAAGGCCGGCGAAGGTATCTTCATCAGGCTTCCCTGGGCGTCAAGCTCCAGGGCGCCGGTCGAAGGAGAGACTTTTGACGGAGAAGTTCTCGCCTCCGCTGGGTTGACGGTGGTTGATGCGCCAAGCAGCAGCAGTGGCGAATCTAGAGAGGAGCAGCTGCTCCGGAAGTTGGTGTCGCTCTATCGCGCCCGACAAGCGAAGCTGGAATCCCGGGAACCGCTTGTCGCACTGGTGGGAGTTGACATAGAGAGGCATGCGGAGGAGCTCCAGAGCCGCAACCAAGAGGCCCTCCGGTCTATTGCTGAGGAGAGGGTGCAGCTTGTCGAGGCGAAGAAGGCGTTCATCCTTGAAAAGGCTGAAGCCGAGGAGCAGCAGAGGCTTGCCGCTGAGAGCTGTCCACCCGGGAAGGTGAACTGACACAGCGGAAAGTCAATCTGGACAGCTACGAGGAGGAGCTCGCCGCACGCGACCAATCACTTGGAGGGGCACTCAAGGAAGCGAAGGACGCTGCCGCAGCTGCCGAGGCCGCCAAGAAGGAATTAGAGGTGAAGATGACGTAGCTGGAGGCTGAACTGAAAGGGAAAGATGAGGAGCTTGCCGCGCTCCAGCGCGAACGCGAGAAGGATGCCCTCGCTCACGGTGATCTGCAAGTTCAGCTTGCCGATAAGGCGAAGGAACTGAATGCTGTCAAAGACTCAAATGCTGATCTGGAGTTGAAGCTGGTCACGCTGATTGGGACGCTGGACGGCGCCAAGAAGCGAGAAGATGACTTGAAGAAAGAGATCAAGGCCAACGAGGAGCTGCTAACGAGGGCCGCCGAGACTCAAAACACCTTCAGGGCTATGGTGGAGCTCTGGACGGAGGGCCTAGTCAACATCGTTGCAGTCATCGACGAGGAGCTGGGGCAACTGGACTTGGCGGGCTTCGGGTACTCCTCTGACGAGAACCTCCAGCCCAGCGCCAAGCTTACTCTGTTCTTCAAGGGCGTGGCGACGGCTCTCCAGCAACTCCGGGAAAGGATCCCAAAGCAGTTGGCTGACGAGTCGCGCGAAATCTGCGCCAAGGTCTTGGAGAAGGTGTTGGTGAAGGTACTCTTCCGCAATCCGGGCCTGAACCTCACCCACGTCTTCAAGAAGTTGCCGGCGGGTGCTGATCTTGAAGAGCTCAAGGCCCTTGTTGCACCCATCGTGGACAAGGTGAATGAAGTCAGGAGGATCGACGGCGAGCGCGTGGATTAGTCCACCCTTTTTCTCCCTTCCTTGCCGCTATTATTTAAGTTATGAGAACAATTTAGTTAGTGCCACAACAAGTTACCTTTGTAATATAACTTTATTCTGGGCAATGCTTGCTATGTTATCTCCTTTACTTGATTCCTTCCTTTGTATGTTTTTGCCCTACGCTTTTAGGGAACTTGCCGGCGCAGGCACCCTTGCCATGAGCGCTGAGTGCGGAACATCAGCAGCCTGCTGGCGGTGCCGGCTCCGGCAAGAAACCTTGCCGCAACTAGTTGCAGCACACTTAAGTTGTTGAGCGGACTCGAAACAAAGTAAGGGCGCAGCTAGCTACGAGTTGGTTCCTCCGCGCACAGGTTTTCCATACAAAACAAGATCGTTCAAGGAAGATAACTTAAAATTTAGAAACTGATCATGCTCAAACTTTGGCGACTTAGCTTTTTCTTTTTGTCGTCCGCATCCCGGCAAGGCTATACTTCTTTGAACGACGCCTAGTCCACACCATTATCTTCTTATCTTCTC
>NC_041393.1:443618460-443658530 GCF_002162155.2 Triticum dicoccoides | reverse complement strand
CCGGTTAACTTGTGGGCGAAGGAACCTTCTCTTTGAGAAAAAGAAAGAAGAGAAAATAATGATATGGAGCCTTGGGGCTTGTTATTTCTTACCAGGGCAAGTGCTGCACAAAGTGTCAGATAAATCATGCAAAAAAGAAAAAAGGCATGAAATTTGACAAGATGTGTGAAGCACATGAACTTTATTTATGCACGGGATCTGCGCCCGGCTTTGTACAAAGGGTTACATGCAACAGCGGCAAGGCTTGTACAAAAGGTGGTTGCCGGAACGGGTTCCGGCAACCGCGCCTTATGGGTAAAATTTACGAAGATGCTCAATGTTCCAGGAGTTGCTCACCAGAAAGCCATCTTCGGTCTCAAGGCGGACGGCGCCAGGCCTAGTGACTCGTTTTACCCGATAAGGGCCTTCCCACTTCGGCATCAACTTGTTGGAATTCTTGGCGGATTGAACATGCCGAAGAACAAGGTCGCCTTCCTCGAGACTTCTGGCATTGACTTTGCGGCTATGGTAGCGGCGCAAAGCTTGCTGGTATCGAGCAGCTCGTACAGCAGCCTGAAGACGATCTTCCTCAAGGAGCAGCGCGTCATCTTGTCGCGGCTACTCTTGCTCAAGCTCATCATAAGCGAGCACTCGAGGCGATCCGTATACGAGTTCCGTGGGGAGAACTGCCTCTGCTCCATATACTAGAGCAAAAGGTGTCTGGCCAGTGGCTCGATTTGGTGTCGTCCTGATCGACCAAAGAACCACTGGCAGCTCCTCGATCCAATTTCTTCCGCACTTGTGCAGCCTGTCGAAAGTTCTGGTCTTGAGCCCGCGCAGCACTTTAGCGTTTGCCCTCTCCGCTTGACCGTTGCTTCTCGGGCGAGCAACAGAAGCAAAGCAGACCTTGGCACCAAGATCTTGGACATACTGCAAGAAGGTGTGGCTCGTGAATTGTGTGCCATTGTCGGTGATGATCCTGTTAGGGACTCCGAGACGGCAAACAATTGACCTGAAGAACTTGACTGCTGACTGTGCTGTCACCTTCCTCACTGCTTCCACCTCCGGCCACTTCGTGAACTTGTCGATCGCCACGTACAAGTACTCAAAGCCCCCGACAGCTCGGGGAAAGGGGCCGAGGATGTCGAGCCCCCAGACCGAAAATGGCCAGGATAAAGGGATTGTTTGAAGAGCTTGAGCTGGTTGATGTATCTGTTTGGAGTGGAACTGGCACGCTTCACACTTGGTTACTTGTGCAGTTGCATCCTGGAGGGCTGTTGGCCAAAAGAAACCTTGCCGGAAAGCCATGCCGGCAAGTGCTCTTGCGCCAATGTGATGGCCACATATGCCTCCATGTATCTCTGCCAACAGCTTCTGTCCATCTTCCCGGGGAATGCACTTCAATTTCACTCTGTTGAATCTCCTTCTGTACAGTATGTGATCGACAAACTGGTACATACTTGATTGCCGGGCTACTCTCTCCGCTTCTTCTTGCTCTTTGGGAAGTTCTCTTGTTTGAAGGAAACGGACAATCTGCTGTGCCCATGCTGGAGCTTGTGGATCGACAACAAGGACTAAAGGCACAAATGCTGCTGCGGGAACATCAGCTTCTACGGTGAGAACCTGAGGTTCAGCTGGAGCTTGATGTCCCCCGGCAAGCTTGCCGGAGCAAAACTTGTCGGGAGCGTCTGCTTCAATGGAACAAACCCTTGGGCTTGCCGGAGCAGACTGCTCCTCAGCACTCTTGGTGTTGATTTTGGGGACTTTCTTGGCGGCGGCTTCGGGGAGCTCTGCCGGAAAGTAGTCACCAGAAACCAACTTCCTCTTCTTGCTCTGTCCAGTTGATGGTGTTACGGATGGTTGAGTCAGTTTGAGCACAAAAATTCCTGGTTCCACAGGTAACTTGAGTGCGGCGCACTTTGACAGTTCCATCTGCAGGCCGTCAAAGTGCTCTTCCAACTTTCTCACTTCATCCATGTAGGCTTCCATCAATGGACTCTGATAATCTTTGTTTACTTGGCGGACGACAAGCTACGAGTCACCCCTGACAATAAGCTTCTTGATCCCAAGGTCTGCCGCGATCCTGAGTCCAGCAAGCAAGCCTTCATACTCTGCAATATTGTTTGTCGCTTGCTCCTTGGGAAAGTGCATCTGGACCACGTACTTGAGGTGCTCCCCGGTGGGTGCGACAAGTAGTACGCCCGCACCGGCGCCTGCAGCGAGAAGGCACAATCAAAGTACATGATCCATTCTTTGCTTGCTTCCTTGACGGGGATGCTCGTCTCCGGAGTTTCTTCATCAGGCGTTGGCGTCCATTCTGCTATGAATTCTGCCAATGCTCGGCTCTGGATAGTTGAGGTACTCTCAAACTTGAGGCCAAAGCTTGACAATTCCAATGCCCACTCGACAATCCTGCCTGTTGCTTCTGGATTCTGCAGTATCCTCTTCAATGGAAAGCGAGTGACAACTGTGATCTCATGTGCTTGAAAGTAATAGCGCAGCTTTCTCGAGGCCATGAGAAGGCCGAAAAGCAATTTCTGCACACCAGATTACCTTGATCTAGCCCCCTGCAGAAGGGAACGGACAAAGTAAACTGGGCGCTGCACCATTTTCTTCTGCTTCTCCTCTTGTGGCTGCGCAGATCCATCCTTGTCGGGACCAGAGCTTGTCGGGGAAGCCCCCTGCTTGTCGTTGGATGTGCTTGCCGTGGCCGCTGGCTCATCATCTGCCTCCCTCTCTGCTACTAACGCAGCACTAACCACTTGATTGGTTGCTGCTAGATATAGCAGCAACTTCTCTTGTGGCTTAGGTGCGACAAGTATTGGAGTGGAGGACAGATATCTCTTCAAGTCTTGCAGCGCATCCTCCGCTTCCGGAGTCCATTTCATTGGACCTGCCTTTTTCAAAATTTTGAAAAACGGCAGGGCGCGTTCGGCAGACTTAGAGATGAACCTGCTGAGAGTAGCTACGCAGCCGGCAAGCCTTCGTACATCCTTGACGCGCTTCGATGCTTCGGTCTGCTCAATGGCCCTGATCTTGTCGGGGTTGGCTTCGATCCCCCGCTGAGACACAAAGAACCCGAGAAGCTTGCCAGAAGGAACTCCAAACACGCACTTCTCGGGGTTGAGCATGAGGTTGATCTTGCGCAGATTCGCAAAGGTCTCGTCCAAATCTTGGATCAGAGTTGCTCTGTCTTTGCTCTTGACCACTATGTCATCCATGTAGGCTTCTACATTTCTGTACAACTGTGGCTCAAAAGCTTCATGAACTACCCTTTCAAATGTTGAACCAGCATTCTTTAGTCCGAAGGGCATCCGCACGAAGCAGTATGTGCCACATGGAGTAATGAATGCAGTTTTCTCTTCATCTTCCTCTGCCATGAAGATCTGATGATATCCTGAGTATGCATCAAGAAACGAAAGCAGATCACATCCTGCCGTGGAGTCAACAATCTGGTCAATGCGCGGCAAGGGAAATGGATCTTTGGGACAAGCTTTATTAACATCAGTGAAGTCAATACAAAGCCTCCATTTCCCGTTCGCTTTGCGCACGACCACAGGATTGGCCAGCCACGTTGGATGGAGCACTCCTCTGACCAGGCCTGCTGCTTCCAACTTCTTGATCTCTTCAGCAATGAATTCTTGGCGCTCCACTGCTTGCTTCCTAACTTTCTGCTTGACGGGCCCCGCGTGAGGACAGACGGCAAGGTGGTGCTCAATTACTTCCCTGGGAACACCGGGGATGTCAGATGGTTGCCATGCAAACACATCGACATTCGCCCGCAGGAAAGCAACGAGCGCGCTTTCCTATTTAGGGTCCAGCGTGGCACTGATGGTGAAGGTACCACCAGTGCCGTCCTCCTTGGCGGCCACTTTCTTGGTCTCTGGCGGAGCTGCCTTCGCCTTCTTACACTTGCCGGTGGAGCTCGATGGTGCGTCCTCGACGGTAGCGCAGCACTCTGAAGAGGTGCGCTTGCCGGAGTGGGCATCAGAGCTCTTGCCGGACTTGGTCTTCTTCTTCCCCCCGGGAGCTTCAGCGGCAAGTGATTTGCGATCTGCTGCGGCTACTGCTTCCCGGTAGATCTTGTCGGTACCGATAAGGGCATCTTTCTTGTCGCCAGGGACAGAGATGACACTTATCGGACCTGGCATCTTGAGCACGTTGTAGGCATAGTGAGAGGCTCCCATGAACTTGGCAAGCGCTGGACGGCCGAGTATCCCGTTGTAGGGCAATGGGAAATCAGCAACATCAAAGGTGACTCTCTCTGTTCTGAAATTCAGCTCGCTGCCAAATGTCACTGGCAACGTAATCTTCCCCTTCGGCTTGCTCCTTCCCGGATTGATTCCTTGGAAGGTACCAGTCTCTTCAAGCTCGCTGTTGGGGATCTGGAGCTTCTTGAGTACCGCGGAGGAAATCAGGTTCAAGCCGGCCCCACCGTCAACCAGCATCTTTGTGACCTTGAGGTTGCGGATAGTTGGTGAAACCAACATCGGCAAGCACCCGACCGCAGTTACGCGATCAGGGTGATCCTCAACGTCAAAGATGATGGGCGTGCTGGACCACTTTAGAGGCTTGCGTGACTCAACTGGTGGTTCTGCCGCATTCACTTCTCGCACCCATTGTTTGAGCTGACGGTGCGAAGTATGCAGAGAAGCACCACCATCAACGCACAGAACCTCTGTTGATTTCTGAAATTCCTGCTCGTCGGCCTCATCATCCTCCATGTCCTCATCTTCATCTTCATCTTCGTCCTTGTCGCGGCCGCAGGGAGGCCTATCTCCTTGCCGCTGCTTGGCCTTGCCGCGGCGCCCTCCCCGGCCGGGACGCTTCTTGTCGGATCCTCCACCACCTTCTTGGGCCTTCTCCTTGTCGCGATGCTCGTATTCAGCTTTCTGTAGTTCAACAAGCTGCTCAACTTTCTTGCAGGTCTGGAGATCATGGCCCTTGGTGCGATGGATCTTGCAGTACTGCTTGCCAGAGCTGTCCTGCTTATCGGCGGCCACCATAGCCTTGCCGGAGTTACCAGCTTTGGCCTTCTCGGCGCCACCTCCGTTGCCGGACTGCTCGACGACTAGCACATCCTTAGCTTTCCTCTTCCTGTTGTTCCGCCTCCGGTTTTTCCTTGCCGGGGCGGCATCCTCACTGTCAGACCCTTCTGCTCCTGCATTCTCTCCGGGGAGTTTCCTCCCCTCCTCAGCACGTGCACATCTGTCGGCCAGGGCATATAGCTCGCTGACATCTCTGATCTTGCACATCGCCATCTCCTCCCTCATCCTGCGATTACGCACGTTCTGGTGGAACGCACTGATAACCGCGGCAGGGTGGACATCTGGGATGTTGCGCTGCACTTGGCTGAATCTTTGAATATACTTGCGCAGGGGCTCTCCTTCCTTCTGGGCGAGCAGATGAAGATCACTTTCCTGGCCGTGGGGTTTGTGGCCGCCTGTGAAGGCGCCGACAAACTAATGACACAGGTCCGCCCATGAGGAGATGGAGTCGTCCGGCAAGTGCATGAGCCAGGATCTGACGTTTGGCTTGTGTACCAGTGGGAAGTAGTTGGCGAGGATCTTCTCGTCGCGCCCCCCGGCAGCCTGCACCGCGATGGTCCACTGGACTTGCCGCAGCTCACGAGTAAACACAGGGCAACTTACCGCGTACGGTAAGTCGCCTGGTTCCCCTGGTGCATGCATATCCACAGTGGGCCCAGCGTGTTGTTCGGACTGACGTCGCGCTTCTCTTCGACGCTCGATGCGTGTATGAGCGTCTTCATGTCGTCGTTCTTGAATAACTTGGCGTTGATCGCGACGAACCCGTGGATCTGACGATGCCGTGGAGTCGGCGTCGAGGTTGACCCTGCGAGTCGGCGATCTTGGCCTTCGGGGCGGGGAGTGCACGGTGGTCGCTCCCCCACCAGTCTTGTCGCCATCGGCTTGCGTCTGGGCGTCTTGCCGCGGCTTCGACGTACTCGGTTGCCGGGGAGTGTCGCCGTTGGCGAAGCCGATGAGGCTCTGAATGGTGGCCCTCCAACCGTCGATCTTGTCTGGCACTGGAGGGTAATCTAGAAGTAGTTGAGCTCGGGCCAATGCTTCTTCTGGAGTCTTCGGCAGCGGCGGTGAACGGCGCGAGGAGCGGGATATGCTCGGACTTCCAACTGGGTAGGGAGGAGCAGTACCCCGTCCAGGCGACCGTACCTCACTCGTGCCAGCGTGCTGGCGTGTATGCTGGTCTTGAACGCCCCGAGATCCACCAGCTTGGCCTTGCTCTAACGCGAGTACGGTGCTGCGGGCACCATGACACTGTCGATCCCGCGCCTCCTGGGATGGGCGCGGTGCGTGTACGGACGCCGAAGTTTGCGGGGCCTTGTCCTTGGATCTGGTAACGACGTGAGTCCCCTCGTCGGCGCCCGCTCCCCCGCTGGCATCCACCCCACCACCTGTTTGCTCTGGTGGCGGTGCGACAGACGCGGCCGAAGCAGCCACCTCCGAAGCCTTCTTCTTCAGTGGCATGTCGATGAAGTTGATGATGAAGAAAACGAAGATGTGGCTCGCGTGAACGCCGGATCAGGTTCACGCAACCTCGACGCCCCCCTACCTGGCGCGCCAAAGATGTCGTGGGAAACGAACACCTATGGGGCAGGGCCCCCTTTCGGTCCGGCAAGGGAGCGGAGAGCGCACGAAGAGCGGATCGAGGCGGAGCACGCGAGGGATTTTTACCCAGCTTCGGAGCTCTCCGGAGAGATAAAACTCCTACTGCTGCCTTGTGTTTGTATTCTGTTCTTGCTTGAGAGTGTGAGAGTGATGTAGTTTCAAATGAGTCGAACCCGTTCTACGTTGCGCATGGGCCTCCTTTTATAGGCTAAAGGGGTCACCGACAGGTGGCAACGCAGACAGGGTACAAATGTAAAAAAAAGGTGGTTGGTACAACTGCTATCTACAGTGCACCCTACCTAACTCTGACGGTAGGGGACAAGCGCATTTAATGCCCGTCCGCCTCGCCCAACAGTGCAGAGAAGCGACCGTTAGGGGCGCCACCGCCTGCCACGATGGCCTTCTTGTCATCTCCACTTGCCACCTCGCACCGCTTGGCTGCACAGCTCCCCGCCACGTGTGCCCGGAACGACCCTGCGGCGACACGTCGACGAATGCGCTGGAGCATGGGCGCAGAGTGGTGGCTTCACCGCGGCAAGCGCCTTGCCGCGGTCGTTGTCTTGCCGCACCCGAGAGCTTGTCGCTCGTCGGGCTTTGCCGGGACGCGCAGCGCGTTGCGGTAAGTTCTTCGCAGTGCCTTGGTTGGCCTTCCCGGCAAGCTCCTCTTGCCGGGGCCTTGTCCTTCCCGGCGAGCTACTCTTGTCGGAGTCTTGTCTTCTTAGTTAAAACACTTTGTTCTTGAATGGCATCAACAGGGACTACGGAGGATCTTGGCGGACGTCCGGCAAGCCTCACCACTGGGTGCTGCGACTGCCCGTGCACAAGTTCGGGATACTAAGGTACCCCTACTTTAGTACACCGACACGCCAGATACAGCAAGTCCGGCCGGGCCGAACACAGTAGACAAAGCTCGTTTGAGCTACGTCATGATATAGCCCAATACAGAGGCGCCGCACACCCACTATGCTTCACAGATGAAGTAATGGATCATCAAATCCCAGAAGGGTTCAAACCCGTGAACATTGAATCCTACGACGGCACAACAGACCCCGCGGTTTGGATCGAAGACTATCTCCTTCATATCCACATGGCCCGCGGTGATGATCTTCACGCCATCAAATACCTCCCACTCAAGCTTAAAGGACCAGCTCGGCATTGGCTTAATAGCTTGCCAGCAGAATCAATTGAGTGTTGGGAGGACCTGGAAGCCGCATTCCTTGATAACTTCCAGGGCACATATGTGCGACCACCACACGCTGATGACCTAAGCCACATAATTCAGCAGCCAGATGAATCGGCCAGACAATTCTGGACACGGTTCAATAGCAAGAAAAATCAAATCGTTGACTGTCCGGATGCGGAGGCCCTCGCAGCCTTCAAACATAACATCTGAGACGAGTGGCTTGCCCGGCACCTAGGACAGGAAAAGCCGAACTCCATGGCAGCCCTCACATCACTCATGACCTGCTTCTGCGCGGGAGAGGACAGCTGGCTAGCCCGCAGCAACAACCTCAGCAAAAATTCTGGCAGTCCGGATACCAAGGACCGCAACGGTAGGTCGCGTCGCAACAAACACAAACGCCGCATTAACGGTGACATCACTGAAGATACGGCAGTCAACGCCGGATTCAGAGGCTCCAAACCCAGTCAGCGAAAAAAGCCATTCAAAAGAACTACTCCAGGTCCGTCCAATCTGGACCGAATACTCGACCGCTCGTGCCAGATACACGGCACCCACGAAAAACCAGCTAATCACACCAACAGGGATTGTTGGGTATTCAAGCAGGCAGGCAAGTTAATTGCCTAAAACAATGACAAGGGGCTGCATAGCGATGACGAGGAAGAGACCCGGCCGCCGAACAATAGAGGACAGAAGGGTTTCCCCCCACAAGTGCGGACGGTGAACATGATATACGCAACCCACATACACAAAAGTGAGCGGAAGCGTGCACTCAGGGACGTATACGCGATGGAGCCAGTCGCCCCAAAGTTCAACCCATGGTCCTCCTGCCCGATCACTTTTGACCGAAGGGACCACCCCACCAGCATCCGCCATGGCGGGTTCGCCGCATTGGTTCTAGACCCAATCGTCGATGGGTTTCACCTCACTAGAGTCCTGATGGACAGCGGCAGCAGCCTCAACTTGCTTTACCAGGATACAGTGTGCAAGATGGGCATAGACCCTTCAAGGATTAAACCCACAAAGACGACCTTCAAAGGCATCATACCAGGTGTAGAGGCCAATTGTACAGGCTCAGTTACACTGGAAGTGGTCTTCGGATCCCCGGATAACTTCCGAAGAGAGGAGTTAATCTTCAACATAGTTCCGTTCCGCAGCGGCTATCATGCTCTGCTCGGACGGACCGCGTTTGCAAAGTTCAACGCGGTGCCACACTATGCATACCTCAACCTCAAGATGCCAGGCCCTCGAGGAGTCATCACGGTCAACGGAAACGCTGAACGCTCCCTCCGAACGGAGGAGCATACAGCGGCTCTTGCGGCAGAAGTGCGGAGCAGCCTTTTAAGGCAATTCTCGAGTCCGGCCGTTAAGCGACCGGACACTGCAAAGCGCGCCCGGAGTAACCTACAACAAGACCACCTAGCACGTTCCGAGCACGCGTAGCAATGCGGCCCCAACCCCAGCCCTCGCAAATTTTCAGGACCAGTACTTCGCGTACATCATTACGCTCTGGAGATACCATGGGCATAAGGGGAGGGGCACGACCACGGCAGGCCCAGAGTGCGGCTCAACCACACCAGGGGCTCCCAAGTGTGTCATCTTTTTTTCTTTTCTTATCCACAGGACTCCACTTACCAGAGGCCTTGTCCGGTAGTAGACCTGTCGAACTCACGATGCAACAGCCAGGGAAGGAGAAGAGCCGCGATGAGTATCCAGGTGGTCTCCATTATGAGCATTATACCCGTTTTATATACACCATTCCGCAGCCTACCCCTGGAGGGGGACATGCTAAATAGTTCCACCCATTGCTTATCGCACTATTTGTATCATTCTGCATTTAGGGCAGTATTTTTTGAATAAACAATGCATCACTTTTTGCCTATAACTGCATTATTTTCTTATACATGTGTTCATTTATGACATGTTGCATCCGTACACTTTGGTATGGCTAAATACACCAGGGGCTTAAGTTCCCCACATTATGGTGTGATAAGTCCGAACACTTTCACAAGTGCGGCACCCTGAACTTATAGCATTATATGCATCGGCTCCGAATCATGTCTTGGGTCAATAGTTGGGTTTGCCCGGCTCCCATGTTTTGGTACCTTACATTCCGTTATATCGGCTACGGTAGCGCTGGGAGAACCATTGCGATTGTGCCCCTGTTGAGCTGGGCGAGCACCTCAGTGGAGAAAGCTAAAACTGACCGTCATGATGAGGCGAGAGCCGGTCGCTGTTCGAGAGGTTTTTTCGAGTCCCTAAAGACTTATGCCGCTTAGAGCGAGGAACCGGCTTTGTTCGGCCCAGGCGTGGATAGCGCCTCGAATTCGGCCTTCCGAACACTATGGGCTTCGCCGAAATTTAAAATTATAGAATTCTATGGCTAAGTGAGAGTGTTCAAGCATTATAAGTCTGGTTGCCTCGTTCGTTGTGTTGAGCGCCTCCCTAGATGGACCCAAAAATGGGAACAAGAGCGCTCAAGTTTATCCCGAACACCCCAGCACTCGTGGCATGGGGGCTGAAGCCGACGACTTGCACTCTCTCAGATTTGATAAACGGCCGCACAGAAGGTAATATTTTAAATTAACAAGCGTTGCTTAGCGCATATGAACAAAGTTTTCAGCGCACAGGATAACAAAATGCGAGTCTACTCAAATATTACATCTTTGGAGCACTCACCCGCAATAATGCGGGCACCCTTCAGGACACCCTTATAATACATCTCGGGCGTGCGATACTCCTTGCCCGGCGATGGCGCGTCCGTCACAAGCTTCTCAACGTCCATCTTGCCCCAGTGCACCTTAGCACGGGCAAGGGCCCGACGGGCACCTTCAATGCAGGCGGAGTGCTTAATGACCTCAACCCATGGATAAGCATCCAGCAGCCGCCACACCAGGCCAAAGTAGCTCCCAGGCATGGCCTCTTTGGGCCACAGCCGAACTATGAGGCCCTTCATGGCCTGTTCGGCCACCTTGTGGAGCTCGACCAACTGCTTCAGCTGGTCGCTAAGGGGCACCGGATGTCCGGCCTCAGCATACTGAGACCAGAACACCTTCTCCATCGAGCTCCCCTCCTTGGCTCTGTAGAAAGCGGCAGCATCGGACACGCTACGGGGCAGATCTACGAACGCTCCTGGAGAGCTCCGAATTCGGGTAAGTAATAGGTAATTCACATTTACATGCTTGCTTTGCATGAAAAATGCCTTACCCACCGCTATTTTCTTCAACGCCTCGATTTCCTGGAGGGCCTTGTGGGCTTCGGCCTTAGCGGCTTTGGCACTCTCAAGAGCCGACGCAAGCTCGGACTCTCGAGTCTTCGAGTCACGCTCCAAACTC
Organism: Triticum dicoccoides; assembly: GCF_002162155.2. NCBI lineage: Eukaryota > Viridiplantae > Streptophyta > Magnoliopsida > Poales > Poaceae > Triticum > Triticum dicoccoides. Next base: position 443,647,389 of record NC_041393.1, on the reverse strand, counting down.
TCGTGTTTTTCCACGAGAGCCTGGAGCTCTTGCTGTACCTCCGCCACCCGCGCCTCCTGCTTCTCTCGCCCAGCACGTTCCATGGCCGCATTGCGTTCGACCGTGGACACCGCCTCCTTCAGGGTCGCCACCTCGTTCGTAGCCCCTGGAGTACCCATGTTATCCTTGTCATTCCTCTTGCAACCAGATCCTTTTCTGTAAGGTACAACTTTAATAAGGTGTTACTCACCTTCTTTGTCCTCGAGCTGCTTCTTGGCACGGCCGAGCTCGCTCTCGGACCGCTCGAGGCTCTGCTTCAAAGCATTGACCTCCGCAGTCAGTGCGGCAGAGGTCAGCAGTGCAGCCCGCATTCCCATATTGACATCTTTTTTAAGACTCCTGCGTATATCTTTTTAGATCCTCATTCTGGCTTTTCTTTCCGAACACCGAACCGAGCATCAGGGGCTACTGTCTATGTGGTACTATTTTACATATATTAAAATTCTTACGTCAAAGGCTGTTAGAAGGCTGTTGCAGGCTTCGGTCAGCCCGCTTTTGGCAAGCTGAACCTTCTGAATCACCGCACTCATGATAGTGCGGTGTTCCTCTTCGATGGAAGTGCCGTTGAGCGCCTCCAGCAAGTTATCCGGCGCCTCCGGTTGGACGGAGGCCGCTGGCATCACAGTCTTGCCCTTCTTACGAAGGGGCCGCCCGCTGGACTCGGGAACCACTGCAGGTTCCGGTGCGGAGTCCGATCCAATGTCCGGGAGGTTGCCCTGCGGCACCTCCGGGACCTCCTCCTCCTGGTGGGTCCCTTTCTGGGATCCCACCTCGGTGTTGTCGGTGTCACGGGAGGTGGAGGTAGTCGGAAGTGAAGTACTATCCACATCCGACGTACCCAAGGACCCGCTCGACGAAGCGGGAAGATCGTCCTTGGGAGGACTACAGGGTTGTATGCGGCATTAGAAACACACTATGTGACAAAAAGAAAAATTATGAAGTTATTCGGAGTCCGGATACTTACGATCTCGCCAGGGGCTTGGCCCTTGAGGGCCACTCCTCGTCGCTATCGCTGACATTGGCAGAACAGTCCGGGGGAAGGGTCCTTCCCTTCTTGGACCCTTCGGCCTCCCGTTGGGGAGGCCTTCCTCTTCCTCTCTCCCCCCGCTGGGGGAGAGGCCTCTTTCTTCTCCTCCTCGTCCTCGTGGGAGGAGTCTGCCTCGGAGTCATCGGACGATGAATCCGATACCACCTGACGCCGGGAACTCCTTTGGGTTCCAATGGCCTTCTTCTTGGCCTTCTTCTCCGGCACCATGTAGGTTGCCGGGACCAGCAGCCCTGTCAAACGGGCATTCGCTGGGTCCTCTGGAAGGGGAGCCGGACAGTTAACCTGTCCGGATGTCTCCTGCCAGGCCTGTTAAAGGTATTGGGAGATTAGATCCCACAAAGAGTCAAACTATGAAAGCAAGTGTCCCATAAAGGACAACATGGCTTACCTCGCCAGCCGGACGCTGCGAGCTGAATCCGCGATCTTCGGTAGCGGATGCGGGAGCCTCGGCGCCCTTGAACAGCACCCTCCAGACGTCTTCGTACGTAGTGTCGAAGAGCCCGCTCAAGGTCTGGTGCTGTGCCGGATTGAACTCCCACAAAGTGAAGTCCCGCTGTTGGCACGGCGGATGAGCATGACCTGGATTACATTGACAAGCTTGAGCTTCTTGTTCACCAGGGTTTGGAGACAGGATTGAAGTCTGGTCAGCTCTTCCGAACTACCCCACAGCAGGCCCTTCTCTTTCCAGGAAGTGAGCCGCATGGGGATGCCAGATCTGAATTCGGGGACCGCCGCCCATTTAGGGTCGCGCGGCTCGGTGATGTAGAACCACCCCGATTGCCACCCTTTAATGGTTTCCACAAAGGCGCCCTCGAGCCAAGTGACGTTGGGCATCTTGCCCACCATGGCGCCTCCGCACTCCGCTTGGCTGCCCTTCACAACCTTCAGCTTGACATTGAAGGTCTTTAGCCACAAGCCGAAGTGGGGCTGGATACAAAGGAAGGCCTCGCACACGACGATAAATGCCGAGATGTTGAGGATGAAATTCGGGGCCAAATCGTGGAAATCCAGGCCGTAGTAGAACATGAGCCCCCGGACAAAGGGGTGGAGTGGGAAGCCGAGTCCGTGGAGGAAATGGGGAAGGAATACCACCCTCTCATGGGGCCCAGGGGTGGGGATGAGCTGCCCCTTGTCGGGGAGCCGGTGCGCGATATCGCTGGACAAATATCCGGCGCTGCAGATCTTCTTGATGTTCCCCTCCGTGACGGAGGAGGCCATCCACTTGCCTCCCGCTCCGGACATGGTTGGAGAAGGTTGAGGTGAGATGTGCGTACTTGGGCGCTGGAGCTCGAGTGCGCGGAGATGGATAAGCAAAGGAGGAAGAAGACGTAGGTAAAAAGGTGGATCCTTATCCCCTTATATATGGGCGGACGAAACTATGCGTCCCCACCAGCCTGGTAATACTCTCTTACCTCCCAAGCGCCACAATCAATGGCGCAGTTGGGTTACCCACGTCCATATTGATGAGAATCCCGGAATAAGGGGACATGATCTCTGCTTCGATAAGACGTGCCAAGGAAACCGCTTCGCTAAACGCGCTGAGCTGGAATAATAAAAACGATTCGAGTAAAGGCTTGGTTGTGGTGTGACGTCACGCCACAAAATACGTCAGCAGATTGAATTTGTGTAAATATTATTCTCTCTACGGTGGTATGTGGAATTTATTTTGCAGAGCCGGACACTATCCTAGTGTTCGCAATCTTCTATGAATTATTCGGAGGAGGAACCCGCCTTGCAATGCCGAAGACAATATGCGCGCCGGACTCGTCATCATTGAAGCCTGGTTCAGGGGCTACTGAGGGACTCCTGGACTAGGGGGTGTCCGAATAGCCGAACTATCATCATTGGCCGGACTCCAAGACTATGAAGATACAAGATTGAAGACTTCGTCCCGTGTCCGGATGGGACTTTCCTTGGCGTGGAAGGCAAGCTTGGCAATACGGATATGTAGATCTCCTACCATTGTAACCGACTCTGTGTTACCCTAGCCCTCTCCGGTGTCTATATAAACCGGAGGGTTTTAGTCCATAGGATGAACAACAATCATACCATAGGCTAGCTTCTAGGGTTTAGCCTCCTTGATCTCGTGGTAGATCCACTCTTATAGTACCCATATCATCAATATCAATCAAGCAGGAGTAGGGTTTTACCTCCATCGAGAGGGCCCAAACCTGGGTAAAAACATCGTGTTCCTTGTCTCCTGTTACCATCCGCCTAGACGCACAGTTCGGGACACCCTACCCGAGATCCGCCGGTTTTGACACCGACAACGAGGCTTGGAGCGTCGGCGCTGGTGGTGCCCTCCGGAGGCTTTGGCGCCTGCTGAGGCGACGGGGCCTCCAGAGGTTGGTTGCCTGGGGGAAGAGCTTCCTCCGATTCCGGCGCGCTTCCCTGCGGCGGCCGATCCTCTTCAGTCGTGGTTGCAACCTCTGCGAGTCCTTTTTGGTCCTGCTTTGCCTTGACACCTGCAGCAGCCATGGCTTTGGTCCGATGCTCCTCCCTAACTGCCACCAGAGCCGCGCTGGCGGAGTAAGGAGTGGCGGCGAGATAGAGTACTAAGGGCTCCTGAGGGCGTGGGGCCACCATCACCGGAGGGCTGGTCAAGTATCTCTTGAGATCTTGGAACGCTTTGTCGGCCTCTTCAGTCCATTCAAAGGGCCCTTTCTTCTTCATCGGCTGAAAGAAAGGCAGCGCTCGCTCTCCTAACCTGGAGATGAAGCGCCGCAGCGCAGTCACGCGCCCCATGAGCTTCTGTATTTCTCTGAGGGTCTTTGGTGGGCTCATGTCCTTGACTGCCTTGACCTTTTTTGGGTTGGCCTCTATGCCTCGGTGGACACGAGGAAGCCCAAGAGCTTGCCCGAGGGGACCCCAAACACACACTTCTCCAGGTTGAGCCGCAGGCTCACTGCGTCGAGGCTCGCAAAGGTTTCCTCCAGGTCTTGTATCAGGGTCTTGGCCTTGCGAGACTTTACTATGATGTCGTCGATGTAAGCCTCCACATTCTTCCCGAGCTGTGGGCCTTAGGTGATGTGCATGAGCCGCTGAAAGGTTGCCCCCACGTTGCGCAGTCCGAACGGCATGCATGTATAACAGTACACCCCACACGGGGTCAGGAAGGCCGTCTTCTCCACGTCTTCCACTGCCATCTTGATCTGGTGATACCCGGAGAAGGCATCCAAGAAGCATAACAGGTCACACTCAGTGGTGGAATCGATGATCTAATCGATGTGAGGGAGCGGGAATGGATCTTGCGGGCATGCTTTGTTGAGGTTGGTGAAGTCGACACACATGCGTTCCTTCCCTCCCTTCTTTGGCACAACCACGGGGTTGGCCAACCAATCTGGGTATCGGACCTCGCGAATAACTCCAGCGGCTTCTAGCTTGCGGGTCTCCTAGACGATGAAGGCCTGCTTTTCAGTGGACAGCCTCCTCGCCTTCTGCTTCATGGGGCGCATGTTGGGACACACGTTGCGGTGGTGCTCGATTACGCCCCGTGGGATCCCTGCCAATAGATCGGGCTCCCAGGCGAACACCTTCTTGTTTGCACGCAGGAACTTGACCAGGGCTTCTTCCTGCTCGGGCTCGAGGTTGGCGCCTATGGTGAAGGTGGCCTTAGTGGACCCGTCCTCGTCGACAGGCACCTGCTTGGTCTCTGCCTTGTCTTGGGTGAACAACTGCTTCTTCTTGGTCGGCGCAGCCCCCTTGGGCCTGGGGGTTTTTGCGTCGGTGGGCCGCGCCACCGCCGCCGTCTTGAGGGCGAGCTTGAGTACTCGCAGCGCACCTTCGGTGTCCCCGGGCACGGTGAGGATGCCGTTATTCCCGGGAATCTTCATGAGGTTGTACGCCGGGTGAGTCGCGTCCATGAATTTGGCCAATGCTGGATAGCCGAGGATGGCATTGTAGGGGAGGCCGATGGGGGCGATGTCGAAATCGACCAGCTCCATGCGGAAATTGTCGTAGGTGCCGAAAGTTACCGGGAGTCGGATCTGCCCCAAGGAGCTGGATGACCCGCCTCCGACGCCCGAGAAAGGCCGGCTGGGTTGCAGCCGCTCCCGGGGTATGCAGAGGAGGTTGAAGGCCTCAACTGAGAGCACGCTGAGGCCCGCGCCACCGTCCACGAGGGTCCTGGTGACGGCCACCTGGCAGATGGTGGGTGTGCAGAGCATGGGGAGCGCGCCCGAGCAGGCCGAGTTGATGGGGTGGTCCTCGGAGCTGAAGGTCAGCTTAGCCGATGGCCCTGACCGGCCCCGGGGAGCCCCCTGCTGCGTGGAGGCGGTGCCGACCCGGCGGACAAACGGCTTGACGTGGTGGTTGGAGGGCGGCGCCTGCGAGCCGCCCAGGAGGGCCGCGACGACCGAGGGAGCCGGCGCGACGGGGTGGGTGAGGAAGAGGCCGCGTGGCTCTTCCCAAGAGGCCACGGGGAAATGCTGGGATGATGCTTGCTGCTCGTTCCCCGCCGGGCCGATTGCAGCGTTGACGGAAGGTGACGGGGAACGACGAGGGCGCCCGCCGACGGGAGCCGTCTGGGCAACATGGGACGCGAGGGCGGCTTGGCGCTCGGCGCGAGCCCGACGAGCGTCAGACATGGATGCGATGGTCGGAGAAGAACGAGACGACGAAAGGCAAATTCCGGCGCACCCCTACCTGGCATGCCAAATGTCGGATTTCGGGTTCCGGCAGACCCTTGAGGTTCGAACTCTGGGGTCCGCATGGAGATTCAACCGTCTGCCTCCTTGTTCCTCACTGAATCGCTAGGATCTAAACTACCAAACAGAACAACGCAAGAGACACAAGATTTATACTGGTTCAGGCCACCATTGTGGTGTAATACCCTACTCCAGTGTGTGGTGTGGTGGATTGCCTCTTGTGCTGATGATGAACAATACAAGGAAGAACAGCCTCGTGAGGGTCTTTTCTTGGCTGGTACTACTTGGTTCTGGCTCTTGGATTCTCGATGCCTCTACCCTGGGGGTGGCTAGTCCTATTTATAGGCAAAGGCCCTAGGCCTCTTCCCAAATATTGAGCGGGAAGGGCGCCAACAATTGGCCATTTTGAAGGGGAACAGCGGGTACACTTATCCTGACTAAAGTTGGTCCTCGCCTGCCAAAGGCTCTGGTGGTGACGCCTGCTTGGGCTCCACAATGACTTCTTCCCTGCCGTTGGGATGGTCTTGGTCCTGTTGCATTGAAATGGTTGCCTTTGCTTGATGCTCTCACCTGCGCTTGCTCCCTTTGCACCAAAGAGGAAAGGAGGACACTACGCGGGCTAGCGCCCGACTGGCGCCCTTGGTCGTCATGGCTTGCGTCATGGGCACCTCGCGAGGTACCCTGCCTTGGACTCTCCGCCTCCTCGTGAGCCAGCCTGACGAGGCCGTGCCTAAGGAAGCTCCTTGTCGTCCACCCCGCGAGGCTTGGCCCCTCGCGAGGGTCTTGAGTTTGTGTTGATGAAGATGGGCTGCGCTGGGCCTCCCTCGAGCCATGCCGCGGGCCGTAGGCAGGCAAGTCTGGGGACCCCCGTTCCCAGAACGCCGACAGTGCGGGCTGGTTTTCGGCTTGGGTTGCCGCTTTGTCCCGGCCATGTGGTGGTCGGTCAGCCGCATTACGCGTTGGTAGGACGGGCTCCAGCACCTCGTCATCGAATTGGGGTAACAGTTTGCGTTTCGGGTAAGTTTTGGTTGGGCGCTCGAGGCTGTATTCCTCGGCTGCCATGACATTAGTCCATCTGTCATTGAGTAGATTGCTACCTCTTGAGCACTGCGTCAGTTTTCCCTTGAAGAGGAAAGGGTGATGCATCAAAGTAGTGTAACTATTTCCCTCATTTTTTGAGAACCAAGGTATCAATCCAGTAGGAGGCTACACGCAAGTCCCTCGTACCTACACAAACAAACAAGAACCTCGCAACCAACGCGATAAAGGGGTTGTCAATCCCTTCACGGCCACTTGCGAAAGTGAGATCTGATAGAGATAATAAGATAAGATAAATATTTTTGGTATTTTTATGATATAGATTGAAAAGTAAAGATTGCAAAATAAAGTAGATCGGAAACTTATATGATGGAAAATAGACCCGGGGGCCATAGGATTCACTAGTGGCTTCTGTCAAGATAGCATAAGTATTACGGTGGGTGAACAAATTACTATCGAGCAATTGATAGAAAAGTGCATAGTTATGAGAATATCTAGGCATGATCATGTATATAGGCATCACGTCCGCGACAAGTAGACCAAAATGATTCTGCATCTACTACTATTACTCCACACATCGACCGCTATCCAGCATGCATCTAGAGTATTAAGTTCATAAGAACAGAGTAACGCCTTGGCAAGATGACATGATGTAGAGGGATAAACTCAAGCAATATGATATAAACCCCATCTTTTTATCCTCGATGGCAACATTACAATATGTGCCTTGCTTCCCCTGTTGTCACTGGGAAAGGACACCGTAAGATTGAACCCAAAGCTAAGCACTTCTCCCATTGCAAGAAAGATCAATCCAGTAGGCCAAACCAAACTGATAATTCGAAGAGACTTGCAAAGATAACCAATCATACATAAAAGAATTCAAAGGAGATTCAAATATTTCTCATAGATAAACTTGATCATAAACCCAAAATTCATTGAATCTCGACAAACACACCGCAAAAAGAGTTACATCAAATAGATCTCCAAGAAGATCGAGGATAACTTTGTATTGAGATTCAAAGAGAGAGAAAAAGCCATCTAGCTAATAACTATGGACCCGAAGGTCTATGGTAAACTACTCACAACTCATCGAAGAGGCTTTGGCGTTGTTGTAGAAGCCCTCCATGATTGATTCCCCCTTCGGCGGAGCGTCGGAAAAGGATCCAAGTTGGGATCTCACGAGTACAGAAGGTTGCGGTGGTGGAAATAGGGTTTCGTGGTGCTCCTGGATGTTTTCGGGGTAGCAAGATATATGTAGGCGAAGGAAGTCGGTCAGGGGAGCCACGAAGGGCCCACGAGGGTGGGGGCGCCCCCACCCCCCTAGGGCACGCCCTGGACCTTTTTGGCCGCCTCGTTTGCTTCTTGACATCCACTCCAAGTCTCCTGGATTGTGTTTGTTCCAAAAAGATCTCCCCCGAAGTTTTCATTCTGTTTGGAATCCGTTTGATATTCCTTTTATGCGAAACACTGAAATAGGCAAAAAAAACAATTTGGGCTGGGCCTCCGGTTAATAGGTTAGTCCCAAAAATGATATAAAAGTGTATAGTAAAGCCCATAAACATCCAAAACGGGTAATATAATAGCATGGAACAATCAAAAATTATAGATACGTTGAAGATGTATCAAGCATCCCCAAGCTTAATTCCTGCTCGTCCTCGAGTAGGTAAATGATAAAATAGAGCTTTTGATGTGGAATGCTACCTAGCATATTTCGCAATGTAACTTTCTTTATTGTGGCATGAATGTTCAAATCGAAATGATTCAAGATAAAAGTTCATATTAACATAAAAATAGTAATACTTCAAGCATACTAACAAGTAATCATGTCTTATCAAAATAACATAGCCAAAGAAAGCTTATCCCTACAAAATCATATAGTTAGGCTATGGTTCATTTTTGTCACACAAAATACTCCCATCATGCACAACCCCGGTTTCAGCCAAGCAATTGGTTCATACTTTTTAACGCGCTTCAGCTTTTTTAACTCTCACGCAATACATGAGCGTAAGCCATGGATCTAGCACTAAGGGTGGAATAGAATATGATGATGGAGGCTGGGGAGAAGACAAAAAAGGAGAAAGTCTCACATTGACGAGGCTAATCAACGGGCTATGGAGATACCCATCAATTGATGTCAACATGAGGAGTAGGGATTGCCATGCAACGGATGCACTAGAGCAATAAATGTATGAAAGCTCAACAAAAGAAACTAAGTGGGTGTGCATCCAACTTGCTTGCTCACGAAGACCTATGGAATTTTTAGGAAGCCCATCATTGGAATATACAAGCCAATTTCTATAATGAAAAATTCCCACTAGTATATGAAAGTGACAACATAGGAGACTTTCTATCATGAATATCATGGTGCTACTTTGAAGCACAAGTGTGGAAAAAGGATCGTAACGTTGTCCCTTCTATCTTTTTCCCTCATTTTTTTTATTTTGGTGGGCTTCTTTGGCCTTTTTTTATTTGGGCTTCTTTGGCCTCTTTTATTTTTCATAAAGTCCAAAGTCTCATCCCGACTTGTGGGGGAATCATAGTCTCCATCATCCTTTCCTCACTTGGGACAATGCTCTAATAATTAAGATCATCACACTTTTATTGATTTACAACTCAAGATTACAACTCAATACTTAGAACAAAGTATGACTCTATGTGCATGCCTCTGGCGGTGTACCGGGATATGCAATGAATCAAGAGCGACATGTATGAAAGAATTATAAAGGTGGCCTTGCCACAAATATGATGTCAACTACATGATCATGCAAAAGCAATATGACAATGATGGAACGTGTCATAATAAGTGGAACGATGGAAAGTTGCATGGCAATATATCCCGGAATGGCTATGGAAATGCCATAATGGGTAGGTATGGTGGCTGTTTTGAGGAAGATATAAGGAGGTTTATCTGTGATAGAGTGTATCGTATCATGGGGTTTGGATGGACCGGCGAAGTTTGCACCAACTCTCAAGGTGGGAAAGGGCAATGCACGGTAACGTAGAGGCTAGCAATGATGGAAGGGTAAGAGTGCGTATAATCCATGGACTCACATTAGTCATAAAGAACTCATATACTTATTGCAAAATTTATTTAGCCCTCGAAGCAAAGTACTACTACGCATGCTCCTAGGGGGAGGGTTGGTAGGAGTTAAACATCGCACGATCCTGACCTCCACTCATAAGGAAGGCAATCAAAAGAGCACCCCATGCTACAAATTTGTTACACAACTTTTACCATACGTGCATGCAATGGGACTTGCCAACTTTAACACAAGTATTTCTCAATTTCATAATTTCCCAACTAGCATGACTCTAACATTACCACCTCTATATCTCAAAACAATTATCAAGCATCAAATTGATCATAGTATTCAATGCACTTTCTATGATAGTTTTTATTATACCCAACTTGGATGTTCATCATCTTAGGACCAATTTTATAACCGTAGAAAATACCATGCTGTTCTAAAAGACTCTCAAAATAATATAAGTGAAGCATGAGAGATCAACAATTTCTACAAAATAAAACTACCGCCTGCTCTAAAAAGATATAAGTGAAGCACCAGAGCAAAATTGTCTAGCTCAAAAGATATAAGTGAAGCACATAGAGTATTCTAATAAATTCCGAATCATGTGTGTCTCTCCCAAAAGGTGTGTACAGCAAGGATGATTGTGGTAAACTAAAAAGAAAAGACTCAAATCATACAAGATGCTCCAAGAAAAACACATATCATGTGGTGAATAAAAATATGGCTCCAAGTAAAGTTACCGATAGACAAAGACGAAAGAGGAGATGCCTTCCGGGGAATCCCCAAGCTTAGGCTTTTGGTTGTCCTTGAATTACCTTGGGGTTCCTTGGGCATCCCCAAGCTTACGATCTTGGCACTCCTTATTCCATAGTCCATAAAATCTTTACCCAAAACTTGAAAACTTCACAACACAAAACTCAACAGGAAATCTCATAAGCTCCATTAGTGCAAGAAAGAAAACCACCACTTTAAGGTACTGTAATGAACTCATTCTTTATTTATATTGGTGTTAAACCTACTGTATTCCAACTTCTCTATGGTTCATACCCCCCGATACTAGCCATAGGTTCATCAAAATAAGCAAACAACACACGAAAAACAGAATCTGTCAAAAACAGAATAGTCTGCAGTAATCTGTAACTTTAGAATAATTCTGGAACTCTAAAACTCCTACCAAAATAGGAAGTCATGGGAAATTTTTATATTAATCTACTGCAAAAGTAATCAACTAAAAATCACGTTTCCATGATTTATTAAAATTATTCTCGTGCGTGCAAAAGTTTCTGATTTTCAGCAAGATCAAATTAACTATCACCCAAGATGATCCTATAGGTTCTACTTGGCACAAGCACTAATTAAAACATAAAAACACATCTAAACAGAAGCTATATGAATTATTATTACTAAACAGGAGCAAAAATCAAGCAACAAAAATAAAATTGGGTTTCCTCCCAACAAGCGCTATCGTTTAACGCCCCTAGCTAGGCATAAAAGCGAGAATAGATCTAAGTATTGCCATCTCTGGTATTCAATTCATAAGTGGCTCTCATAATAGATTCATAAGGTAATTTGATTTTATTTCTAGGAAAGTTTTCCATGCATTTCCTTAATGAAAATTGGAATCTAATATTTCCTTCCTTCATATCAATAATTGCACCAATCGTTCTAAGGAAAGGTCTACCAAGAATAATAGGACATGAAAGACTGCAATCTATATCAAGAACGATAAAATCTACGGGCACATAATTCCTATTTGAAACAATAATAACATCATTAATCCTTCCCATAGGTTTGTTAATGGTCGAATCCGCAAGGTGCAAGTTTAAAGAGCAATCATCAAATTCACGGAAACCTATCACATCACACAAAGTTTTTGGAATCGTGGAAACACTAGCACCCAAATCACACAAAGCATAGCATTCATGATATTTAATTTTAATTTTAATAGTAGGTTCCCACTCATCATAAATTTTTCTAGGGATAGAAACTTCTAACTCAAGTTTTTCTTCATAAGATTGCATCAAAGCATCAACGATATGTTTAGCAAAAGCCTTATTTTGATTATAAGCATGAGGAGAATTTAGCACGGATTGGGACGCCTTCTAACTAAAGTTGACTCATCTCCAGTCCCATCATTATCAAGATTCATATTGCAAAACAAAGATTCAATAGGGGACACATCAATCACTTTTATATCTTCATCATTATTATCATGAAAACTAGAAGAACACGCCCTTACAAAGAAATCTTTCTTAGCACGCATCCTAGTGGTTCTTTCTTTGCACTCATCAATGGAAATTCTCATGTCTTTGAGAGACTCATTGATATCATGCTTAGGTGGAATAGATGTAAGTTTCAAAGAATCAACATCAACAGAAATTCTATCCACGTTCCTAGCCAACTCATCAATCTTAGGCAATTTTTCTTCAAGCAAAGCATTGAAATTCTTTTGAGAAATCATAAATTCTTTAACACTAGTCTCAAAATCAGAGGGCATCTTATTAAAATTTCCATAAGAGTTGTTGTAGGAATTACCATAACTATTAGAGGAATTACTAGGAAAAAACCTAGGATTAAAGTTTCCTCTATAAGCATTGTTACCAAAATTATTCCTACCAACAAAATTCACATCCATAGATTCATTATTATCTCAATCAAAGTAGACAAAGACATATCATTAGGATCAATAGGAGCACTATTATTAGCAAAAAAATTCATAAGTTCATCCATCTTTCCACTCAAAACATCAATCTCTTCTATCTCATGAAGTTTTTTACTAGTAGATCTTTCAGTGTGCCATTGAGAATAATTAACCATAATATTATCTAGGAGTTTAGTAGCTTCTCCTAAAGTGATTTCCATAAAAGTGCCTCCCGCGGCTAAATCTAAAAGATTTCTAGAAGCAAAATTCAATCCGGCCTAAAATATTTGTATGATCATCCATAAATTTAATCCATGTGTAGGGCAATTGTGAATCATTAATTCCATCCTCTCCCAATATTGTGCAACATGCTCATGATCAAGTTGCTCAAAATTCATAATACCGTTTCTAAGAGAGATGATCTTAGCGGGAGGAAAATACTTAGAGATAAAAGCATCTTTGCACTTATTCCACGAATCAATACTATTTTTAGGCAAAGACGAAAACCAAGTTTTAGCACGATCTCTAAGCGAAAATGGAAATTACATCAATTTAACAATATCATGATCCATGTCTTTCTTCTTTTGCATATCACACAAATCAACAAAGTTGTTTAGATGAGTAGCGACATCTTCACTAGGAAGGCCGGAGAATTGATCTTTCATGACAAGATTCAACAAAGCAACATTAATTTCACAAGATTCAGCATCGGTAAGAGGAGCAACCGGAGTGCTAAGGGAATCATTATTATTGGTATTGGAAAAGTCACACAATTTAGTATTATCTTGAGCCATCGTGACAAGCAATCCAACACACAAGCACACAAGAAGCAAGCGAAAAACAGGTGAACGGGAAAGAGAGGGCGAATAAAACGGCAAGGGTGAAGTGGGGGAGAGGAAAACAAGAGGAAAATGGCAAATAATGTAATGCGAAGGAGAAGAGTTTGTGATGGGTACTTGGTATGTCTTGACTTGTGCGAAGACCTCCCCGACAACGGCGCCAGAAATCCTTCTTCCTACCTCATGAGCACTGCGTTCGTTTTCCCTTGAAGAGGAAAGGGTGATGCAGCAAAGTGGCATAATTATTTCCCTTAGTTTTTGAGAACCAAGGTATCAATCCAGTAGGAGGCTACACGTGAGTCCCTCGTACATACCCAAACAAACAAGAACCTCGCAACCAACGCGATAAAGGGGTTGTCAATCCCTTCACGGCCACTTGCGAAAGTGAGATCTGATAGAGATAAGAAGATAAGATAAATATTTTTGGTATTTTTATGATATAGATTGAAAAGTAAAGATTGCAAAATAAAGTAGATCGGAAACTTATATGATGGAAAATAGACCCAGGGGCCATAGGTTTGACTAGTGGCTTCTCTCAAGATAGCATAAGTATTACGGTGGGTGAACAAATTACTGTGGAGCAATTGATAGAAAAGTGCATAGTTATGAGAATATCTAGGCATGATCATGTATATAGGCATCACGTCCGCGACAAGTAGACCGAAACGATTCTGCATCTACTACTATTACTCCACACATCTACCGCTATCCAGCATGCATCTAGAGTATTAAGTTCATAAGAACAGAGTAACACATTAGGCAAGATGACATGATGTAGAGGGATAAAGTCAAGCAATATGATATAAACCCCATCTTTTTATCCTCGATGGCAACAATACAATACGTGCCTTGCTTCCCCTGCTGTCACTGGGAAAGGACACCGCAAGATTGAACCCAAAGCTAAGCACTTCTCCCTTTGCAAGAAAGATCAATCTAGTAGGCCAAACCAAACAGATAATTCGAAGAGACTTTCAAAGATAACCAATCATACATAAAAGAATTCAGAGGAGATTCAAATATTTCTCATAGATAAACTTGGTCATAAACCCACAATTCATCGGATCTCGACAAACACACCACAAAAAGAGTTACATCGAATAGATCTCCAAAAAGATCGAGGAGAACTTTGTATTGAGATTCAAAGAGAGAGAAAAGGCCATCTAGCTAATAACTATGGACCTGAAGGTCTGTGGTAAACTACTCACAACTCATCGTATAGGCTTTGACGTTGATGTAGAAGCCCTCCGTGATCGATGCCCCCTCCGGCGGGGCGCCGAAAAAGGCTCCAAGATGGGATCTCACGGGTACATAAGGTTGCGGCGGTGGAAATAGGGTTTCATGGTGCTCTTGGATGTTTTCGGGGTATGTAGATATATATAGGCGAAGGAAGTCAGTCAGGGGAGCCACGAGAGGCTCACGAGGGTGGGAGGTGCACCCACCCCCCTAAGGCGCGCCCTGGACCCTCCTGGCCGCCTCGTTTTCTTCTTGACGTCCACTCCAAGTCTCCTGGATTGCATTTGTTCCAAAAGATCTCTCCCAAAGGTTTCATTCTGTTTGGACTCCGTTTGATATTCCCTTTCCGTGAAACACTGAAATAGGCAAAAAAACAGCAATTTAGGTCGGGCCCCCGGTTAAAGGTTAGTCCCAAAAATGATATAAAAGTGTATAGTAAAGCCCGTAAACATCAAAAATGGGTAATATAATAGCATGGAACAATAAAAATTATAGATACGTTGAAGACGCATCATAGATCTTGATCAGCTTGAAGCTGTTGCTGCTTCTTTTTCAGGCTCCTTGCAATGGCCGGCGCTTAAAGCGCTCCTGATCGACGGGCTCCTTAGGCACGATAAAGTCTTCGTCGTTGAGGCTCGCCTCATCCTCGGAGGGTGGAAGATAATTACTGTTCTCCGAGTCTTCGTTAATGAACTGTTCATTAGGGCTGACTCGCCCATCCTCCCGTTCATCCTGTTCGGAAGTTGGCTCAATGGGGTCTTCGTTGTCTTCGGCATCGTCCGGGGTATTATTTTATCCTATGCCGGTGTTGCTGTTTTTTCCATGGCGTGGTTTAGAGTGGTGCCGCTGACGTCGGTGCTTTGGCTTTATCTCAGGAGGCTTATCCTCGACAGGATCCTTCTCATTGTCGTTGTTGTTCTCTTTGGGTGTATCCACCATGTATACGTCATATGAGGAGGTGGCTGTCCAGCGCCCTTTAAGCGGTGGTTTTTGTGCCTGCTCCTCTCCGGCATCGTCGTCCATACCGTCGATGTCTTCCGAGCCGTAATCGAGCATGTCGGTTAAGTCTTCGACAGTGGCTACAAAGTGGGTGGTGGGTGGGAAACGGAATTCGCCATCATCAGCTTCCAATCCAAATCGGATATAGTTCGGGTGAGAGTCCCATGATAAGGAGAGGGCTTTTAATGACTTTAGCACATTGCCTAATGGTGAGTGCCGGAAGATGTCCGCGGAACTAAATTCAACGATCGGTGCCTGATCAGGTTCGACGGGCGCGGATGCACGCGGTTCGAACCTATGGCTGGAGACGAATCCAAGGTTCCGGTAACACATGCCCCGCTCGCGGTCGGATCTGTGTGCGGCTCTAACGCTGGTGAGTCTGCGGCTTCCGCGGCGGGGTTGAGCTTCCCATCCTCAGATGGCTCTACTCCAGATCCAGGGCCAGAGCAGTTACAGGCGTTATCTCCTGAGCATGGTCCGATGACAGATTTAGGTCACGTTCATCGTGGTGGCAGGGAGCGGCTGCCATGGGCTCGAATCCGTCGAAGATCAAGTCTCCGCGGATATCGGCAACGTAATTCAAGCTTCCAAACCTGACCTGATGGCCAGGGGCGTAGCTGACGATCTGCTCTAGACGGCCAAGCGAGTTGGCCCACAGTGCGAAGCCGCCGAATAGGAAGATCTATCCGGGAAGGAAAATCTTCCCCTGGACTGCATTGTTGTAGATGATTCACTGAGCCATCAAACCTTTTGGGGACGATGCAGCAGAACTCTCAATGAAAGCACCAATGTCAGTGTCAAAACCGGCGGATATCAAGTAGGGGATCCCGAACTGTGCGTCTAAGGTTGATGGTAACAGGAGGCGGGGGACATGATGTTTACCCAGGTTTGGACCCTCTCTATGGAGGTAATACCCTACTTCCTGCTTGATTGATCTTGATGAATATGAGTATTATCAGAGTTGACCTACCACGAGATCGTGATGGCTAAAACCCTAGAAGTCTAGCATGTATGATTATGATTGCCTCTACGGACTAAGCCCTCCAATTTATATAGACACCGTAGGGGACTAGGGTTGTACAAAGTTGGTTACAGAGAAATGAATCTTCATATCCGAGCGCCAAGCTTGCCTTCCATGCCAAGGAAAGTCCCATCCGGACACGGGAGAGAGTCTTCTGTCTTGTATCTTCACGACCCAACAGTCCGGCCCACGCTACATAGTCCAGCCGTCCGAGGACCCCTTAATCCAGGACTCCCTCAATCATGTCATCAAGGAAGATATTGATATCATACACTTCAACACTGAAGATCAACTGGCTGATATCTTCACAAAGCCCTTGGCTGAGAAAAGGTTTTGCAAGCTGCGGTGTGAGCTAAATATCTTAGAATCCTCAAATGTCCAGTGAATGGACACATATCCTAACACTTATGCATGTTGATGACTTAGACGTGCAACACACAAGGTAACGTATTTCTTCAATCAATGAAGAATTACCCTCTGAGTGTGAATACATTAATGTGGAATTTGACTTTGGAGCTCCACGATAATTGTGCACCGTGTCCGGGTCTAATACTTCATATACGATGGGTAATGCCACCACCACACTTTCTTGAAGATTTTCATTTGGCATCATGATTGCATTATCTTCACATTTGGATTGTTTTCAAAATCTATATATTCACAATGTTGCTTTATCTTGGAGATACATACATATATATTCTGTCCTCTACAGCATTCACTTATAGCTATGTCTTCAAGTTTCTATTTTTCTTACCTAAGTGAATGTGATCGGACCCTAACCCCATCTATGCTACTCCCTCAAATTCTTTCTGTCTAGTCATATGCATTCTGTTGACACTTGTTGAATATCTTCACTGTGTCCTTGTCAGCTGAAGATACAGAGACACACAATTAAAACTGTTTTCAGTGCCTTATCTTTTGCGTAAAAACCAGAGAAGTCGAAACGACCACCCGACAATCCAGGCGTGCATGGGAACATGGTTCAACTCCTGATAAGTTGCATGCATGCCACATGTCCTTCAGATATGAACCGCCACGGTCATTATCTCCTCTTCCACCTCACCAACTCGCTCCAACCCTAGCGCCACCGCTAGATCATGTCGACGCCGAAGACGAAGCGCTTAGCTGCCACGACTTCTTCGACGCCATCCTCACACCAGCCGCGGACCTCGTCTTCTCCACCGATGCCGTAAGTGTCTTCCGTCACCAAGTTAGGGCATGGGAGATTGGACTGCTCGACATCTATTCTGTCTCGTCTAGCATTTTCTCCGTGGTAAATAAAACTCGCTTTTTACCGCCTTTTAGATCCATAAAATTTGTTAACTTCACCCAAAAGTGGTTTATGAACTTCCAAATCTGAATCTTTCTTTTTCTGCATCTTATATCTTTCAAAGTATGTTCACTTATGCTTCACAACTAGTTAGATTCCTCACTTGTACTTATTCTTGGATTCGTACAAATCTGGAACCAACTTCCTTCAAATAAGTGAATGTCTTCGCACTGTGAGGTCAATGTCTTCTAACTGATTTATCTTAAAAATCTTATGAGAATGCATATGACCTCCTACCCTTCCCTCGCATCTCTAATGTTGTCACATGTACATGTCCGTGGGAGAATCCCTTGGTTCTCATAGTCTGCATTCATTTGCAGAATTCTTACAGCGTCATATTGAATCTCCTGAAGCCAGTTCTTGTTTTACAAGTCCATGTAAGCCTTTCACTGTTCTGAAGCCTATCTGTCAAAATCCAATGGCCACTGAAAAATATACAAGGAAAGGCGGCAGGCAACACCATGGCAATAATGCACTGGACCTGCCAGATCTGTATGAGTTCTACAAATCTGATCCTAAAGAGAGCTACACTCAGCGCAAGAACAGAATCCAATGGATTTGAAGATATTGGGCTGAGCAGTGGTTCAAATACAACTTCGTCACGCCTGAATATGCTCAGAGGAATGCTATCAAGCACCCGTGGGGTGATATTCTTTACAAGAACTTAGCACCGAAGACAAAGCCTGAAGCTATTGCTCAGGAATTCTATCCATGCATGGTTGAGGACCTCAGCCAGAAAATGCCGACCCATCATCTCTTCGATGGTGTCGTGATGATGATCTCTTCAAGCGCAACTTCTAGTTTGCCAAGGACTCTGCCAAGCAGAACAAGAAGGAGTTTGGACTCGACATTAACCCTAGTTCGTCTGCTCCAAGGTCTGATGGCACCCGTGAAGCCAATGAAAACATAATTGGCCCCTTCGCCAATTTTGATGGGCTTCTGTCTCACATAGCTGCCCAGAGGGACACAGTGGAGAAATCTACTGAAGATGCAGACTCCAAAGATGCTCCCTCAACACCAAAATAGAAGAAAAAGTCTAAAGCTTCAAAGCCCTCTGCTGCTGCTGCTTCAAAAGCTTTGACGAAGAAGCCATTGAAAATTGCACCAAGAGGACCAAGAAGCCAAAGCCCAAGAAGGTCTCTGGGCAGGCTCTCACTCCTGCTACCGTCCTGCAAAATGAGGAAAACACTATTGATATGTCAAGTGATGAAGATCTTGCAGATGATGCTCTGGAACAGCTGATCAAGAGCAAACAGGAGGCTGAGATCTTCCAGGATCTGCCTCTATTTGATGTTGATATTCTGAACAACTTCATTGATGAATGGTTTGAGGACCAATGCATCAATCTTGATGATCTGCAACTGCCCGTGGACATCAGTGTCACCTTTCATGGAGCCATTGCAGATGAACTTGCCTTCGCTCAGAAAATCATCGAGCTCAAGAACAAGATTGACTATGATAAGGCACACTTCAAGAAGCACATGGACAAGCTCAGCGTGGCTGATGTGCAAATCTTCAAGAAGATGATGCAAAACCTCAAGGCATAATTCAACAAGAAGCGTGATGAAGCCAAAGGCTCACGCGAGCGCATGAAGTACTATGCACAGAAATGTGTGCAAGCACACAATGAAGCTGAAAAGAGAAAGGCTCTTGGGCGTCTTGGCATCGACCCCAAGATGGCTACTAAGAAAAGCAAGAAGCCTGCTGAAGCTAATCCCAACGCTCCAAGGCAGGGACAACGAAGCATTGTCTTCCCTGCCAGGATGACTGGCTTGAAGCCAAAGGTCCCCTCTGCCGCTTATGAACATAAGAAGACTGGGCAAGTTGAAGCCAAAGCCAGGAAGAGGAAGCTCAAAGATACATCTGATGATGCTCCCTACAAGAAGAAGTTGAAGACAAAGGCTTCAAAGTCATCGATAAAAGAGTGTGTTGCTGCCCTAGAGCCCCTCATCATTGAACCCATCTCTGTTGCCTGACCTACCTCTGCCAACCGCGAGCGCCTCCTCGTAATCCATGAACCTGCTTCCACAGAGGCTCCAGAAAATGAAGAAGTTCCACCTGCTGACCCCAACACAGCTAAAGACATTGGTCATGAAGACAATGTGAATGATGATGAAGTCCTTCCTTAGCTTGAACCAACTCCCATGGTATCATCGCTTGCTCCGACGAGCAGTGAATTGACCAGTATTGGTCGTCCTCTGACTCCTTGCCCTATGACACCAATCACTGAGAATATGCCAATGGATGATGAAGCGATTCTACGCACTCCTCCAGCTCAAGTCACCACTCTGGTGCTTGAGACTCAGCAAGAAAGTCCTAATGACTTTGATTTCACTATCCCCTCACCACAGGCATTGCCTTCCTTCAGGAGGCCTCGCACAGGTCCCAGGTCTCAGGCATCCATGTCAAGCATACCAAAGGAGGATGTGCAACCAACCGCCTCAATAGCACGTCAAGTGTTCCCTGATGCCATCCCCTCTGAGACTGCTCAAGAGTCCAAAGCAAAAGCTGATGAAGACATTCCGGCTGCATCAGCCGATGAAGAAAAAGAAGAAGACGGAGAAGCTACTCCGCTGCCAGTGATCCATTCATACAAGCCGAGAATGTGCTTGTGCCACACCCTCCAGTCGTTGAAGAGATGGAGGTTGAAACCAATGTGGCTGCCACCAACAACACCACTGAAGCAAGTGACACTGTCATGGCTGAAGACAATGTGTAGCCCGAAGCCAATGCATCAACTGACAATGTTTAACAGCCAATCACTTCTGATGATGCCGGTCCTCCACCAAGGCCTCATACCATGGAACGCGCATTCTATCAAGGTAAGTTGGTAATTGTCAGATGGCCTATAATGGTTCCATCCACTGCTCCCGGGGCACAATATGATTATCACGTAGAGCAGAGGCCTCAAACTTTGAAGCCAAAGCCAAGACTGCCAAGGCTTCCTAGTGCTACAACAACACACGGCTCGTTTAGTGTGCTCAGCTTCAGAGAGCACAATACATTCTTTGACAGTGCCAAGAACCCATACACGAAGCCCAAGATCTCCTTTTACAGATATTGGAGCCGACAACAACGAAGCTATTACTCTTACATCCTATACAACCAAGACCGGATTTTTCCTCATAAGCGTCTGGATTTTGAGGCAGTTGCTGGGATACCATGCCTTGTAGAGGCTCTTGATTGTTTCAGAGATGTTAGGTTGCTGTCTTTTGTGACTGACAAGGAGCACTGGAACGAAGAGCTTCTACTATAGTTCTATGCAACTTTGCACATTCGAGGCTACAAGAGGGATCCGAAGACTTGGGTCCTTGAGTGGATGATAGGAGATGTACATCATGAAGCCAAAGCTTAGGACATCATTGAGGTTACTTCGCTGCCCACTCCTGGTGAGTTGTATGAACCAGGTTGTCAGCTCTATCAAAATGAACTGCAGAGCATCTTTCAGAAGTCAGAACCAAATATGAGTCAGATGCTGAGCATGATGAAGCCATTGCCCCAAGACGTTGAATACCCTAAATGGTTCTTTGTTGAAGACCTCAAGTACTTGCCCCGCATAGTACATCACATTCTGAGGCATACTTTGTGGCCAATCAAAGGCAACTCTTCTGAAGCTAAACTCGAAGGCGCCATGAAGACATTGGTCTTCTATATAGTCAATGGCATAAGATTCAACACTCAGGATTTCTTCATTCGCCAGTTGGCTGCTTCTGGAATTGATCTGTTTGGCCTGAAGTTTTATGTTCCCTGGATTATGCGCCTAATCAAGCTTCATTCCACAGTTGACTATCAACCTTCAGTGCGCAATCATGCCGTATTCCTGCCTGAAGTTGACATGTCCTATGAAGCCATCTACTCTGATCCAGCAAAGAAGCCACTCCATCTGTAGAATGTTGAATATCAAAGCTTCACCCAACCTTCACTTACCAAACTATGCTACTCCTGACTATCCCCGGGCTGGCAACTTGCATATGCCGCATCGCGCCAATACTGAAGCCACTGCCAGTACAATTGCTCAAAGGCCTCGGAAGCATTCGTGTGTCCTCAATGACCATGAGCTTCTGGTATATTTGCATCAGAAGTGGGATAAGCATCATGAATGGCTGAAACGCCAAATGCAGAGTCTTTTAGTGGATGTCAATCGCATTCGCAACCTAGCCACCAAGAACTCTTTCATTGCTCATGAAGCCTATCGATGGTCCTAGAAGAGCCTTACCTTGCTCTGCCCTGAAGATGATCTCTGCGAGGATGGCTTCACTGCGAAACTCAAGTTTGACTCCAGGCCACCGCAATCTGCAAGTTCGCATCCAACACCTTCAATTGAAGATTCTGAGTACTCATCTTCGGCTTCAACTGTTGTTGCGAGAGTCGTCGATGAAGAAGACGACGCCACTTCACCAGCATTAGATTCACTACATCAAGATGCTGCCCCAGGCCCTTCTGCAACACATAACTCCAACGTCAACCCTGCTACTCCAACATTGTCTCCACCTGGGAACGTGTAGAAACTCTATGTCTTCAAACCTTTTTGGTCCTTACCGACAAAAGGGGGAGAAGCATATGAGGTTGATAGTCTTCAAGCGGGTCCATATGGGGTGATTGCCTTAATTTTTGCTAAGTGCTTGCAACTCTCGTTTTTGAAAATATTTTTTGTGCAATGACTTTCGTTTTGCTTCTTGCGTTAATCACACACAGTTGGCTCTAGCAAACCGTTGCCTCCAAAATTCTTTGTGGGACAGAAAACCCTCACCACCTGCTACCTCTTGAGCACTACGTTGGATTTCCCCGAAGAGGAGAGGATGATGCAGCAAAGTAGCGTAAGTATTTCCCTCGGTTTTTGAGAACCAAGGTATCAATCCAGTAGGAGACCACGCACAAGTCCCTCGTACCTACACAAAATGATAGCTCCTCACAACCAACGCGATTAGGGATTGTCAATCCCTTCACGGTCACTTACGAGAGTGAGATCTGATAGAGATGATAAAGTAAAAACAAAGCAAGTAATAAAGTAATGGAGATTGATATGATGAGAATAGACCCGGGGGCCATAGGTTTCACTAGTGGCTTCTCTCAAGAGCATAGATATTCTACGGTGGGTGAACAAATTACTGTTGAGCAATTGACAGAATTGAGCATAGTTATGAGCATATCTAGGTAATGATCATGTATATAGGCATCACGTCCGAGACAAGTAGATCGAAATGATTCTGCATCTAGTACTATTACTCCACTCATCGACCGCTATCCAGCATGCATCTAGAGTATTAAGTTAAAAATAGAGTAACACCTTAAGCAAGATGACATGATGTAGAGGGATAAATTCATGCAATATGATAAAAAACCCATCTTGTTATCCTCGATGGCAAATATACAATACGTGCCTTGCTGCCCCTTCTGTCACTGGGAAAGGACACCGCAAGATTGAACCCAAAGCTAAGGACTTCTCCCATTGCAAGAACTACCAATCTAGTTGGCCAAACCAAACGGATAATTTGAAGAGACTTGCAAAGATAACTCAATCATACAAAAAAGAATTCAGAGAAGATTCAAATATTGTTCATAGATAAGCTGGATCATAAACCAACAATTCATCGATCTCAACAAACACATTGCAAAAAGAAGATTACATCGAATAGATCTCAACGAGAGAGGGGGAGAATATTGTATTGAGATCCAAAAAGAGATAAGAAGCCATCTAGCTACTAGCTATGGACCCGAAGGTCTGAAGTAAACTACTCACACTTCATCGGAGGGGCCATGGTGTTGATGTAGAAGCCCTCTGTGGTGGATGCCCCCTCGGGCGGAGCTCCGGAACAGGCCCCAAGATGGGATCTCATGGATACAGAAGGTTGCGGCGGTGGAAGTAGGTTTTTGGCTCCTGTTCTGACCGTTTGGGGATACGTAGGTATATATAGGAGGAAGGAGTATGTCGGTGGAGCAACAGGGGGCCCACGAGGCAGGGGGCGTGCCCTAGGGGGGTGCCCCCACCCTCGTGACCACCTCTGTTACATCTTGGAGTAGGGCCCAAGTCTCGTGGATCATGTTCGGTGAGAAAATCACGTTCCCGAAGGTTTCATTCCGTTTGGACTCCGTTTGATATTCCGTTTCTTCGAAACACTGAAATAGGCAAAAGACAACAATTCTGGGCTGGGCCTCCGGTTAGTAGGTTAGTCCCAAAAATAATATAAAAGTGGAAAATAAAGCCCAATATAGTCCAAAACAGTAGATAAAGTAGCATGGAGCAATCAAAAATTATAGATACGTTGGAGACGTATCCGGCATCCCCAAGCTTAATTCCTGCTCGTCCTCGAGTAGGTAAATGATAAAAAGAGAATTTTTGATGCGGAGTGATACTTTGGCATAATTTAAATGTAAATCTTCTTAATTGTGGTATGAATATTCAGATCCGAAAGATTTAAGATAAAAGTTCATATTGACATAAAAATAATAATACTTCAAGCATACTAATCAAAGCAATTATGTCTTCTCAAAATAACATGGCCAAAGAAAGTTATCCCTACAAAATCATATAGTCTGGCTATGCTCCATCTTCCCCACACAAAATATTTAAATCATGCACAACCCCGATGACAAGCCAAGAAATTGTTTCATACTTATGACATTCTCAAAACTTTTTCGATCTTCACGCAATACATGAGCATGAGCCATGGATATAGCACTATATGTGGAATAGAATGGTGGTTGTGGAGAAGACAAAAAGAGGGAAGATAGTCTCACATCAACTAGGCGTATCAACGGGCTATGGAGATGCACATCAATAGATATCAATGTGAGTGAGTAGGGATTGCCATGCAACGGATGCACTAGAGCTATAAGTATATGAAAGCTCTACAAAAGAAACTAAGTGAGTGTGCATCCAACTCGCTTGCTCACGAAGACCTAGGGCATTGGAGGAAGCCCATCATTGCAATATACAAGCCAAGTTCTATAATGAAAAATTCGCACTAGTATATGAAAGTGACAAAATGAGAGACTCTCTATCATGAAGATCTTGGTGCTAGTTTGAAGCACAAGTGTGGTAAAAGGATAATAACATTGTCCCTTCTCTCTTTTTCTCTCATTTTTTTATTTGGGCCTTTTCTCTCTCTCTTTTGGCCTCTTTTTTTTATTTTTCATCCGGAGTCTCATCCCGATTTGTGGGGAAATCATGGTCTCCATCATCCTTTCCTCACTTGGGACAATGCTCTAAAAATGATGATCATCACACTTCTATTTTTCTTACAACTCAACAGTTACAACTCGATACTTAGAACAAAGTATGACTCTATATGAATGCCTCCGGCGGTGTACCGGGATATCCAATGAATCAAGAGTGACATGTATGAAAGAATTATGAACGGTGACTTTGCCACAAATACGATGTCAACTACATGATCATGCTAGCAATATGACAATGATAGAGCGTGTCATAATAAGCAGAACGGTGGAAAGTTGCATGGAATGTATCTCGGAATGGCTATGGAAATGCCATGATAGGTAGGTATGGTGGCTGTTTTGAGGAAGATATATGGTGGGTGTATGATACCGGCGAAAAGTGTGCAGTATTAGAGACGCTAGCAATGGTGGAAGGATGGGAAAAAGTGCGTACAATCCATGGACTCAACATTAGTCATAAAGAACTCATATACTTATTGCAAAAATCTAGAAGTTATCAAAGCAAAGTATTACGCGCATGCTCCTAGGGGGATAGATTCGTAGGAAAAGACCATTGCTCGTCCTCGACCGCCACTCATAAGGAAGACAATCAATAAATAAATCATGCTCCGAGTTCATCACATAACGGTTCACCATACGTGCATGCTACGGGAATCACAAACTTCAACACAAGTATTATTTAAATTCACAACTACTCAACTAGCATGACTCTAATATTACCATCTTCATATCTCAAAACAATTATCAAGCATCAAACTTATCTTAGCATTCAACACACTCAAAAGAAAGTTTCACATATCTTGAATACCAAGTATTTTAACATTAGGCAAATTACCATTCTATTAACGACTCTCAAAATAATCTAAGTGAAGCATGAGAGATCAATAGTTTCTTTAAAATAAATCCACCACCATGCTCTAAAATATTTAAGTGAAGCACTAGAGCAAAAATTATCACGCTCAAAAGATATAAGTGAAGCACTATGAGCAAAACTATCAAGCTCAAAAGATATAAGTGAAGCACATAGAGTATTCTAGCAAATTCCAATTCATGTTTGTCTCTCTCAAAAGGTGTGTACAGCAAGGATGATTGTGGTAAACTAACAAGCAAAGATGCAAATAATACAAGACGCTCCAAGCAAAACACATATCATGTGGTGAATAAAAATATAGCTCCAAGTAAATTACCAATGGAAGTGGACGAAAGAGGGGATGCCTTCCGGGGCATCCCCAAGCTTTGACTTTTTGGTGTCCTTGGATTATCTTGGGGGTGCCATGGGCATCCCCAATCTTAGGCTCTTGCCACTCCTTGTTCCATGATCCATCAAAAGAATTCACCCAAAACTTGAAAACTTCACAACACAAAACTCAATAGAAATCTCTTGAGCTCCGTTAGAGAAAGAAAACAAAAGACTACTTCAAGGTACTGTAATGAACTCATTCTTTATTTATATTGGTGTTAAACCTACTCTATTGCAACTTCTCTATGGATTATAAACTATTTTACTAGCCATAGATGCATTGAAATAAGCAAACAACACACGAAAAACAGAATCTGTCAAAAACAGAACGGTCTGTAGCAATCTGTAACTAACACAAACTTATGGAACTCTAAAAATCCTACCAAAATAGGAAGTCCTGTACAATTTGTTTATTGAACATCAGCAAAAAGAATCAACACAAAAGCACGTTTCTGTGATTTAACAAAATTATATTCGTGCGTGCAAAGTTTCTGTTTTTCAGCAGAATCAAATCAACTATCATCGTAGGTTATCCTATAGTTTCTACTAGGTACAAACACTAATTAAAACATAAAACCACATCCAGACAGAGGCTAGATGGATTATTTATTCCTAAACAGAAACAAAAACAAACAAAAAAATTGGGTTGCCTCCCAACAAGTGCTATCGTTTAACGCCCCTAGCTAGGCATAAAAGCAAAGATAGATCTAGGTATTGCCATCTGGTAGGCAATCCATAAGTGGCTCTCATGATAGATTCATATGGTAATTTTATTTTATTTCTAGGTAAGTGTTCCATGCCCTTCTTTAAGGGAAATTGGAATCTAATATTCCCTTCCTTCATATCAATAATTGCACCAATTGTTCTAAGGAAAGGTCTACCAAGAATAATAGGACATGAAGGATTGCAATCTATATCAAGAACGATAAAGTCTACGGGCACATAATTCCTATTTGCTACAATAAGAACATCATTAATTCTTCCTATAGGCTTTTTAATAGTGGAATCCGCAAGATGCAAGTTTAGAGAGCAATCATCAAAGTCACAGAAATCTAGCAAATCACACAAAGTTTTGGGAATAGTAGAGACACTAGCACCCAAATCACACAAAGCATGAAACTCATAATCTTTAATTTTAAATTTAATAGTAGGTTCCCACTCATCATAGAGTTTTCTAGGGATAGAAACTTTCAGCTCAAGTTTTTCTTCATAAGATTGCATCAAGGCATCAACAATGTGTTCGGTAAAGGCTTTATTTTGACTATAAGCATGAGGAGAATCTAGCACGGATTCCAACAAGGGAAATACAACCAATCAAAGAGCAATTTTCATAATTAAATTCCTTGAGATCCAAAATAGTGGGTTTAGCAACATCTAGGTTTTTATTTCTTTCAATCCCACTTTCATCAATTTCATCATCAAGATCTAGAAACTCCGAATTCTTTGAACGCCTTCTAGGTAAAGGAAGATCATATTCAGTTTCATCAAGATTCATATTGCAAAACAAAGATTTAATGGGGGACACATCAATAACTTTTAGATCTTCATCTTGATTTTCATAGGAATTGGAAGAACACGCTTTAATAAAGGCATCTTAGGAAGCACGCATCCTAGCGGTTCTTTCTTTGCACTCATCAATGGAAATTCTCATGGCTTTGAGAGACTCATTGATATCATGCTTAGGAGGAATAGATCTAAGCTTTAAAGAATCAATTTCAAGAGAAATTCTATCAACGTTCCTAGCCAAATCATCAACTTTAAGCAATTTCTCTTCAAGCAATTAAAATTCTTTTGTGAATTCATAAACTCTTTAACACTACTCTCAAATTCAGAGGGCATCTTATTAAATTTTCCATAAGAGTTGTTGTAGGAATTTCCGTAATTATTAGAAGGATTACTAGGATAAGGCCTAGGAGTAAAATTCCCTCTATACGCGTTATTTCCAAAACTATTCCTACCAACAAAATTCACATCCATAGATTCATTATTATTCTCAATAAAAGTAGACAAAGGCATATCATTAGGATCAAGAGAAGTATTTTTAGTAGCAAAAATCTTCATAAGTTCATCCATCTTTTCACTCAAAACATTGATTTCTTCTATAGCATGCACTTTTTTACTAGAAGATCTTTTGGTGTGCCATTGAGAATAATTAGCCATAATATTATCAAGCAATTTGGTAGCATCTCCTAACGTAATTTCCATAAACGTGCCTCCCGTGGCCAAATCTAAAAGATTTCTAGAAGCAAAATTCAATCCAGCATAAAAATTTTGTATGATCATCCATAAATTTAAACCATGAGTAGGGCAATTGCGAAACATCAATTTCATTCTTTCCCAAGATTGAGCAACATGCTCATGATCAAGTTGTTTAAAATTCATAATATCGTTCCTAAGAGTGATGATCTTAGCGGGAGGAAAATACTTAGAGATAAAACCATCTTTGCACTTGTTCCAAGAATCAATACTATTTATAGGCGAAGACGAAAACCAAACTTTAGCACAATCTTTAAGTGGAAACAGAAATAACTTCAATTTGACAATATTATTATCCGTATCTTTCTTCTTTTGCATATCACACAAATCAACAAAATTGTTTAGATGAGTAGCGGCATCTTCACTAGGAAGGCCGGTTGTCGGTGTCAAAACC
>NC_041393.1:443599288-443618066 GCF_002162155.2 Triticum dicoccoides | reverse complement strand
CGAACTGTGCGTCTAGGCGGATGGTAACAGGAGACAAGGGACACGATGTTTTTACCCAGGTTTGGGCCCTCTCGATGGAGGTAAAACTCTACTCCTGCTTGATTGATATTGATGATATGGGTAGTACAAGAGTAGATCTACCACGAGATAAAGGAGGCTAAACCCTAGAAGCTAGCCTATGGTATGATTGTTATATGTCCTATGGACTAAAACCCTCCGATTTATATAGACACCAAAGAGGGCTAGGGTTACACAGAGTCGGTTACAATGGTAGGAGATCTACATATCCGCATCGCCAAGCTTGCCTTCCACGCCAAGGAAAGTCCCATCCGGACACGGGACGAAGTCTTCAATCTTCTATCTTCATACTCTTGGAGTCCGGCCAATGATGATAGTTTGGCTATCGGGACACCCCCTAGTCCAGGACTCCCTCAGTAGCCCCTGAACCAGGCTTCAATGACGACGAGTCCGGCGCGCATATTGTCTTCAGCATTGCAAGGCGGGTTCCTCCTCCAAATAATTCATAGAAGATTTTGAACACCAGGATAGTGTCTGGCTCTGCAAAATAAATTCCACATACCACCGTAGAGAGAATAATATTTACACAGGTTCAATCTGCTGACGTACTTCGTGGTATGACGTGATGCCACGGCCAAGCCTTTATTCGAATCGTTTTTATTGTTCCACCTCAGCGCGTTTAGCGAAGCGGTTTCCTTGGCGCGTCTTGTCAAAGCAGAGATCGTGTCCCCTTATTCCGGGATTCCCATCAATACGGACGTGGGTAACCCAACCGCGCCATTAATTTGCGGCGCTTGGGAGATACGCGAGTTTTACTGGGCCGGTGGGGACGCATAATTTCGTCCGCTCATATATAGGGGATAAGGATCCACCTTTTCACCTACGCCTTCTTCCTCCTTTGCTTATCCATCTTCGTGCACTCGAGCTCCAGCGCCCAAGTCCGCACATCTCACCTCAACCTTCTCCAATCATGTGAGTGGGAGGCAAGTGGATGGCCTCCTCCGTCACGGAGGGGCACATCAAGAAGCTGCGCAAGGCCGGATATTTGTCCAGCGATATCGCGCACCGGCTCCCCGAAAAGGGGCAGCTCGTCCCCACCCCCGGGCCCCATGAGAGGGTGGTATTCCTTCCCCATTTCCTCCGCGGACTAGGCTTCCCACTTCACCCCTTTGTCCGAGGGCTCATGTTCTACTACGGCCTGGATTTCCATGATCTGGCCCCGAACTTTATCCTCGACATCTCGCATTCATCGTCGTGTGTGAGGCCTTCCTCTGCATCCAGCCCCACTTCGGCTTATGGCTAAAGACCTTCAATGTCAAGCCAAAGGTAGTGGGCGGCAGCCAAGTGGAGTGCAGAGGCGCCATGGTGGGAAAGACGCCCAACGTTACCTGGCTCGAGGGCGCCTCCATGGAAACCATCAAAGGGTGGCAATCGGGGTGGTTCTACATCACCGAGCCGCGTGACCCTGAATGGGCAGCGGCCCCCGAATTCAGATCTGGCATCCCCATGCGGCTCACCTCCTGGAAAGAGAAGGGCCTGTTGTGGGGCGATTCGGAGGAGCTGACCGGACTCCAATCCTGTCTCCAAACCCTGGTGAACAAGAAGCTCAAGCTTGTCAACGTGGTCCAGGTCATGCTCATCCGGATTCTCCCGTGCCAACAGCAGGATTTCAACCTGTGGGAGTTCGATCCGGCACAGCACCAGACCTTGAGTAGGCTCTTCGACACTAAGTACGAAGAGGCCTGGAGGGTGCTGTTCAAGGGTGCCGAGGCGCCCGCATCCGCTACCGAAGATCACGGGTTCAGCTAGCAGCGTCCGGCTTGCGAGGTAAGCTATATTATCCTTTACGGGACACTTGCTTCCATAGTTTGACTCTATGTGGGATCTAAACTCCCAATACCTTTGACAGGCCTGGCAGAAGACGTTCGGACAGGTTATCTGTCCGGCGCCTCTTCCAGAAGACCCAGCGGATGCCTGTTTGACAGGGCTGCTGGTCCCGGCGCCTTACGTGGTGCCGGAGAAGAAGGCCAAGAAGAAGGCTACGGGAACTCGGAGGAGTTCCCAGCGCCAGGTGTTATCAGACTCATCGTTCGATGACTCCGAGGCGGACTCCTCCCACGAGGACGAGGAGGAGAAGAAAGAGGCCTCTCCCCCAGCGGGGAGAGAGAAGAAAAGGAAGGCTTCCCTAGCGGGGGAGGCCGAAGGGCCCAAGAAGGGAAGGACCCTTCCTCCGGACTGTTCCACCAACACCGACGACGGCGGGGAGGAGTGGCCTTCGAGGGCCAAGCCCCTGGCAAGATCGTAAGTGTCCGGATCCCAGAATAACTTATGTTTTCCCTTTCGCCGCATAGCGTCCACTAATGCCGAACACGACCATACAGCCCACCCAAGGACGATCTCCCCGCTTCGTCGAGCGGGTCCCTGGGTTCGTCAGATGTGAATAGCGCTTCACTTCCTACTGCCTCCTCCCCTCGTGACGCTGACGACGCCGAGGTGGGGTCCCAGAAGGGGACGGGCCAGGAGGAGGAGGCCCCGGAGGTGCCGCAGGGCAACCTCCCGGACCTTGGGCCGGACTCCATGCCGGAACCTTTGGTGGTTCCGGAGTCCGGCGGGCGGCCCCTTCATAAGAAGGGCGAGACGGCGACGCCGGTGACCTCCGTCCAAACGGAGGCGTCGGATAACTGGCTAGAAGCGCTTAACGGCGCTTCCATCGATGAGGAACACCGCACCGTCATGAGTGCGGTGATTCAGAAAGTTTAGTCCGCCAAGAGTGGGCTGACCAAAGCCTGCAGCAGCCTTCTAACAGGCTTTGAGGTAAGGATTTTTTTTAAGATATGTAAAGTAGTACAGCATAGACAGTAGCCCCTGATGCTTAGTTCGGTGTTCGGAAAGAAAAGCCGAGCTGAGGATCTAGAAAGATATACGCACGAGTCTAACACAAATATGTCAATATGGGAATGCAGGCTGCGCTGCTGACCTCTACCTCACTTACTGCGGAGGTTAATGCCTTAAAGAAGAGCCTCGAGCGGTCCGAGAGCGAGCTCGGCCATGCCAAGAAGCAGCTCGAGGACAAGGAAGGTAAGTAATACCTTATTAAAGTTGTACCTTATAAAAAAGGATTTAGTTGCAAAAAGTGACAGGAATAACGTGGGTATTGCAGGGGCCACAAACGAGGTGGCGACCCTGAAGGAGGCGGTGTCCGCGGCAGAGCGCAATGCGGCCGCGGAACGCACAGAGCGAGAGAAGCAGGAGGCGCGGGTGGCGGAGGTTCAGCAAGAGCTCCAGGCTCTCGTAGAAAAACACGAGGATTTGGAGCGTGACTGGAAGACTCGAGAGTCCGAGCTTGCGTCCGCTCTTGAGAGTGCCAAAGCCGCTAAGGCCGAAGCCCAAAAGGCCCTCCAGGAAATCGAGGCGGTGAAGAAGATAGCGGCGGGTAAGGCATTCTTCATGCAAAGCAAGCATGTAAAAGTGAACTACCTATTACTTACTCGAATTCGGAGCTCTCCAGGATCGTTCGCAGATCTGCCCCGCAGCGTGTCCAATGCTACCGCATTCTACAGAGCCGAGGAGGGGAGCTCGACGGAGAAGGTGTTCTGGTCTCAGTATGCTGAGGCCGGACATCCGGTGCCCCTGAGTGACCAGCTGAAGCAGCTGGTCAAGCTCCACAAGGTGGCCGAATAGGCCATGAAGGGCCTCATAGTTCGGCTATGGCCCAAGGAAGCCATGCCTGGGAGCTACTTCGGTCTGGTGCGGCGGTTGGTGGAAGCCTGTCCATGGGTTGACGTCATCAAGCACTCCGTCTGTATTGAAGGTGCCCGTCGGGCCCTTGCCCGCGCTAAGGTGTACTGGGGCAGGATGGACGCCGAGAAGCTTGTGAAGGACGCGCCACCGCCGGGCAAGGAGTATCGCATGCCCGAGATGTATTACAAGGGTGTCCTAAAGGGTGCCCGCATTATTGCGGGTGAGTGCTCCAAAGATGTAATCTTTGATTAGACTCGCGTTTTGTTATCCTGTGCGCTGAAAACTTTGTTCATATGCGCTAAGCAACTTTTGTTAATTTAAAATATTACCTTGTGTGCGGCCGTTTATCAAATCTGAGAGATGGCAAGTCGTTGGCTTCAGCCCCCATGCCACGAGTGCTGGGGTGTTCGGGATAAACTTGAGCGCTCTTGTTCCCATTTTTGGGTCCTTCTAGGGAGGCGCTCAACACAACGAACGAGGCAACCGGACTTATAATGCTTGAACACTCTCACTTAGCCATAGAATTCTATAATTTTAAATTTTGGTGAAGCCCCTAGTGTTAGGAAGGCCGAATTTGGGGCGCTATCCACGCCTAGGCCGGACAAAGCCGGTTCCTCGCTCTAGGCGGCATAAGTCTTTAGGGACTCGAAAAAACCTCTCGAACAGCGACCGGCTCTCGCCCCATCATGACGGTCAGTTTTAGCTTTCTCCACTGAGGTGCTCACCCAGCTCAACTAGGGCACAATCGCAGTGGTTCTCCCAGCGCTACCTTAGCCGATATAACGGGACGTAAGGTACCAAAACATGGGAGCCGGGCAAACCCAACTATTGACCCAAGACATGATTCGGAGCCGATGCATATAATGCTATAATTTTGGGGTGCCGCACTTGTGAAAGTGTTCGGACTTATCACACCATATTTGGGGAAATTGAGCCCCTGGTGTATTTAGCCGTACCAAAGCGTACGGATGCGACATGTTGTAAGTGAACATATGTATAAAAAAGGAATGCCGTGATAAAAAGATGCATTGTTTATTCAAAAAATACTGCAATGAGTGCAGGATGATACAAATAGTGCGATAAGCAAGGGGTGGGACTATTTAACATGTCCCCCTCCAGGGGTAGGCTGCGGAATGGTATGTAAAACAGGCATAATGCTCGTAATGGAGACCACATGGATACTCGTTATAGCTTTTCTGCTTCCCTGGCTGTTGCATCGTTAGTTTGGCAGATCCATTGCCGGACAGGGCTTTTGAAAATGGAGTCCTGAGAATAAGAGAGGAAAGAAAGAAAAAAGAATGACCAATTCGGGAGCCCCTGGTGTGGTTGATCCGCACTCTGGGCCTGCCGTGGTCGTGCCCCTCCCCCTATGCCATGGTATCTCCAGGGCGTAATGATGTACGCGTGGCACTGATCTCGCGATGTCGCGAGGGCTGAGGTTGGGGCCGCATTGCTACGCGTGCTCGGAACGTGCCAGGTGGTCTTGTTGTAGGTTACTCGGGGCGCGCTTGACGGTGTCCGGTCGCTTAACGGCCGGATCAAGAATTGCCTTAAGAGGATGCTTTGTACTTCTGCCGCGAGAGCCGCTATATGCTCCTCCGTACGGAGAGATTGTTCAGTGTTTCCGTTGACCGTGATAACTCCTCGAGGGCCTGGCATCTTGAGCTTGAGGTATGCGTAGTGCGGCACCGCATTGAACTTTGCAAATGCGGTTCGTCCGAGCAGTGCATGATAGCCACTGCGGAACGGGACTATGTCGAAGATTAACTCCTCGCTTCGGAAGTTATCCGGGGATCCGAAGACCACTTCAAGTGTGACTGAGCCGGTACAATTGGCCTCTACACCTTGTATCACGCCTTTGAAGGTTGTTTTTGTGGGTTTAATCCTTGAGGGGTCTATGCCCATCTTGTGCATTGTATCCTGATAAAGCAGGTTCAGGCTGGTGTCGCCGTCCATCAGGACTCTAGTGAGGTGAAATCCGTCAATGATTGGGTCTAAAACCAATGCGGCGAATCCGCCGTGGCAGATACTGGTGGGGTGGTCCCTTCGATCAAAAGTGATTGGGCAAGAGGACTATGGATTGAACTTTTGGGCGACTGGCTCCATCGCGTATACGTTCCTGAGCGCACGCTTCCGCTCCCTTTTGGGTATGTGGGTTGCGTATATCATGTTCACCGTCCGCACCTGTGGGGGGAATCCCTTCTGTCCTCTATTGTTCGGCGGCCGCGTCTCCTCCAGGTCGTCCTATGTCGCCCCTTGTCATTGCCTTCGGCGATTAACTTGCCTGCCTGTTTGAACACCCAACAATCTCTGTTGGTGTGATTAGCTGGCTTTTCGGGGGTGCCGTGTATCTGGGACGAGCGATCGAGTATCCGGTCCAAATTGGACGGGCCTGAAGTAGTTCTTTGGAATGGCTTTTTCCGCTGACCGGGTTTAGAGCCTCTGAATCCGGTGTTGACTGCCGTATCTTCAGTATTATCGTTGTTAATGCAGCGTTTGTGCTTATTGTGACGCGACCTGCCACTGCTATCTTTGGTATCCGAACTACGAGAGTTTTTGGTTAGGTTGTTACTGCGAGCTAGCCAGCTGTCTTCTCCCGCACAGAAGCGGGTCATGAGTGATGTGAGGGCTACCATTGATTTCGGCTTTTCCTATCCTAGGTGTCGGGCCAGCCATTCGTCGCGGATGTTGTGTTTAAAGGCTGCAAGGGCCACTGCATCCGGACAGTCGACGATTTGATTTTTCTTGGTTAAGAACCGAGTCCAGAATTGTCTGGCCGATTCGTCTGGCTGTTGAATTATGTGGCTTAGGTCATCAGTGTCTGGTGGTCGCACATATGTGCCCTGGAAGTTATCAAAAAATGCGGCTTCCAGGTCCTTCCAACACCCAATTGATTCTGCTGGCAAGCTGTTGAGCCAATGTCGAGCTGGTCCTTTAAGCTTGAGTGGGAGGTATTTGATGGCGTGAAGATCATCACCGCGGGCCATGTGGATATGATGGAGATAGTCTTCGATCCAGACCGCGGGGTCTGTTGTGCCGTCGTAGGATTCAATGTTCACGGGTTTGAACCCTTCGGGGATTTGATGATCCATTACTTCGTCTGTGAAGCATAGTGGTGTGCGGCACCTATGTATTGGGCTATATCACGACGTAGCTCAATCGAGCTTTGTCTACTGTGTGCGGCCCGGTCGGAATTGTTGTATCCGGCGCAATGGTTGTCGTCGCGTATTGTGGGGCGCCCATGCGATCCGTAGATCGATCTTGATTGTCTTGCCTTATCCTCCAATATTTCTCGCAAGTCCGGCGCATTCTTCCGTGGCTTTGTACTTTTCGAGCGATGCCAGGGTGCGGCTTTAGTGGAGGGCCTAGATTCCTCTCTGTCGCAACCACGAGGTGGCCGGTCGGCCGTATTATGCGCTGGTGATGTAGGTTTATATGCTTCCTCCTCTAATCGGGGCAGCAGCTTGCGTTTGGGGAAACTTTTGGAGGGGCGTTCGAGTTCGTACTCTTCGGCTGCGAGGACTTCAGTCGATCTGTCGACTAGCAAATCTTGATCAGCTCTAAGCTGTTGCTGCTTTTTCTTGAGGCTGCTTGCCGTGGCCATAAGCCTGCGTTTGAAACGCTCTTGCTCGACGGGATCCTCAGGCATGACAAATTCGTCGTCGTCGAGGCTTGCCTCGTCTCCGGAGGGAGGCATGTAATTATCGTCCTCTACCTCTTCGTCTGCCGCTCTCTCGTGAGGGTTGGCTTCTCCATCCTCCTGTGCTGAATCTTGCTGCAGGGGGTTGTCTTCAGCACTATCTGGGGTGTTATTATCTCCGGTGCCAGAATCTCCATTCTTGCTGTGGCGGGATTTGGATCGGCGCAGCTGACGCCGACGCTTAGGCTGCTTTTTGGAGGGGTCATCCTCTGTTATTCCATCATCATTCCCATCCTTTGGGATGTCCACCATGTATATGTCGTATGACGAGGTGGCTTTCCAGTGCCCAGTAGGCGCTGGTTCTTGGTCGTCTCCGGCATCGTCATCCATACCGTCAATGTCTTCAGAGTCGAAGTCTAGGATGTCGGTTAAGTCATCGACAGTGGCTACGAAGTGGGTGGTGGGTGGGCTTTGAATTTCTTTGTCGTCCGCATCCCAACCGTCCTGGCCATAATCCGGCCAAGGCTCTCCTGACAAAGAGAGACACTTTAGCAAATTCAGGATGTCGCCAAAAGGCGAGTGCTGCAAGATGTCCGTAGCGGTGAACTCCATGATCGGCGCCCAATCGGATTCGATTGGCAGGGGCGCGGAAGGTTCAGGGTCCAGATAGGAGTCCGGCACCTTGGAGTCATGGGCTTTATGAGGGACAGGGTTGGTATTCGGCTTCATCGCCGTAGAGGTAGGAGCCCCCGAGGTGGTGTCCAACCACCCATCCTTGATTGGCGTCGTCTGCTCCGAACGAAGGGTCGGAGCGGACTCTTGTGCGGCCTCCAGGGCACTGTCCGGCAGCAGAGCTAAATCATGCCCATCGAGACAATGCGGCACGCCTGGCTGTGGCTCAAATCCGCCGAAGATCAAGTCTCCGCGGATGTCGGCCGAATAGTTCAAACTTCCAAATCTGACCTAATGGCCAGGGGTGTAGCTTTCGATCTGCTCCAGATGGCCATGTGAATTGGCCCGCAGTGCGAAGCCGCCGAATACGAAGATCTGTCCGGGGAGAAAAATCTCACCCTGGATCGCGTTGTTGTTGATGATCGAAGGAGCCATTGGGCCTATAGGTGACGACACAGAGGAACTCTCAATGAAAGCACCAATGTCGGTGTCAAAACCGGCGGATCTCGGGTAGGGGGTCCCGAACTGTGCGTCCAGGCGGATGGTAACTGGAGACAAGGGACACGATGTTTTTACCCAGGTTCGGGCCCTCTCGATGGAGGTAAAACCCTACTTCTGCTTGATTGATATTGATGATATGGGTAGCACAAGAGTAGATCTACCACGAGATCAAGGAAGCTAAACCCTAGAAGCTAGCCTATGGTATGACTGTTATATTTCCTATGGACTAAAACCCTCCGGTTTATATAGACAATGCCTTCTGGAGTCAAAAGCCAACTTGATCTCAGCCTCGATATCCAACACGGTATTCTGATGTGCCAAAAAATATGAGGAACCTATCCCCTATTACCGGAGAGGGCTAGGGTTACACAGAGTCGGTGACAATGGTAGGAGATCTACATAGCCGCATCGCCAAGCTTGCCTTCCACGCCAAGGAAAGTCCCATCCGGACACGGGACGAAGTCTTCAATCTTGTATCTTCGTAGTCTTGGAGTCCGGCCAATGATGATAGTTCGGCTACCCGGACACCCCCTAGTCCAGGACTCCCTCACCGGTGAATTGATCTTTCATAACAAGATTCAGCAAACCGGTATTGATTTCACAAGACTCATCATTATTAAGAGGAGCAATCGGAGTACTAAGGAAATCATTATTATTGGTATTCAAGAAGTCACACAATTTGGTATTATCTTGCGCCATGGCAACAAGGAATCCAACACACAAGCAAACAGCAAGGCAACAGAAAAAGGCAAACGGGAAAGAGAGGAGGAGATTGGGAAAGAGAGGGCGAATAAAACGGCAAGGGTGAAGTGGGGGATAGGAAAACAAGAGGCAAATGGAAAATAATGTAATCCGAGAGATAGGGATTGTGATGGGTACTTGGTATGGTTGACTTGCTTGCGTGAGCCTCCCCGGCAATGGCGCCAGAAATTCTTCTTGCTACCTCTTGAGCACTACGTTGGATTTCCCCGAAGAGGAGAGGATGATGAAGCAAAGTAGCATAAGTATTTCCCTCGGTTTTTGAGAACCAAGGTATCAGTCCAGTAGGAGACCACGCACAAGTCCCTCGTACCTACACAAAATGATGGCTCCTCGCAACCAACGCGATTAGGGGTTCTCAATCCCTTCACGGTCACTTATGAGAGTGAGATCTGATAGAGATGATAAATAATATTTTTTGGTATTTTTGGTATAGAGATGCAAAGTGAAAAGTAAAAGGCAAAGTAAAAACAAAGCAAGTAATAAAGTAATGGAGATTGATATGATGAGAATAGACCCGGGGGCCATAGGTTTCACTAGTGGCTTCTCTCAAGAGCATAGACATTCTACGGTGGCTGAACAAATTACTGTTGAGCAAATTGACAGAATTGAGCATAGTTATGAGCATATCTAGGTAATGATCATGTATATAGGCATCACGTCCGTGACAAGTAGATCAAAACGATTCTGCATCTACTACTATTACTCCACTCATCGACCGCTATCCAGCATGCACCTAGAGTATTAAGTTAAAAATAGAGTAACACTTTAAGCAAGATGACATGATGTAGTGGGATAAATTCATGCAATATGATAAAAAAACATCTTGTTATCCTCGATGGCAACAATACAATATGTGCCTTGTTGCCCCTTCTGTCATTGGGAAAGGACACCGCAAGATTGAACCCAAAGCTAAGCACTTCTCCCATTGCAAGAACTACCAATCTATTTGGCCAAACCAAGCGGATAATTAGAAGAGACTTGCAAAGATAACTCAATCATACATAAAAGAATTCAAAGAAGATTCAAATATTGTTCATAGATAAGCTGGATCATAAACCCACAATTCATCGGTCTCAACAAACACACTACAAAAAGAAGATTACATCGAATAGATCTCCATGAGAGAGGGGGAGAACATTGTATTGAGATCCAAAA
This sequence comes from Triticum dicoccoides, assembly GCF_002162155.2. NCBI lineage: Eukaryota > Viridiplantae > Streptophyta > Magnoliopsida > Poales > Poaceae > Triticum > Triticum dicoccoides. Next base: position 443,607,577 of record NC_041393.1, on the reverse strand, counting down.
AGAGAGAAGAAGCCATCTAGCTACTAGCTATGGACCCGAAGGTCTGAAGTAAACTACTCACACTTCATCGGAGGGGCCATGGTGTTGATGTAGAAGCCCTCCATGGTGGATGCCCCCTCCGGCGGAGCTCCGGAACAGGCCCCAAGATGGGATCTCGTGGATACAGAAGGTTGCGGAGGTGGAATTAGGTTTTTGGCTCCTGTTTTGATCGTTTGGGGATACGTAGGTATATATAGGAGGAAGGAGTACGTCGATGGAGCAACAGGGGGGCCACAAGGCAGGGGACGCGCCCTAGGGGGGCGCCCCCCACCCTCGTGATCGCGTCTGTTACATCTTGGAGTAGGGTCCAAGTCTCCTGGATCAAGTTCGGTGAGAAAATCATGTTCCTGAAGGTTTCATTCCATTTGGACTCCGTTTGATATTCCGTTTCTTTGAAACACTGAAATAGGCAAAAGACAACAATTCTGGGCTGGGCCTCCGGTTAATAGGTTAGTCCGAAAAATAATATAAAAGTGGAAAAGGCCAATATAGTCAAAAACAGTAGATAAAGTAGCATGGAGCAATCAAAAAGTATAGATACGTTGGAGACGTATCACCACCCAACTCAAAAAAGAAAAAAGAAAACCCTCGCCATCCCCATGTCACAAAAACCCTCACCCCCGCCCGCCACCCCATGCCTTCGGTCCCCATTCACACCTGCACAAGCTCCTCCGCATCTATGCATGGCACCGCCTATCGCGGCGGCAACCACATAGCTCGACGCCTGCTGCCGCTAGGCTGCCTGCAAACCCCACCACATTTCGCCATTTCCACTTGTCACCGCCTATCGCCATCGACTTTCTCGACACTGCTCGCGGTCGACCCAACTCAGCTCGGTTGGGGAATCTATCGTACTAAGGGTTCTTTCTCATGGACGACAAGGTAACTAATTTGATGAGATATTATCTCATCTCTTATCCCAGTTCATCTGCCTCCTTTATTTACCCGACGGAAATCACCGTGAATTCACTTTTATTCGAGCTGATTTGAGGGTTTTCTTTCATTCATAGAGTGTACACTACGCCGACACATAGGACTTTACAACCTTCGCCAAAGATTCCATCTCACCGTACCAAATGACTTGAGGATGTGCGCGGTATGTTCAATCTCACCCTAAATCGGTTGGCATTGTCAGCCTTCTGGGAACGGGGGTCCCCAGACTTGCCTGCCTGCGGCCTGCGGCGTGGCTCAAGCAGTGGCCCGGTATAGCCCACCTTCAGCGACTCAAGCTTAAGACCCTCGCGAGGGGCCAAGCCTCGCGGGCCAGACCACAGGAAGCTTCCTCAGGAGCAGCCTCGTCAGGCAGGCTCGCGAGGAGGAAGCGAGATCTAGGCAAGGGTACCTCGCGAGGTGCCCGTGACGCAAGCCATGACGATCGAGGCAGGTGGGTGCCAGGCGAGCACCAGCCCACGCAGTGTCCTTGTTTCCTCTTTGGTGCAAAGGGAGCAAGCACAGGCCAAGGCATCAGGCAAAGGTTACCGTTTCGGTGCAACAAGACCAAGACTAGCAGAGCGGCAAGATGGAGGTCACCATGGAGCCCAAGGCGGCGTCATCGTCAGAGTCTTTGGCAGTCGAAGACCAACTTTAGTCAGGATAAGTGTACTAGATGTCCCCCTTCAAAATGGCCAATTGTTGGCGCCCTTCCTGCTCAATATTTGGGAAGAGGACCAGGGCCTCTCTCTATATATAGGGCTAGCCACCACAGTAGAGAGGGGAGGAAGTCCGCACCACCTCAAGAACATCCCTCGCGAGGCTGTTCTTCCCTTGTATTGTTCATCATCAGCCCCTGAGGCAATCCACCACACCACACACTTGAGTAGGGTATTACACCACAATGGTGGCCTGAACCAGTATAAACCTCGTGTCCCTTGCGTGGTCATCTTTCTAGCTTAGATTCCTTGCGAGGCTTCGAGACGTGAGTTGGTAGGAGAGGGATCTTCACGTGCACCCCAGAGTTTGAACCTCAAGGGTCTGCTAGAATCCGTAATCCGACATTTTGTGCGCCAGGTAGGGGTGCGCCGGAATCTTGTCTCCCGCTGTCCTGCGTTTCGTCATCCGTCGCGCCCATGTCTGACGCTCGCCGAGCCTGCACCGAGCGTTGGGCTGCTCTCACGGCCCATGTCGCCCAGACGTCTCCCGTCGGTGGGCCTCCCTATTGTTCCGCGTCGCCTGCAGCCCACGCCGCGACCGGCCCAGCGGGAAACAAGCAGCAGGCGTCATTGCTGCACCCCTTGATGCAGCGAGAAGGCCGCACCGCCACCCCGTCGCTGACTCCAGCAGGCTCGTCGTCACACGGTCGTCGCGCTCGTGCGGACGCGCACTCCGCGTTGCTCCTGGCAGGTGAGCTCCTGCACTACCACCCCGTCGACGATCTCTATGACGAGTGGCTCGCCCGCATCACCGAGCTCGTCAGCACCGCAGGGGGCTCCCCTGCGCCGTCACTCTTGCTGCATCGCCCTCCGTCCTGCGCGGGCAACGCAGCTCCGCAGGCTCCTCCGCTGCCTCCTCCTCAAGAAGGTGCCCTAGCCCCAAGGTGCGCGGCCCCTGGACGAGACCCACCGCGTCTAGCGCCAGCGCAGCAAGAAAAGAGCTGCCAAGAGGTCCCTCGCCCCCAAGAAGGTGCTCGCGTGCTCCCTGCGCCGGCACGCCAGGACCGCGCTCCTGCTCCGGCGTGCCAAGACCCTGCGCTGCTCCTGGCGGCAGCGCGCAGAGATCTCCAAGATCAAGCCCTTCATCACAAAAGGCCCCCGGTGACCACCGCAGGCTGTCACGCCTTCACCGCCGAGCTACGCAGCATGGCCTGGCCGGGCAAGTTCAAGCCGGATCTGGCTCCTCGCTACGACGGCGCCGCCGACCCCATGGAGTTTCTCCAGCTCTATGAGCTGGGCATCGAGGTGGCCAACGGAGACAAGAAGGTCATGGCGAACTGGTTTCCCATGGCGCTCAAGGATGGTGCCCGCACCTGGCTCCTGAACCTTCCTCCCAGCACGATCTCCACTTGGGACGAGATGCGCACTCGCTTCATCGCCAACTTCCAAGGCACTCGCGACCGGCCCCGGCCATGAGTGACTTGCACCGCATCAAACAGCAACCAGGAGAGACCCTGCAAAAGTACATCCAGCGCTTCAACAACGCTTGCCTCAAGATCCCCAAGGTGACTGAGGAGGCAATCATCTCAGCCTTCTCCGATGGCGTTCGTGACATCAAGATGAAGGAAGAGCTGGCGATCCATGAGGATATGTGCACATACCTAGAGTTGTTCAACTTGGCGACCAAGTGCGCCAGAGCTGAGGAAGGGCGCCTCTCCCTCCTTGAGCTTCCAGCTGCTGACCCTGAAGAGAAGAAGCCCAAAGCCAAGGACGTGAAGCGTAAGGAAGCGGTTGTGCTCGCAACCGAGCCAGACACCAAGCATGGAAGAGATCAGCCGGAGTAGTCTAAGTGCATCCGGTACTGCGTGTACCACGACCTCCACACTCACAACACCAACGAATGCCAAGAGCTCAGAGCCGTGTGAGATGGACGTATCGGCCGACGCCCCGAGCGCAACGATTGGGGCTATGGCCGAGGAGGAGGAAGAGGTGGAGGACGATGGGAAGACCGTGGCCCTCGCCAAGGGTGGCGGGACCGACCTCGCGAGGAACGCTGGCAGGGCCAGCCTCGCGAGGGGGGTTGGAGGGATCAGCCTCGCGAGGATCGCCCACAAGGCAATGCAGGCCTCCCTCCTCTGCCACCACCGACAAGGAGGAATGAAGACCAGCATCAGGACGAGGGGGCTGGGGGCTTCCAGGAGCCGCGTGCTATCGCTTGCATTTTGGGCGGAGCTCAAGCCCCGGCCTCTTAGCGCATCTTCAAGCAGTTTGCTCGCGAGGTGAATGTAGTCCTCCCAAAGCCCAAGGCCTCTCACCCTCTCAGGTGGTCCACTTGTGCCATCACGTTCAGCTCAGCGGATCAGCTCAAGTGCGCAGCAACAGCTGGGGTCCTCCCGATGCTTTGTTCCCCAGTCATCAGCAATGTGCAGGTCACCACGACCCTCATCGATGGTGGAGCAGGGCTCAACATTCTGTATGTCGAGACATTCAACAATCTCCAAGTGCCTTACGATCAGCTTCAGCCGACCAAGCCCTTCTCGGGATTCACTGAAGGTTCTACCTCCTTGATAGGGCAGGTACGCCTCCCCATCACCTTTAGGCAGCGCAAAAACTACCGTACTGAGCTCATCGACTTCGACGTCGCCCACATTCGCCTTCCATACAATGCCATCCTCGGGTATCCGGCCCTGGCCAAGTTCATGGCAGTGACTCACCATGGCTACAATGTCCTCAAGATGTCGGGAAGCGGCAGAGTCATCACAGTCCCCTGTGAGGAGAAGGATGCAGTGTGTTCTCTCGAGCGCGCCTTCCAGGCTGCGTCAATCGAAGATCCAGATCACAGGAGCGGGAGCCTTCCCGAGGCAGTCCCTAAGAAGAAGAAGACATCACCTGGCCTGAGCCCTCAGGAGGTAGGCACCTCTAGTGGCACCTCAATAGGATCTGCGCTCGTTCAAGGGGCGCCTCCCTCTGTCGCATAGGAAGGCGCGCCTGGCGCCCTACTCGCGCAAGGCTCAAGGGCTCTCTCCTGGAGGGCCACTGACTTTGCCAAGGTCACGAGGGAGGTGCTCGGGCACCACTTGGAGGCGTGCTTCATGGCACGCTTCCCTCAGGAAGGTGCGAGGCAAGGGAAGTCCAACTCTCAGGAGTTCATCGCAAGAAACACTCAGGAGCTGCAGGAGTCAAGAGTCATGCGCGGCAGCCGTCGCTTACCAGTTGTAGCTCCCCATCTAGGCGAGGATGGTGGGCTGCACGTCTGCATCGATGTGCCAGGGCTCAACCGAGCCGCGTCTCAGGAGCGCTTCTGGCCCTCGCGCGTGGGACATTGCGAGGGTCCGCCTCACGGCTACGTTCGCATGCCTTTCGGCCTGCCGAACGCAGCCGCTGCTCATCAGCGCCTGCTGAGGAGCATTCTAGAGGCTCAGGAGGTCAGGCACTATGCGGTCCTGGCAGAGATTGCGATGGTCCTCGAGGAGCCTCTTGGACCCCCAGAGCCTCCCGAGGCTCCAGGTCCTGGGGGCTCGTGAGGATCAGCTTGCTCGCCGTGCGTCGTCCACTACTTCAACGTTCCTTCATCTCCAACGATATCAGGTGACATCTTTCAAGTTCCATTTTCAGCTGGGAGCGCCCCCAGGGCTGCATCATTCCCAGGCCACATGGGTCCGTCCCTGTGGCATCTATCTCTTTTGTTCATGCCTTTTGTTTACCTTGCTGGGGGCGCCCTTCGGGCTGCATTGTCCCCAAGCTGCTCGGGCTTGACCCGGTGGCATGTATCTTTCCCGCATCTATCTAGGTCGTATGCCTCACATATTTGACCCGCTATGATTATTACCTGATGCCTCCCACGGCACCCCTTTTTCTCCTTCATGCTAATTGCTTGCATGTTAAAAGGGGGGCACCTGAGCGTCACGACTCATGGGCTCTTACTGGCCCCCCAACCCTCATCTCTTGGCCTTGTCCACGGCATCGCGACCTGGCATACCAGCAACGGCTAAGCTCGCTCAAGGGCCGGGACCTAAGAACATAGAGCGTTGGCATCTAACCAATCTTGCAGGAGCACACTACAAACAAAGGACCAGAGCCAGGCGCCACCCGCCTTGAGGTAGGGCCCCGTGAGTCCCGCGCTGGCTCACGGGTGCCCAGATACACCTCGTCAAGACCTACCGTGCCACCCACGTGTCAGGGCGGGGTTGTACACGCCCCGGGGCTCCTCCCGGAGGGGGGGCCCCCTCCCACGCACCAGTGGAAGCACCATGCTCCGTGCTGGCTGACGACACTGCCGAGGAGCGGCTATGCCCGTACACATACGGAAGCGCTATGCTCCGCGCTGGTGATAAACAACTGAGGGCGGCCCACGGCCGCATCAACCTCAGGGAGCCCAGGGCTCAGTGTCCAGCCCTATCGTAACGCCTCCCCTCAGGAGCGTCATGTGAGGGGGCTGGACACGGGGGCTACGTCCGAGCCACGCTCGGGCACACGCCACCCAGCCAGGTCCCTCGGACCTGGTTCATCGCGCGCCCCTCCCCGAGCGGAGCCAAGGTACGAAGACCGTTCGAGCTTCAAGGGGGACTCCTGAGAATCGCGACTCAGGAGCCTAACTGGTCACGTAGCGCCTCACTCCTTAGTCCCGTCCTGGTTTCTGGTCGGGCCTAATGGCGGCTGAGGTATGCGCGGGGCCGGGCCCTACCAACGTAGAACGACAAATCCACTCCTACGCCTCCCTTCCCTATTTGCTGTTCGCGCGTCAAGGGGGACTCCTGAGTATCACGACTCAGGAGCCAAACTGGTCACGTAGCCCCTCACTCCTTGGTTCTGTCCTGGTTTCTGGTCGGGGCCAACGGCGGCTGAGGTATGCGCGGGGCCGGGCCCTGCCGACGTAGAAACAAGCAAATAGGAGGGGGAAATGCAAATTCTAGGGAATTCAAAAGCAAATATTACATGCCATTGGTTGTTTTCACAACGCCAAACACAAGTTTAAACGCCTCCATGAGGCATGATGCACGTTGCAGGAAATGAAACAGGACAGAAGCCGCGAAGGGATCACTTTCCGGCGGCGCCGTCGCTCGTGGTGGGGTCGTGCTGGGTAGCTCCACCTCCCGAAGCCGCGAAACTGGCAGCATCTTGCCTGGGCTTGGTGCTGAAGGCGCGGAACCTTGCCAGCAAGGCCTCAGCTTGGCCCTTCATAGCCTCAGCAGCAGCAGCGGCAAGCTCGCCGCTCACAGGTTCCAGCAGGCTGTCGAGGTCAATGTTGGGGTCGCGAAGGTAGACGTGGCTGAGGGCATGCGTCAGCGCCGCAGAAGAAAGGACATGCGCCTCGGCCTCGGCCGTGGGGCCGAGGCTGTCTGCGACATCTTCAAGTGCACGGACTAGGAAGGGAAGCAGCTCGGTGGGGCCGTCCTCTGTGCCAGCCAACGGCTTCTCTAAGCCACCTTCATAAAGCGTCTTCAGCGCGGCGCGAGCTTTCTCCTCCAGCTTCGCGAAGGCCACTCGATCGTCAGCCAGGACCTTTGCCTTGCCGTCCAGCTCGATCCTCTCTGCCTTCAGCGCCTGCTCCAGCGTCTCCAAATGGCCATGACGGTCATCGAGCTCAGCGTCCCGATCCTTGACGGCAGCTTCTCGAGTCTTCATCTCCTTCTCCTTCTCCTGGCGGTCGTGGACCTCCTTGGCGAGCTCGTCGCACAGGCCTTGCAGCTCGTCCTCCAGCGCCTTGCAGCGGCCCCGGGCATTCGCAGCATCATCCAAGGCAGCGTCGCGGGCGGCCTTGGCCTGGGAGGTGGCTTGCTTCTCCTCGTCAAAGGCCAACACAGCCTGGCTCAGCGCCGCTCGGACGGAGGCGTTAGAGCGGACCCAGCCAGAGGCTAGCTCCAGTCGCCCGACCACCAGGCGGGGTCGGCGCCCTGGAGATCTTCTCGCAGTCGGCTCAGTTCAGCAGTGGCGCGATCCAGGATGGTGGAAGGAGTGAGGGAAGAAACAGTCGATGGAGTAGGAGGAGAAGACGGCAGCGTGATCACAGCATCAAGCGTCAGGGCCTTCTGAGCCCCGGCGGCCTCAACAACAGCATTAAGCATGGCCACCTCGGGAGTCGCCTGGGCTGTGGGGGCTGGATCCATGCCAGTGCGCCCCACCTGGCCTCGCGAGGACGGCCGGGCGGGGGAGGCATGAGCCTCGCCACCTCCTTTCTCCGCACATGAAGGCGCAGCCCCGGCAGGCGAACTCGCCCCAAGCAGGGCCACCGAGGCCCCTTTTAACCTTTTCGCTGCAGGCGCCGGCCTAGCCAAGGGATGCAGACGTCAAGCCTTGGCGACGGAAACAGGAAGCAAAACATGAATCGGGCACTTACTGGTCGTCATTCGCTGATTCAAGCAGCCTCCGGCCGAACTTGAAGCCCGAAAGCCTACTGCAGGGGTCAGCCTCGGGAGGTCCGGAAGCAAAGGGCGCATCAGAAGGGCTGGAGCTGGCTTCAGGCCACCCCGGGACCAGAGCAGACCCTCGGGGAATCAGCCATGTCATGTGCTTCCTCGGGACCAAGGGCGACTCCTCTCCGCCTTGCCTGGCACCAGCGTCGTCGTCATCCGGGATGGAGCGGAGGGCGCGGGACCTGCGCCAAGGGAAGGACTCCCCCGACCCTTCGTCCGTCGCCTCAGAGTCAGGCTCTTCTTCCTCC
>NC_041393.1:443577379-443599007 GCF_002162155.2 Triticum dicoccoides | reverse complement strand
GGTGGGAATGGAGTTCACCACCTACTCCCAGTCATCGCGAAGGACCAGGGGGGTAGGAGCGCCCTCCGGGATCGCCACATCTCCCCCAACCAAGGAATGGAGGGCCGCAGCCAGATCTTCGTCGGCCAGGGCCTTAGAGCTCGGGCGGAGGGCAGCATCTGCTTCCCCAAGCCTCCACAATGGGAGCGAGTGTTCCCAAAGTGGAGCCACCCGGTGCTCCAGGAACTCCCTCAGGAGCATAGTCCCAGTCAGCTTCGCCGCCACCAAGTTGCCTGGCCTCAGGTCTGGGTTCATCCTCTTCAGCACCACCTTTGCACGGGGGTCGTCAAGCTCCGCGCGAGACCTTGGGCTACCCCGTAGGCAGCACCATTCGAGGGTGGATGCACCCGACATCCACCATGACCCACATGCTCTGGAAGCCGTCGATCCTCTTCCCGGTCTTCGATATGGCGTTGGATTTGGAGTATGCGATAAAGCTTGCACATGCGGTGATGTGGGAACCAGAAACTCGGAGGGAAAAGTAATGGCGCAGCAGGGCCACTGAGGGCATCACACCAACGTGAGCCTCACAATAGTAGGCAAAAATCACCAGGAGGAGAACCGAGTTGGGGTGGAGGTGCAGAGCTTGCAAGTTGTATTGGCGAAGAACAGCAAGGAAGAACTCAGAAAAAGGAGGCACCAGACTGGCGATGATGGCGCTCACAAAAAGCGGATAGAAGGTGCTCCCCTTGCCTTCAGGCTGGGCGAAGCCGATCTTGAGCGCAGTCGCCCCCTCGTTACCCTGCGCCATCGTCATCAGGCGTGTGAGGGCGAGATTCTTCTCCGACATGTTCGGGGGATCCAGAGCCGGCGAGTACCAGGCCCCGGTCGAAGTCTTGCAAGGAGCCATGGCTCACCGGAGGTGGGAAATTGAGGCAGATCTGGAGGATTTCGGAAGCAAGGAGGAGAGCGAGAAAGGGGATCTGGGGCGAGGCAAACGAGAACAAGGAAAGTGAGCCTGACCCGGGCCAGCCCTTTTTTCAGTTGGGCGGTTGCCAAGGCGTCGTGGGGAAGAGGAAACGCCCACGTCCAATCAACCGCCACGCGACACCCAAGGCCGCTGGCTGTTGGGGCCCGTTCGAACTTGCCCCTTCGCTTCTTTGCTAAGCCAAGTCCGGGCGCGCCTTGGGCCCAGGGGCTGCTGTCTGCGTTCTGGGAATGGGGGTCCCCAGACTTGCCTGCCTGCGGCCTGTGGTATGGCTCAAGCAGTGCCCGGTACGGCCCACCTTCAGCGACTCAAGCTCAAGACCCTCGCGAGGGGCCAAGCCTCGCGGGGCGGACGACAAGAAGCTTCCTCGGGAGCAGCCTCGTTAGGCATGCTCGCGAGGAGGCGGAGAGATCTAGGCAGGGGTACCTTGCAAGGTGCCCGTGACGCAAGCCATGACGATCAAGGCAGGCGGGCGCCGGCTTGCGCAGGTGTCCTTGTTTCCTCTTTGGTGCAAAGGGAGCAATCACAGGCCAAGGCATCAGGCAAAGGTTACCGTTTCGGTGCAGCAAGACCAAGACCAGCAGGGCGGCAAGATGGAGGTCACCATGGAGCCCAAGGCGGCGTCATCGTCAGAGTCTTTGGCAGTCGAAGACCAACTTTAGTCAGGATAAGTGTACTAGATGTTCCCCTTCAAAATGGCCAATTGTTGGCGCCCTTCCCGCTCAATATTTGGGAAGAGGATCAGGGCCTCTCTCTATATATAGGGCTAGCCACCACAGTAGAGAGGGGAGGAAGTTCATCCGCACCACCTCAAGAACATCCCTCGCAAGGTTGTTCTTCCCTCGTATTGTTCATCATCAGCCCCCGAGGCAATCCACCACACCACACACTGGAGTAGGGTATTACACCACAATGGTGGCCTCAACCAGTATAAATCTCGTGTCCCTTGCGTGTTCATCTTTCTAGCTTAGATTCCTTGCGAGGCTTCGAGACATGAGTTGGTAGGAGAGGGATCTTCGCGCGCACCCCAGAGTTCGAACCTCAAGGGTCTGCAGAACCCGTAATCTGATAGGCATGGCCTACTTTCCTAAACATATTTTAATATTGCTACATTTGGATAAAAGGTGCCACATGCACCATATACGACAAAGGGGATTCCCACCCCCCTCTTTTTTCTATATTAGGCGAATTAATGATGTATTGTTCTTTCGATTACTCCCATATTTCGATGACATCATGTTTACCCTATCTATTTAATTATATGTTTCCGTCCTTCAATTTCAACTGATGTACAGTTCTTTCAATTTGGGCCCATATTTGCATGTTACCATATTTTCTTTAACAAACCTATCATACTCTGTAGCGCATCCCTTGCTATGCAACAGATTATGTAGTGCACAATTTTTCCCTTTACATAGATCAAGGCTGCACGGATGTCATACTGCACACAAACCATGGATTTACAATCATTGCTACCGTAAGACTTAATGAACGTGGTGACTCCTATTTTGGCGCTAGATTTTGGAAAGAAATTTCTAAGTTTTATGTACTGAAAGCTGGCACTAAAATTGCACTACAAATAAAAGGGCCTGGTAATGAGATATACGCTAACTTCCCCAACAAAATCATCCGTCTAGACTTTTTTCGAAGTAAGTTTTTCTTTTCAACTATCTGCGTGTTGACCTACCCAGCAATGTCAAATGAATTGTGTAGTATTTAAGCAACCAATTGTTATTCCCTTTTCTTACAATATTCCTACCTAATAACTTCTAGTTACCAATACACTTTTCTATTGCCCTGTTTTAACTAAATATTCCCTGTACTCTCATTCTATTAGAAAGCGTCACTGACAAGGAGACTCCGGAGGTGGAGAATAGGGCTGCCAAAAAGTGGAGGAGGGGCGAGCTAGAACCGCAAGCGACTCCAGCAGGCCTATGTCAGCGTTCTGGATATGGGGGTATCCACACTTGCCTGCCTGCGGCCCACTACATGGCTCCATCAACGGCCTGGTACGGCCCGGCTTCAGCATCAATGACTCAAGACCCTCGCGAAGGGACAAGCCTCACGAGGCGGACGACGCCAAGACCCTCGAGGGGATCGGCCTCCTCAGGCTGGCTCCCGTGGGGCGGAGAGTTCTATGCAAGGTGCACCTCATGAGGCTTAGCTTACGTGAGCCATGACGACCAAGGCCACGCGGGCACCAGGCGGGCGCCAATGGGCGCAGAGCATCAGTTTCCTCTTTGGTCCAAGGGAGGCAAGCTGTAGGCACGGAGTCCCGAGAAATCAGCCAAAGGTTTCCATTCTGGTGAAACAAGACCAAGACCGCCAGGACGGCAGGACGGAGGTCATCACCGAGCCCACCACAACGTCACGACCTGAGGCCTTTCGCAGGCGAAGAACACTTTGGTCAGGATAGGATGTACTACTTGTCCCCTTTAAAATATGGCCATTGTGGGATCGCTTCCCGCCAACATTTGGGAAGAGGACCAAGGCCATTATAAATAGGACTTAGCCATCACCATAGAGGGGCGGAGCCATTCAACCGACCACCTCACCACCTCGCTTGAGCTCAAGAACACCTCACCTCTTGAGGCTAGTTCATCCACTGTACTAGTTCATCCTCAGCCCTTTGAGGCAATCCACCAAAATGCTGGAGTAGGGTATTACACCGCAAGGTGGCCTAAACCAGGATAAACTGATGTGTCTCTTTGTCTCTTTGAGCCTGATGTGCTAGGCTTAGGAGGATTGCGAGTAGGCAGGCTGGGTAGGTTGAGATCTTCGCACACACCCTAGACTTTGAACCTTTCAAGGGTTCACGGAACCCGTAATATGACATTTGGCGCGCCAGGTAGGGGTGCATTGGGGATCCTTTGCTCTAGCCGTCAAATCGCGCCATCGGCTTCAATGGCGGGCGCTTCTCCGTCGGCTCGACTGACATGCACCTTCGAGGGAGCGCGAGGGCTGTGCCCTTTCACCCCCTCCCCGCAGCGGGTGTAATGACCGCCCAATTCAGGACCAGTATGCCGACACGCTACGATGGCACGGCGGACCCGGCTGGCTTCATCCAGGCATACGAGGAGGCGGTTTGGGCGGCCGACTGAGACGACAAGGTGAAGACCAACTGGCTCCCCATGGCCCTCGTAGGAGTGTCGCGCGCCTGGCTGCTCCACCTACCGGAGTCCTCTGTGGCCTCTTGGGAGGAGCTGCGTAGCCTCTTCGTTGTGCACTTCGTGGAGCCGGTGCTTCCTGTCGTTGCAGCTCTCTTAGGAGGCTCACAGGCACCACCTTCTGCTCGGCATATCAAGCAGTTCTACCGTCAGGAAAGCACTGCCCAGAAGACCATCCGACGACCACAGCAGGAGCAGGAGCGCTCCCAATGCTCTGCACCCTCACCATCTGCAACGTGGCGGTCACCAGGACCCTCGTCGATGGCGGAGCCGGCCTCAACGTGCTCTCTGCGGAGGCATTCGGCCTACTACACATGCCTCCCGGCTGGCTCCGCCCCACCAAGCCCTTCTTCGGCAGGGGCTTCGCCCGCCCCCTGGGGCAGATCCATCTGCCCGTCACCTTCGGGACCGGCGACAACTACCGCACCGAGCTCATCAACTTTGACATCACCCGGATCGACATGCTATATAATGCCATCCTCGGATACCCCGCCTTGGCTGAGTTCATGGCGGCAACTCACCCAGCTTACAACCTCATGAAGATGCCAGGCAGCAACGGTGTCCCCATGGTGGCAAGGGACACCAAAGACGCGATACATGCCCTCAAGCTCGCCTTCAGGTCTGCAGCATCCGTGCTGCCTGGTGAGAAGGGGGATCCTGGGGCCCTGGGAGCAGCGCCATCCAAGAAGAAGCAGCTGTTTTCCCAAGACCGAGCCGAGACGAAGCAAGTGTTGGTCAGTGAAGATGGGGCGACAAGCATCACCTTAACCATAGGAGCTGGCCTCCCTCATGACCAGGAAAAAGCATTGGTCAACTTCTTGCGCGCCAACAAGGACGTGTTCACTTGGGAGCCCAAAGACCTGGCCGGGTGTCAGGACCCCGATCCTAAGTCACACCGATCTAGCATGTAACACATCATATCACTTTGCGGCCTCACGCACGGTATTCCCACGGGTGCCATCTTACCTGGCCCGGGACCATTTGCGCCTTTTGGCTCACGTATATGATAGTACCGCTAGCATCCATATGACAAAGAACCCGGGTTGACATGGCTAGTCGTGAACCCAAAGTGGCACTAACTTATAGGGACAGGCATCCATGACCCAACAACAAACGTGTCGGTCATCAGCGAGTGAATCCGGGCTGTAGCAACTGGGCTAGTAGGACTCCGGTAAACTGAGCTGTAGCAGGCTAACAGGACTCCGGTAGACACCGCGAAACATTTCCTTGAAGGGATAGACACAGGAACGAAGAAGGACACATGCCGACCAGCCTAAGTGTTTCGGAGCAGTAGCAAGCTACCAGGGCTCAGTGGAAGCACTAGGAGACATTTCCCGGTAAGAGAGGCTACCAAGGATAAACAACTAGATAGTGAGATCCCACACATACCAAACATTTCAATAACATACACACAATATGCTCGATATGTGCAAATACAGCATGGCATCACAACATGACTCTACAACTCAAGTACTTTATTCAATAGGCTCCGAGGAGCAAGATATTACAAACATGGGTCTCATGACCCAACATTCAGAGCACACAAGTCAAAGCACAAGCGGAAGCTTAACATGTCTGAGTACAGGCATCTACAAATGAAAAAGGTTGAAAAGCCTAACTATCTACCAGATCCCGCCGAGGGCACAAGATCGTAGCTGAGGTAACAAGCTAAACATCGAAGTCCACACGGAACTACTAGCGAGACTGAAGTCTCTCTACAAAAACATAAAATAGGCAAACGTGAGTACAAATGTACCCAGCAAGACTTATATCAGATCTATCTACATATGCATCAGTATCAACAAAGGGGATGGTGGGGTTTAACTACAGCAAGCCAGATTTGACTTGGTGGCTATCTGAACTACGACTGCAAGTAACTCTTTTGAGTTGGCGCACACGAGTCCCATATTCACCATATCAATACACCACTATGGATCCGCTCCCGTCTCCCTACGAGAACGCCATCCATAGCACTCACGCTTATCTTGTGTATTTTAGAGTATCTACTTTCACTTGTCTATGAACCGTATAGGCAACCCAGAAGTCCTTTACCGCGGACACGACTATTCGAATAGATCATATTAACCCTGCAGGGGTGTACTTCATCACACGTGCTCTCACCACTTACCACCGTTTACACGACATGTACTCGGCAACCTTCAAGAGGAAGCCCAGCGAGGGTGTCGGCCACGACCTGACTAACCACACAAGTCTCTCGTCCAGGTTTATCGCCTATTCGGGTTCCATCCGTGAGGAGATCCGGCCGGGGTGTCGCTCACGGCCCCAAATGATGTGAGCAGGGTTCCCAAGCCCACCATCCTGGTGCCACTTGGTACACCGTGCCACTATGCCTAGTCTGTCCCAAGCCCATCTGTACCGGGTGCCACTTGGTAGACTACTAGCACTACCTACAAACACCAGAAACTAGTTGCAACTCCTGGACAGAGATCGAGTTGATTAATATGTCGAGAGAGCTTGGAGCGCCCGGAGCCCAATGTGTGGTAGTAGCTGTTCATGGATCACAAACACAGAACTCAGTTCCTAAGGACGGCTTCAATGAGACAACCCACCATGTACTCCTACATGGCCTCTCACCGCTACCTTTACCAAATCATGTTCACACACTTAGCTCACACATAGTAGGACATGTTCACACACCTCCAATTCATCCCCGATGAATCAGACCTGACTCAACTCTAAGCAGTAGCAGGCATGACAAACAAGCATGGTTGAGTAGGCATATCAGGGCTCAAACAACTCCTACTCATGCTAGTGGGTTTCATCTACTTACTGTGGCAATGACAGGTCAGGCAGAGGAAAGGGGTTCAGCTACCGCAGCATGTAACAGATGAATCATTGTTGTCCTAATGCAGAAAAAGAGAGCAGAAGCGAGAGAGTGGGATTGTATCAGAATGAACAAGGGGGTTCTGCTTGCCTGGCACTTCTGAAGATAGTATAGCTCTTCATCGGTGTCATCGAACTCATCGCCAGAACACGTCTACTAAAGGGGGCAATTACCGACAAACAAAGAAGAAGCACAATTAATGCAATGTAGCAATATGATGCATGATCATGACATGGCAATATGCTGTGATTTGGGCTAATGCAACAGGAAGTCATTTTGATTGAAGTGGAATTCAAAGCTCGATCCAATTCCAGCTCCAAATCTATTATCAAATTTGTCCTAATCATGTTTCATCCTAAACAGTGAGGTTAACTTGCTCAAACATGCATGAAAATGGTACATATGGATGGATTGGATTTTTGTGATCATTTTTCATATATAACTTATTTCATTTGGAGCTACGGTTGAATTTCTATGAATTTTAGAAGTTTTGACTATTTTCTGAAATTTCCTGGTTATTTAGAAATAAATCAAATCCAGAAAAGGACTTATTACGTTAGCATGACGTGACTGTGACGTCAGCAAGACAACAGGGTTGACCAGGGTCAAACCTGATGACCTGGTCCCACATGTCATATGCTCATAGTTAATTAAGGGTTAATCCCGTGTTGACTGGGATTTGACCCAACGTGGGGCCCGCTCGTCAGTGTCTGATAGGGAGGGCTAGTGGTGATTAGGGCCTAACCAAGCAACCACGTCAGCCTGCTGGAGTCTGGCCGACGGCGACCTCAAACCGCGGCGGAAACTCACCGAAAAACTGCTATGGGTCTCGGTTTTGTGCGTAGTTTGCGTCTAATGGGAGCTGAAGGTGGGGCGCATCCCAGGTGAGCTAGGGTGGCCGGAGATTGCCGGAACGGAGCTCGCGGTGGCGGCCGGAGTTTGGTCAAGCTCGGGGTTGGTGTTGCGGTGCACGGGAGGAGGATCTGGTGGGTGTGTTCGACTCCTGGGAGTGTGCTGAGCGCCCTTATGGGATCAAACACGAGTTGCAAGAGCTGTGGCTGCGGCGACGCCATGGACGGCGGTGATGTGCATGCGGGCTCGGCGGTGAAGCTAGTTAGGGCGCGAAAACAGGAGGTAGAAGAGAGGGGAAGGATGCCGGTGCTCACGGTGAACTCGCAGAGCAGGCCAGTGTGCTCGGGGACGTCCTGCGTGCGGCGAATCAACGGCGGCGGTGGTCGGAGCCCGAGGTGGAAGACGACGGCGATGGTGACGTTCCAGGTCCTCCCGGCTCGCGTGGTTCATCGAGGACGAAGAAGACAATGTGGCGGAGCCTTCTGGGCACGTCGGTGAGGCGTGGGGTGGCCGGTGGCCATGGGAACGGCGAGCGGTGGGTTCGGGCGGGTTCGGGCGGCTGTGCGTGAAAGAGACAAAGGAGGGGAGAAGCACGGGGAGAGTGAGAGAGAGGTCGGGGGGCTGCGTGGCATCATCCAGATGCGTCGCGAGGGGGCAGGCAGGCAGGGAGGAGCTGGCCTCCTCGGCCGCGCGCGTGCGGGCACGCAGCTGCTCCTACTGGCAGGAGGAAGACGACAGGAGGCGCCAGGTGGGCTGGGCCAGCGAACTAGGCCGGCTGCAGGTAGGTGGCCAAGTAGTCCTTCTCTCTCTCTCTCTCTCTTTTATTTGTTTCAGTTTTCTATTTTTCTATAATCTTTGTGGCTTTTCTAAAAATACTAAATCAATCCCAAAAATCATGCAACTACTCATGACCATAGTTGGAAATATATCCTACAGTAAACATTTCAGTTTGGCATTATTTGAGCATTTAACATATTTTATAGTATTTAAATGCCCAAATGCAAATAAGTCATGATTTAATTCAAAAATCGAGAATGGCCTAGGAAAATGTGCACCATTTTTGGGAGAGGTTCTAGACCAATTCAAAAATGATGAATTTTTGTGAAGGGCATTCTGGGTTCATTGAAATGTTTTTCAGTTGAACCTGGTATTTTCAGGGGGGTGCTGGGGTTTGTTGCTCCCCATTTCAGGTTTAAGAGAAATTTAAACATGATGCAACACAAGCCTAGCTAACCCAGAGCAGACCAGAACTAGGGATGTGACAACTCACCCCCACTAAACAAGAATCTCGTCCCGAGATTCAGGACGTGAGGTAAGAAGACAAAGGGGACACTAAGTATCACAACTTTATGATCCAACTGTCTTCTCGAGGTTGTTGATTTGTTGACTAAAATTGATCTTGACGTCTTTGGTTTCGAGATCTTCATCCAACACGAGGGCAAAAGAGCGAAACATGTCTATATGGATGGATCATCTTGATGATCACAAGATCAACTCACGGAATGAGACGTAGAACATCTCTCGAGCTGAGACACGAAGCATACATCCGAAGGGATGGAGTGAAAAGGATGACGAAGGTTCACTAGGTAGACAACAATTCCACACCTAAAGAGGGTGGTGAACGGTTGTCAACGTAGCAAGAAATTGAGTTGCCATGATACCACGACGAGACACCTTAGGGATGGTGACTCATAGATATATCCCCTTGAGTGGCAAAAAGAATTACCTTTGATTCAGAGGTCATTGAAACTCTTTATATCAGCCTCGGGTAAATCACGATCGGTCATTTGAAGGAGTCCAAAAGAATGACATTCTCGGGCCAGAATGGATGATGTGGACTACCTTGTTGAAAACAATGCAAGGAATGATTTTGCTTGCGCGTGCTCTCAAGAACTTGAGCATTTCCATATTCATCAAGGTTTTACCAACATCCGTGTCAAGGATCCTGGCAACACAACATACTACCATGATGAATACTGATGGACGAGCAGATGCAAAGGAAGATAACACCTTCTCAGATTTCACCTTAGCGAAGCCAAGGAAACAAAATCTAGATGATCGACCGAGAGACATTTAGCACTCCGCTTCTAATGTTATCCTTGATGTGCTAGCGCAACCCATTTATAGATATGGTTCGATAACTAGAACATCAAGTAAAAGGTCGGACTTCGGGAGCACAAGAATCCATAAGGATTAACTACTGGAGTAAATCCTATGAAATCCTTATGGGGAGGTGGCCAACTTCCTCAATCAAGATACTACAACAATAGGTCTTCCGTCTGGGTGTGTTGGCCACGACATCCACTTTACCGGGTTATAGAGAGACCAATATAATAGTTCTTGGGAATTGTTCCAACCATCATATCTGCCTAAGATTCAGATCTGATTGGTGTCAGGATATTCCTGACTCATTGAGTCTAGAAAGAAAAACAAAAGTTTGCAACACAAATCGACGAGATGGCGTTGTGGGATTCTCGGGAATAAACTACGATAGCAAGCTCCAAAACATGAGCTGGTTCTGCTACGTACATGTGAACACACTATCCCAGACAAGCATGACCACATAGTAGTCTTATAATAAAACGCTACCGAGTTCAGGTGGGGAACCATCATTGCGGATAACGAAGTCCTTGATTAAGCCCGGGTTAGCTCTTAAAAGGAACTCCTTCTCCTTGAACAAATCAATCAGTGGCTTGGTGTGCTAGGAACACATGTAGGATGAAGGTTGCAAGTCTCCAAACCACAGAATACTTCGCACGTATGCATGGCTGATTTGGAATGATTCCAAAGGAAGCAACACTGACTTTCTCGAATGCACGGCGGCAACTTGCACCAATTGCACATGAATTAGAGGAAGTCACTTCTTTCAGCCGAACATAGGCTTCATGAGCAGGTCATGAAGATAATGCTTATAAAAGTTTCCAACACTAACTGAATGTTCAACACAATCATGGAGAAGATAGGAATGTTGCCGATGGGCTCATCAACAATTCATCCAGGTGTCCATATAGATGGAGTTCCACAATCATGTGAACAAGGTGATAGCATTGGTCAGACTCAAAGATATAATGGTGTATGCTCGAGGGGTCAACCACGAGTAAGACAACATTACGAATATCGTTGGTTCTGATTTGATTTGACAATAGCCCATACTCAAATCAAGGTTGGATAAAATGATACGTCCATTAACTGATCGCGAGGTTCAGTCGATGAAAATATCAACTTTCTTCAACACACATACAAGATATCCCTTACAATGAACTAAATCGGACAAGCTTCTATCTTCCAACTCTCCAAGTTGTTGTTCAGCTTAACCAACTAGCTCAGGGGTACCCTACACAGATTCTTGGAGAAGGGGTGGTTACAAGCAACCAACTTGCTCACGAACTCAACATAGCAGTCAGGTGACGACCTGGTGATACTTCCGAGAAGATATTCGGAAAATCACGAACTACCGATATGCTACTAAGCTCGAGAACAATCTTGCTTTTGACGGCAAGACGAGATGATCAAATAAGCAAGGGATTGGCATAGCCCTAACTCATTGATCGAAAGGTGCACCAAAAATAAGGACTAGGTAGCACAATCTATCTTAGAATGATGATTCAAAAACCAACACGCTAAGAATGAAATAATTGTCCTTTAACTACCAAGCATCAAAGTTGCCAGGAGTATTGATTTCACACATCATAGTTCACCTGTCGGCATTTCGGTTCAACAACACGGGGACCAAGGAATGAATAATGATCGCGAGAAGTATCACTACATTAAGAATTCATAAGAGAAGGTGCAATTCTCATGACATTCCTAACATAAAGTAGGCAATACTTTAGGGTAGAACAGACCAAAAGCTTGATTGCATTTGATCTGCGGAATACAACTGCTTTGGCCCAATCCTAGAAATGGATGAGGTACTGGAGTTTGTTTCTCCTAGTCATTCTGAACTAGAATGACTTGACGGACCACAGGAGTAATAAGCACCGATGAACACGAATGCAGAACTACTCCTGACTATCAATTGATAGACGAAGGTCAGAAGCAACTAAAAGGGAACAACTCAAAGGAACATATGGTATTCTGAGTTGTGGATGCATAGATCAGTATGCCGAACCAAGTTCAACAGGTTTCTTCCGGATAACCCATGCAGAAAGGTAGGACTGGCAGGGTATCATCATAGAATCGAGAACTCATCGAGAGCACTCTAGTTGTGATCTTTCGGTTCAATGAGGAACTTCTGCCATAAGTAGTTCATGGTATTTGGAAGAAGCAAATACCGAGGACCTCGAGGACTAATGCAAACGTTACTAATAACCTAAAGGAACGAGCAAACACTATCAACATGAAGTGAGTAGGGTGAATCTCGGGTTCAAAACCGAGGAGTAGAATACCTACTAACTAAATTGCATCACAGGATGCTTTCGAGAATGGTGGCCAGAATCATCACACTGGGAACTCATAACATGGTTAGCTTACCCAACAACGAACGTGTCGGTCATCAGCGAGTGAATCCGGGCTGTAGCAACTGGGCTAGCAGGACTCCGGTAAACCGGGCTGTAGCAGGCTAACAGGACTCCGGTAGACACCGCGAAACATTTCCTTGAAGGGACATACACAGGAACGAAGAAGGACACATGCCGACCAGCCTAAGTGTTTCGGAGCAGTAGCAAGCTACCAGGGCTCAATGGAAGCACTAGGAGACATTTCTCGGTAAGAGAGGCTACCAAGGATAAACAACTAGATAGTCAGATCCCACACATACCAAGCATTTCAATAACATACACACAATATGCTCGATATGTGCAAATACAGCATGGCGTCACAACATGACTCTACAACTCAAGTACTTCATTCAATAGGCTCCGAGGAGCAAGATATTACAAACATGGGTCTCATGACCCAACATTCAGAGCACACAAGTCAAAGCACAAGCGGAAGTTTAACATGTCTGAGTACAAGCATCTACAAATGAAAAAGGTTGAAAAGCCTGACTATCTACTAGATCCCGCCGAGGGCACAAGATCGTAGCTGAGGTAACAAGCTAAACGTCGAAGTCCACACGGAACTACTAGCGAGACTGAAGTCTCTCTACAAAAACATAAAATAGGCAAACATGAGTACAAATGTACCCAGCAAGACTTATATCAGATCTATCTACATATGCATTAGTATCAACAAAGGGGATGGTGGGGTTTAACTACAGCAAGCCAGATTTGACTCGGTGGCTATCTGAACTACGACTGCAAGTAACTCTTTTGAGTTGGCGCACACGAGTCCCATATTCACCATATCAATACACCACTATGGATCTGCTCCCGTCTCCCTACGAGAACGCCATCCATAGCACTCACGCTTATCTTGTGTATTTTAGAGTATCTATTTTCACTTGTCTATGAACTGTATAGGCAACCCAGAAGTCCTTTACCGCGGACACGACTATTCGAATAGATCATATTAACCCTGCAGGGTTGTACTTCGTCACACACGCTCTCACCACTTACCGTCGTTTACACGACCTGTACTCGGCAACCTTCAAGCGGAAGCCCAGCGAGGGTGTCGTCCACGACCTGACTAACCACACAAATCTCTCGTCCAGGTTCATCGCCTATTCGGGTTCCATCCGCAAGGAGATCCGGCCGGGGTGTCGCTCACGGCCCCAAACGATGTGAGCAGGATTCCCAAGCCCACCATCCAGATGCCACTTGGTACACCGTGCCACTATGCCTAGTCTGTCCCAAGCCCACCTAGTCTGTCCCAAGCCCACTTATAATTAAAACAATAGAAAACGAAGGGTGAAGATTAATCACTCTAAAGTAAAGAAAAATCAACGGCGCAGATTTACAGCCACGTCCAGGAGACCTTCACACGTACATGTATGGCAGGCCAAAACGGGTACGTATAAAAAAAAGAGACCAAAACTAACTACAATTGAGTACGTGATGAATACGTCCAATAGGACCAGCGGTAGATTTCTGTCCGAATAGCCGAGCGCTCCGAAGGAGGAGACTCAAACGCCGTATCCATAACATGTATAGAGCCAGCTCACGTGCTTACTATAAGCTCACATGCATATAAGCTACCGTGGTCTCATCCCCAGCCTAAAAAACTGTTGCCGACTGTCTCCATGAACCGATTGGGCTTAGCGACTATCTATATGTCGTGTGTTAGAAGCACGGCAACGTATGCATGTGTCAACTCATATTATAGACCACAGCTATATATTTCGCAAAAAAAAAGATCACATCTATACATGAGTCTTGGCTTTGTATTTTTTTATGTTGGTACGTTCGATAAATTGGCGCAAATATATTTGATGTCAAAAAACCATAGCAAGCACATCGCTCAAAATTAAATGATAGCCTCAATAAAATAGTAGCATATAGCGTAAATGTCACAGTCGCTTGAAGCTAGAGAATCTAGACACATGATCAGAGTCAGTAAAAGGTTATTAGT
The DNA here is from genome assembly GCF_002162155.2 of Triticum dicoccoides. Classification (NCBI taxonomy): domain Eukaryota; kingdom Viridiplantae; phylum Streptophyta; class Magnoliopsida; order Poales; family Poaceae; genus Triticum; species Triticum dicoccoides. The sequence goes on along the minus strand of NC_041393.1, from coordinate 443,584,726 downwards.
CAGGTTGCTCGAAAAATAATAAATATATTTTTTATTAGGAGAATATAAAGAATATAACTCAATTTATATGTGAAGTTCAAAATAATGGGTGAAAATAAATAGCAAACCACTTTTCACCATATAAAACTTAGCAATGGGATTTACATATAAATCTTATGCGTAAAACTGAACATGAAATACAACTAAAATAAAAGGTCAGATTATTGTCAGATTCAAATATAAGTTGATGCAAATCAAATGGACAAATTTTTTATTCTTGAGTAATATTCATAGCTATTGTACGATGTTCTGTGCTTACATGAATCTCAATGACAGGATCAGATGGTTTTGATCATCAAATTTTAATTTCATAGTCGTCCGAGAAATAGAAAAACCGAAATGTTTATTTCTATGTTTATATAAATACCAATTGGTCAAAGACGAAAGTAGCAATCATGTTTCACACACAAACATAGAATATTCCCACCAAAGTCTGATCATGTTTTCTCGAGATGCATATGCTAGCTATAATATGTTTTTGCAATTTAAGTTACATATCAACACCAATGTGGGAAAAAAACTACAACGTGCTTAAGTTAGAGAAAATCTAGCAATTTCCAGACCATTAAAAATTGTGTTGTTTTACACTGACTGGAAAGCTGAAAATAGTAAATAACATTAATATGAGATGATGTGGATGGATATATACTTTATCAATTGCCCTAATAGAAAAAAACAGTTGACATGTGTTGGTGCAAATGAAGATGATGGACGTTACAAGTTACCAATGTTTCTTTGTCTTGGCAATGACTCCATGTAATATCAGTGCAAAGGCGAATATATAGGTATGAGATGGAAAGGAATTGCGAAAGTTGGCGACCACTTCCAGATCTTTACCAATAACTTCTACAAATCATAAGACTTTTAGAAAATTTCAATGGAACCTAAAGTTTTCTAAATATTCCTTCTCTATATAAATACTCATGTAGCGGCTAACCAAAAATAAATAAGACATTATATTTATCAAGTCTAGCCACGCAAACGCGCGGGTTACATTGCTAGTTCAGAAATAAATCAAATCCAGAAAAGGACTTATTACGTTAGCATGACGTCACTATGACGTCAGCAAGTCAACAGGGTTGACCAGGATCAAACCTGACGACCCGGTCCCACATGTCATATGCTCATAGTTAATTAAGGGTTAATCCCGTGTTTACTGGGATTTGACCCATCGAGGGCCTGCTCGTCAGTGTCTGATAGGGAGGGCTAGTGGTGATTACCGCCTAACCAAGCGACCACGTCAGCCCGCCGGAGTCTGGCCGGCGGCGACCTCAAACCGCGGCGGAAACTCGCCAGAAAACTACTACGAGGCTTGGTTTTGCGTGTGGTTTGAGTCTACGGGGAGCTGAAGGTGCGGCGCATCCAGAGGTGGCGACGGATGGAGCTAGGGTGGCCGAAGATTGCCGGAACGGAGCTCGCGGCGGCAACCTATGTTTGGTCAAGCTCGGGGTCGGCGTTGCGGTGCACAGAAGGAGGATCTGGTGGGTGTGTTCGACTCCTGGGAGTGTGATGAGCGCGCTTATGGGATCAGACGCGAGCGGCAACAGCTGTGGCTGCGGCGGCGCCATGGCCGGCGGTGATGTGCTCGCAGGCTCGGCGGTGAAGCTAGTTAGGGCACGAAAACGGGAGGTAGAAGAGAGGGGAAGGATGCCAATGCTCACGGTGAACTCGCGGAGCAGGCCTGTGTGCTCGGGGACGTCCTGCGTGCGGCGAATAGACGGTGGCGGTGGTCGGAGCCCGAGGTAGAAGACGACGATGATGGCGACGTTCCAGGCCCTCCTGGCTTGCGTGGCTCGTCGAGGATGAAGAAGACAACGTGGCAGAGCTTCTGGACGCATCGGTGAGGCGTGGGGTGGCCGGTGGCCGCGGGAACGGCGAGCGGCGCAACGGGCGGGTTCGGGCGGCTGTGCATGAGAGAGACAGAGGAGGGGAGAAGCACGGGGAGAGTGAGAGAGAGGTCGGGGGGGCTGCGTGGCGTCATCCAGATGCGTCGGGAGGGGGGCAGGCAGGCAGGGACGAGCTGGCCTCCTCGGCAGCACGCGTGCGGCCACGCAGCTGCTCCTACTGGCAGGAGGAAGACGACAGGAGGCGCCAGGTGGGCTGGGCCAGGGAATTGGGCCGGCTACAAGTAGGTGGCCAAGTAGTCCTTCTCTCTCTCTCTTTTATTTGTTTCAGTTTTCTATTTTTCTGTAATATTTGTGGCTTTTCTAAAAATACTAAATCAATCCCAAAAATCATGCAACTGCTCATGACCACTGTTGGAAATATATCCTACAGTAAACATTTCAGTTTGGGATTATTTGAGCATTTAAAACATTTTATAGTATTTAAATGCCCAAATGCAAATAAGTAATGATTTAATTCAAAAATCCAGAATGGCCTAGGAAAATGTGCACCATTTTTCGGAGAGGTTCTAGACCAATTAAAAAATGATGAACTTTTGTGAAGGGCATTCTGGGTTCATTGAAATGTTTTTCAGTTGAACCTGGTATTTTAAGGGGGGTGCTGGGGTTTGTTGCTCCCCAATTCAGGTTTATGAGAAATTTAAACATGATGCAACACAAGCCTAGCTAACCCAGAGCAGACCAGAACTAGGGATGTGACACCGGGGTTCCAAGGGGAATAATCGAGTACCACCTGAAGGTATGCCCAAACATGCGGCCGGTGAAGCAGAAGGCCCGCCACTAGCCTACTGAGAAGCAAGCATTTATCGTCCAAGAAACCCGCAAGCTGCATGACGCTGGGGTTATCAGGGAAGTACGATACCTAGAGTGGCTGGCTAACCCAGTTGTCGTCCCCAAGAAAGGTGGAAAGGAATGCATGTGTGTCGACTTCACCAACCTCAACAAGGCTTGCCCTCAAGATCCCTTCCCACTTCCTCGCATCAATCAGATCGTGCACTCCACTGTCGAGTGCGGCATGTTGTGCTTTTTGGACGCCCTCTCAGGCTACCACCAGATCAAGATGGTCGTGCAAGATGTGGAGAAGATGGCATTCCTGACCCCCTGTGGAGTGTACTGCTACACCTGGATGCCCTTCGGGCTACGCAATGCTAGGGCTACCTTCCAGCGGCTGATGCATATTTCCCTGGGCAAGCATCTTGGGAGAAACGCAGAGGCCTATGTTGATGACATAGTAGTGAAGTCTCGTGAGGCTGGGACCTTGATAGAAGATCTGGAGGAGACGTTTTCCAGCTTGCGCAAATTGGACCTGTGGCTCAATCCCGAGAAGTGCATATTCGGGGTCCCTTGTGGGGAGCTGCTGGGCTTCCTAGTGTCGCATAGAGGAATCAAGGCAAACCCAGAGAAGGTCAAGGCAATAGAAGTCATGAGCCCCCCGCAGAGCCTGAAGGAGATGCATAAGCTGGTGGGTTGCGTAACCTCATTGGGGTGCTTCATCTCCAAGCTGGGGGAGCGCGCCCTCCCGTTCTTCAAGCTAATGAAGAAGAAGGAGCCATTCTAATGGACCCCTGAAGTAGACGTAGCCTTCCAAGACCTCAAGAGATACCTGACTAGCCCACTAGTGATGGTGGCGCCGCGCCCTCTCGAGCCCTTGGTACTCTATCTGGCAGCCACCCCTCACTCAGCCAGCGCTGCCCTGGTGGCACTAAGGAAGGAGCGCTCATCCAAGAGCCCTCGATAGGGCACTCGATCACCGAGCAAAGTGCAGCAGCCTCAGGACAGCGTTCCCGAGGCCGCGGCCAGCCTAGCTGCCGGCATTCCTCCCATGGCTGCAATTGACCCCTCGGTTGGGGTGCACCTGAGGGCCGTCCTCGTGAGACTGCTGAAGGCCTGCGTCCTCAAGAAGAACAAGACTCCACTTATGCCTCAACCCTCGTCGAGCACCCTGTCTACTTCGTCAGCATGGTGCTGAGGGAGGCATGTGTGCGTTACCCCATGCCTCAAAAACTCTTGCTCGCGGTCCTCGTCACATCCCGAAATCTGCACCACTACTTCCAGGGCCACCCCATCAAATTCATTTCATCATACCCGCTGGAGAGGGTGCTCCGAAGACCGAACGCCTCCGGGCGAGTTGCAGAATGGAACATCGACCTCCAGGCATTCCATCTCGAGTTCATCACCACCAGGGTCGTCAAGGGTGCAGCCCTCGCTGACTTCATGGCCGAGTGGACTGACGTTCCTGACCACGGGGTGAGTGAGGACTACTCCCTCTTACCAGGGGACGAGGAGCCAGAAGGGTGGATCATGTACTTTGACGGAGCGTTTGCACGACAAGGCGCAGGGGCAGAGGCCGTCCTCATCTCACCCGCCAAGGACAAGCTCTTCTACGTGGTACAACTCTGTTTCCAGTAGGGCGAGAAGGTCTCCAACAACATCGTGGAATTTGAGGGCTTGCTCACCGGTCTCAGGGCCGCGACAGCACTGGGGGTGAAGCGCCTCACCATCAAGGGCGATTCTCGGCTCCTCGTCAACTTCTCCAACAAGGAGTACACGCCCAAGGACAAGCACATGGAAGCATACCTAGAAGTACACAAGATGGAGAAGTGGTTCTTGGGCTTGGAACTGCAGCACGTGCCACGAGGAACGAACAAGGAGGCGGATGACATCACCAAGAGAGCATCTTGAAGGCTCCCCCAGGAGCCGGGAGTGTTTGAGAATCTTCAAGCCATATGCGGCTCCCCCCACCACGACTCCAGCGCCACCTCAGGAGGATCTACCCCAAGCACCATCAACTGGCGCCCCAGCATGTGGCCCTCCCTCAGGGGCTCGCCAACTCCTCACGCTCGAGCCTTAGGAGGGATGCTAGACTTAAGAGTTCAAGGCGTACCCACTTCAGGGTACCCTTCCAGAGAAGGAGGAGGACGCTGTCGGTGTCAAAACCGGCGGATCTCGGGTAGGGGGTCCCGAACTGTGCATCTAAGGCTAATGGTAACAGGAGGCTGGGGACACGATGTTTACCCAGGTTCGGGCCCTCTCGATGGAGGTAATACCCTACTTCCTGCTTCATTGATCTTTATGATATGAGTATTACAAGAGTTGATCTACCACGAGATCAGAGAGGCTAAACCCTAGAAGCTAGCCTATGGTATGATTGTTGTTGATGTTATTGAGTCCTACGGACTAAACCCTCCGGTTTACATAGACACTGGAGGGGCTAGGGTTACACAGAGTTGGTTTACAGAGAAGGAGATCTACATCCGAATCGCCAAGCTTGCCTTCCATGCCAAGGAGAGTCCCATCCGGAAACGTGACGAAGTCTTCAATCTTGTATCTTCATAGTCCAACTGTCCGGCCAAAGTATATAGTCCGGCTGTCTGGATACCCCCTTATCCAGGACTCCCTCAGTAGCCCCTGAACCAGGCTTCAATGACGACGAGTCCGGCGCGTAGATTGTCTTCGGCATTGTGAGGCGGGTTCTATCTTCGAATACTCCAGAATAAATTCCGAACACAAGGACCGTGTCCGGCTCCGCAAGATAAATCCCATATACCGTCGTAGAGAGAATAATAATCCACGAATCTAATCTGTTGACAACTCTTCGTACTGTGACATCACGCCATGGCTCGGCAATTATTCGAACCATTTTCTTCAACCTGCTTCCGCACATATTGCGAGGCGGTTTCTTTGGCACGTCCCGTCAAAGCAGAGATCGTGTACCTTTAATGCGGGATCCTCTTCAATATGGGCGTGGGTAACCCAACCGTACCACCAATTACGATGAGTGGGGAACGAGCAGGTTCCATTAGGCAAGTGGGGAGGCATAAAGTTTCATCGCCTCTATAAAGGGGAAAGGCCTCCTCCTTTCTACCCATGCCTTCTTCTCCTTTTGCTTGCCCCTTTCCTTTCGCCCGAGCTCTAGCACCCAAGCATTCATCTTCCCCACCAACAAAGATCTTCCGAAAATGTCCGGATCCGGGGCAGGAGGCAAGTGGATGGCCTCCTCCGTCCAGGAGAAGTTTATTAAAAAGCTGCGGGCGGCCGGATATCTGGCCAAGAAAATCGGCCACCGTCTTCCAACGGCGGGACAAATCGTCCCTACTCCGGAGCCACATGAGAGAGTTGTTTTCCTCCCCCATTTTGTCCGCGGGCTTGGGTTTCCCCTTCACCCTTTTGTTCGCGGCATGATGTATTACTATGGGATTGATTTTCACGATCTATCCCCCAATTCTTTCCTCAACATCTCGATGTTTATCGTCGTGTGCGAGGCCTTTCTCCGCATCCCGTCGCACTTCGGGCTATTGCTCAAGATCTTCAGTGTGAAGCCCAAAGTGGTAAATGGCGAACATGCCGAGTGCGGCGGTGCCATGGTGAGTAGGATGACCAAGGTCACCTGGCCGATGGGTACTTTCAACGACTCCGTGAGCACTACAAAAAAAAGACACATCCGTGACATTTTGGGCTGAATGAATTTTTTTTCTGTCATACATATGACACTTCTATGACGATAATTGTGACAAACCCGGTATCATCATAGATTTGGTGGGCTCCTACTTCTATGACAAAAAATCATGACAGAAAATGGGCTTTTCGTCCTGGGCGGTCCGGAGACGCAGCTGCATGACATTCTTTGGGACGTCCATGACGGAAAAAACCATGGTAGAAGCGAGGGGGAGGAAAATTTCGGAGAGTTGCCGGTTACAGTGGGAGAGCGATGTGTGTTTCTCTCGTACGTACGTGCGTGTGTGCGAGGCGTTGGCTCTAACTGAACCCGAGCAAGGCGTTATGCTCTAACTGAACCCGAGAGATTGCACTGCAGGCTACGTGTTACTGAACCCGAACAATCGATCGATGGCTGTTAACTGAACTAGATGGAGCGATTCCTTCGCTACTGCTACTAACTGAAGCCGATCGATGCTGCCTTTGGGATGAACAGTGAGCGTTGCGGGGGGGTTTGGATGAACAGTGAGCGGTGGCATTGCCTCTGGATGAACAGGAACCCATGGTGTGGAGGGCTGGATGAACAGTAGACGGTGGAGGGGTGGCCGTGGAGGGGTGGTTGAACAGGACCCCGTGGTGTGGAGGGCTAGATGAACAGTAGACGGTGAGGGGTGGCCGTGGAGCACTACTAGGGAAAAGCCTATACACAGAATCTTACCAGCAGCGCTCTTCAAAATACCACGCTACTTCTACTTAGCAGCAGCGCGTGTCGCCAAAAAGAGCTGCTGACAGGGAAATAGCAGTAGCGCATCCACCCCATACAGCGCTACTGCTAGAGTTGCCATGACCTCGCCCCCCCCCCCCGCTAGCTATAGCAGTAGCGCACTTTACTAAACAGCGCTACTGCTATTCAGGTTAGCTGCAGCGCGTTTGGGCAAACGCACTACAACTATCCCTACCTTATCCCCAC